>NC_142008.1:85496991-85830265 GCF_049901715.1 Pseudonaja textilis | reverse complement strand
CACAGTTGCATTTCCCCAATATATCCCATACGATCCTTTGTCTTTTCATTCCATCTTTTTTCCACTTGACTATTTCAAGTTCAGATCTTTGGGAAAAGGAGTGGTGTTTTTTGGGGGGGGGCGGGGGGGGATATTTCCTATGAAATGCACTACATAGAAGACATTAACAACCATAGACAAACCAGGTCATATCTTAATTTTGTTTTAAACTAGATTACAGAAAAAGTGGATTGTGTTAATCAAATTAATATTTCTGTCTTTATGCATTTATTAATACATGGATTGGAAACTTGATGTCTTGTTGAACTCCCAATACCTCTCATCGCTAGCTGGTTATGCTACTTTGAGTTATAGATCAGCTACAAGGCGGGGGAGTTCCTTCGGTGAGCTGATTTATTATTGCACGGTACAAACTTTCCTCCGGAAACCTCGTAATTTAAACACTCCGGCAGTTTGGGGCGGGGAAGGGGGAAAATCACTCACACAAACACACACAAACAAACAACCATCACCCGGAGCGAAACCCGGTGACCTTTTTCTCGGGAGAAGACCAGAAGCAACAGTCGTGGATCGTCTCGCTTCGCTCAAAGCAGGTCAAGAGGGAGACTTTCTACGGGAACGAGGGCTCCGATGGGGCACCTCCCAACACGTGCACCCCACACCGTGCTTCGTAGAAAAGAACGAGTTCCTTAATCTCGGGGACACGTAGGACGGGGAAAACCAGGGACTCACGTAAAGAATGGCGGGAAACTGTACTGCCAGGGCCACTCGAAACTCATCATCGCCGCTGAGACCGAACGGAACCTCCGCCTTAGAGGACTAACTTCTGGTCCGTCCTACAAATAATTCCACTTCCTTTCCTGTTTGGAGGAAGCTCTTCAAAGGGCTCCAAGAAAAATGCAACCCCAGGACGAGTCAATAGAACTATACAGTGTAGAAGCTTCCGGTTTGGGTTGTTTTAAGTTTGGGCTGAAAGTGTTTGTTTGCGATTTGTTTTGGAGGAGAAGTGCTCGACACTCGCAAGCCTTTTCAGCACCCGGCTTGTCAGCTTGCAGTCAAGCGGCTGATGAATTTAAATGGTTGGGAGCGCCGGAACGTTTTCTAAGTGTTATTTCTTTCTGTATACTCTTGTTCTCTCTGTTCTGTAATTTGGCGAGAGGTTTCCCGCCTGCATTTAAAGCAAAAAAGAACAACCAACCAAACGAACGCAGAGTGGGTATTAAGGTTTCATTGAACCTTATCTGCAAAAAACTCTCTGTAGCAATATTAGTCACAGGCTGGTTTGTTTGTTTTTGCAGTCGCGCGGTTGTTCCAATAGCGAAACTCCCGGGAGATTGTCTGTGAACGCGTTCTGTATTAAACCTTCCTATCACAATCAGAACCCTCAAGCACAGACTCTTCTTTCTCTCTTTTAGACTCCACTTCCCAGGAGTCTAAAATACAAGAAAAACACTGTCTGCAGAGCAGTAAGAAATAATAAAAACTGGGAAGAGCAATTGAAATATCTGGGGTCCATCTAAATCAGCTTAATCTGCACATTGAACAACCAGTAAATCACGGACTGGGTGCTGAAAGGAATAGGATCAGTAGTAGGATACAGTAATAGGATACAGTGTATAAGCAAACTTTTCACTGAACAGAATGTAAAAAGAATACATTTTAAAATTAATGTATAGCCTATTACTCGAGGATGTCTATTACTGGTATGGCCAAAGTCCACTTTGTTATACTATACCATAAAATCAGGCAAAATAGAATATAGAGATTTCAAGTATGTTGTTTATAGTAAGTATTTCTGACATACAATAACAAGGGTTACCACAGAGTGATGTATTGGATTTACAGCGTAGATTGTAAATTATCTGGATTTGTATGTTTTTCTCCAACTGGCTGCTCAGATAGATACTAATATATATATCAAATAGAAGAGCAGAGAAAATTTAGGATTTAGGTCATATTTTCATGATAAGCATACTGTCATTTTTATATACTGTCATTTTCTGTAATTATAGAAATTGGATAGCTTTTATCCTCCCTACCCAACATTAATATAACGGGAATAATTAACATAAATGGCCCTATTGTCTTATGTGAAAAAAACAAAAGGGCTCAGATTCTATCGTGTTGATAATAGCAATCAGAAACCCTTAAGCTTAATTCCACTTCCCAGTTGAAAATGTCATTTGATAGGCAAAATAAATGAATGGAAAATATTCTGTCTGTAGAAATACTTTCCCATCAAATTAGCTCAGTGGGAGTAGGAACTTAGTTTTCATCATTGGAACCAGAGATAGCAATTACAGAATAAAAAAATAAGAGTTGGAAGGGACATTGGAGGTCTTCTAGTCCAACCCTGTGCTTAGTCAGGAAACCCTACCATTTCAGATAGATGGTTGTCCAATCTCTTCTTAAAAATTTCCAGTGTTGGAGCACCCACAACTTCTGGATGCAAGTCATTGTATTGATTAATTGTTCTAACTGTCAGTAAATTTCTCCTCAATTCTAGGTTGCTTCTCTCCTTGATTAGTTCCCATCCATTGCTTCTTGTCCTGTCTTCAGGTGCTTTGGAAAATATGTTGATTCCCTTTTCTTTATGACAACCCCTAGATGTTGGAATATTGCTATCATGTCACCCCTAGTCGTGCTTTTCATTAAACTGGACATACCCAATTTCAGCAATTGTTCTTTATATGTTTTAACCTCCAGTCCCTTCATCATCTTTGTCTCAACATCTTTTTTACAATGTAGGGACTTAGCACTTAGACTTATATACCACCCCATAATATCTTACATTGCTTGGCTTTCCATCTAATTACACATTGTATTGAAAATATTTTTAAAATGCAAATACGTTATTTCTTTCACTTTAACTGAGATGCAGAACCCAGCTGTTACGGATTTCCAGGCAGAAATCTTTCCAGTTTGATTTATTTGATTTGTTTATTATTCATCCCACTTCTTCTATCAAATTAATCTGGATGCTGTACCTGGGACATTCTGCATACACAACATTCTCAAGCACTGTTACACTTTCTTTTAAAAAGATATTGTACCACAATACATTATGGAACAATGCATTGTATTATCCCATTTGAAAGTGACCAGTAGATCTGTAATCCAATATGATGCAATCTCTGAACAGAAGCAACCATTCAGAGTGATGTTGATTTACCCAAGGTGGAGTTGTTAGCAGGGGTGGGATTCAAATTTTTTAACAACTGGTTCTGTGGTCATGGCTTAGTTGGTGGGCATGGCTTGGTGGTCATGTGACTGGATGGGCATGGCCAACTCAATATCACTTATATCGAGGCACGCATCTCCTCGCCTGGCCTCTCATGACTGTGGGGATGCTTCAACTGTCGTAAGTGTGAAAATTGGTCATACGTCACTTTTTTCAGTGCCATTGTAACTTTGGTCACTTCACATAACCAAAGTACCAGCAAAGGAGGGGAATAAAACTCCAGAGAAGTTCCAGAGACAGGAAGTCTAGTCCTGCCAAGAATGTGATAAGGGTTAACGGAGAGGCATGTTTCTGTAAGCAACACCAGAATGTTTCCTTCCTGCCTTCGTTACAGGATTAGGCCAGGAATTTCTTCTAACAACCGGTTCTCCGAACCTCTTAGAATGTTAACAACCGATACCAGCGAATAGGTGTGAACCTATAGTATCCCACCCCTGGTTGTTAGTCATAAATCACAGTAAGGTTCTTACTGTGTCCTATCCAAAATAGTAGTACTTTGAACCAGTTCTTATCAGAATATAGAGCCTTGTTACCAGAATCCACATTCTTGCTTGTCTCTTTCAAAGAAACAGAAACATTAATCAAAGGTACTCCTTCTTACTGAAAACAGTTATTCAAAGAGACCCATCAGAATGAAGATATCTAATTTGCTTCCCCTATTACGACCTTTTGTCTTTGATATATAATGCAGGAACTCCAGGTGTAAAAGGCATAATGAATTTACAAGACTTTTTTTTAAAAAAAATAGTATCTTTTGATGCTCGCTTGTTGCAATTCTTTGCTGGGGTGGCGACAGAGAGAGAGACCATTAGAGGAGTCACAATGACCCTTGTAATACATTTGGAAAAAGATGTATATTCTATTACTGCAATCAACAGTTCATTGTTTAGGATTGTTTTCTGTGCATTATGTTTTTTGTTACCAACTTTTTAAAATCATCATGCTTATTTATTAATTTATTAATCACATTTATATGTCTGCCCATAAAATATATTCCTGCACTTGTCCTGACTTGCAACTTTGCAATCATAATCAAAACCAAGTAACATCAGTCTTTTCTCTTGCTCCCTTTATTAATAGCCTATTGTTTAAAAACAGCTTGAATTCATAATTAGGCATAGCAATGTAATATTTTTCCCTTTTAGCTGCTATTGAAGCACAATTTGAAAGTTTACCAAATCTATAATGTTTTGCTATATATTATCTTAGAGGATAAGTTAACTGGCCTTTTATGGCTATTACTGAAGATGTATTTAGAGAGAATTGGAAGCTGTAGGTGTGCTTCCCCTGTTCCATCAGCCATAACTGATCCTCACTGCACCCATTTTCTCCTTGCCTTTGCTCTCCCCATTAACACACGGTTTCCTGAATCCCTTTCATACTCATCATCTTTCTTGTCTCTTGTTTATAGCAACAACATCTTTCCTGAGCTTCCATTTAGAATATTAAAGGGCATGTTCTAGCACAGGAACAGGAATCTCAAATACAAAGGCCAAAGAAGGTATAAAAACCCACCCACTCTCAACTCCATTTTGTCAGCTGTCGCACATTCTCTCTCTCTCTCTCTCTCTCTCTCTGTGTGTGTGTGTGTGTTGGCTCTCTTCTCCAATAAACAGGATCTTTCTTTCCAATCAGCCTCGATTTTATTCCCACTTGGAACTGGAACTGGATTTTTTCCCTTTCAACAAGGGTTTACAGAGTCAGATGAATTATGGCATGAACTACTTGGATGAAACTGGTATCTACAGTCATTTGAATTAGGGGATCGCCCAGGTTCTAGTATTGAGATTGCTTCGGCTGCCTTTGTGAATGACCAACCTACACTGGTACAGTGTAAACCTCCTAATTTTCTCTCAGTGGCCTTCAGTGTTATCTACATGGTATCATTCTGAGTAAATAAACTTGAGCTGGAAGCATTCATGTCATTGTTTCAGTCTTTTCTATCCAAGTTGTCCAGAAGGTGGTGCTATGACACAGCAATTGTAATATAAATATTACAATAGCTATACAATTGGATATTGAAATTGCAATGTCCTCTGCACTATCCCAGCAGGTAGTACAGGATTATTATCTCTATTTCAGGATGAAAATTTACCTACTTGAAGGGTCATTACATTCATAGATAGAACTAATACTTTTACAATTTCTGCTTCACTGAATTTCCAATAATTTTCCTTTCCTTCTTAATCATGGAAAAATTACTTGTTTTTCTGGTTTGGAAGTTGACTTCATGGACCACAATAATGCTGCCTTTCCTAGGAGAACATTGAAGGAAATATATCTACTGAGCCACCAATTTGTTTATTGATAAGAATTTAGAACATAAGCTTCTAACGTTCCTTCCTCCAACAAGCTCATGGCATATGTGGCTTTCTCCCATTCAACTTTTTTTAACCCAGAGCCACCAGCTAAACCTCATGACTGAGTGTGGTTTCACCTGGAACTTCAACCCTTGATCTAATTATTGTATGTTTCATGATCATCATTGAATACAAGCAATGTTTATATTGGGGGCTGCCACAAAGAAGAGGAGTTCAATCTATTTTCCAAGGCATCAGAAGACAAATACGAAGCAATGGATGGCAACTAACCAAGGAGATAAGCCATCTAAAAAGAAGAACTTTCCTGACAGTGAGAACAATCAACCAGTGAAACGGCTTGTCTTCAGAACTTCTGGGTGCTCCATCACTGGAGGCTTATAAAAAGAGACTGGACAGCCATTTGTTTAAAATGGTATAGGGTCTCCCCTTGAGCAGAGGGTTGGACTAAAAGATCTTCAAGGTTCCTTCCAAGTCTGTTATTCTGCATTTTGTACTTTATATTGGGGAACTACTTCTGATTTGCCAGTAGCTCTTTTCAGATATTGTCCGAATACCTGATAGGAGAAGGAATTCTGTATACCAGGCCTCCACCTGGGTTTTAGCCAAAATTTGGCAAAATAAGATGAAAACCATTCTCCTATGAACAGGCAATAATAATCTACACAAACTAAAGTCTGTGAACATTCAGTGCTGTTGTGTTGTTCTGGAATCCTGATGCAAGGCAGATATTTTCTAAGGAAGGTGTCTATCCCGTCAACCTGGTAGAAGAGCTGAGTACTTCCTGTGGCCCTTCAAATGTTGCTGAATTGTTACTAACAGCTACTCTACCCAACATGTCAAATAGTAAGAGATACAAGGAAGAAGTTATTGTACTGGGAGGCCACCATATTCTCTCCACAATAGAAATGTTAAAACTATGAGGGAGAATTGTCTCTTATGCTTAGTCTATGATACTGTTTAGAAGCACATTTAGAAATGAATGGTCTATATGTTGACGTGATTTTGGACAGATTGCCAGAGAACCATCTACTCTCAATTATACCCATTCCTTAAAAATTAAAAAAGAAAAATGAAAATCCAGGCTGTACTTAAGACTGAGGATTACACTAATCTCATCATGGGAATAGACGAAAACCCTCTTGATTTTGGAAAACTAAAAGATATGAATCAAAATGAAATTGGGGCTTACCAGGTGTGGTAGTTCTGCTGGTGCTCTTTGCACTAGTAGTTGGGCTAGTGGAAGTTCTGCTAGTAATCTTGGTTGCTGCTGTACTTTGATAGGTGTGGCACTTGTGACAGAAATAGAATTAGTAGGAATGCCTCACATTGATATGCTGAAGTGTATGGCTCCAGTGCTGCTACTCATTTCTAAATTAGTAGTCAGGATAACATTACTTGTTGGTAATGGAGGGCTATGGACCGTTGAAGGCCTGCCTGTCCCAACTGAGTCCAGGGATTATTTTCTGTCCTGTCTCATGAAGTGGATTTGTGGCTGTGCAGTTGCAGATAGATAATTTCACAAAACATCCATAACAAAGTACATTTATTGGTACATCAGGTATCTTCATAACTCACATTTGTGACAAAGCTCTTCTATAATGACCAATCCTTTGTATATCAGCATTGCAGGTAAAAAATGGTTATTTTGCTAACCCATCACGTAGCAATAGAAAGAAATCAATCCATGAGTGCAGGCAAGAATGGAGGGAAACTGTTAGGAATGTAAGTCACCTAACAGTGATTTAGGTTGGAAATATATAAACCAGGATAGACATTTTAATACTGCCTCTTTAAGAGAATACATTTTTCCTTATTGAATAATATTCTTCGATTTGATGTAAGTCTGATACTGAACCGTTTTTGACACTGGACTTTGTTATTGGATTATCCTTGGACTGAAAACTGACTGATCTTACCTGTGAATGACTTTGGACTGCTTATCTTGAACTTTGCTTAAAAGTTTCTGGAAGTAAAAACCTACATTTACTGCTGTGTGTGTATTATTCAAACACTACTCTCAAATACATCTCCCTGTATGCGCTCATTCTCCTAATGGGGAATTACCTCAACAGAAACCTCCCTCAACCCCTCCAGGGTCAATTTAGTGACCAATCAGGATTACAGATGTAGCCACATGACATGAACTACATTTCCCAGGATACCTTTAACTACATTTACCATGATGCATTCCGTTAAGGGGACAGCTCACAATTCCTAAGTAACTAACCAATTCCCATAGACTGGCTGGGACAGCACACTCCCCACCTGGAATTGTAAATTCCACTATTAAAAGAAGAGGAAAAAAATTAACTATAAACTAAGATAAGCAGTAAACAGTAATACTAACTGAATAACATATAACTATATAACTAAGATCAACAGTTAGCTATATAACTAGGGTAAACATTAATAAAGTATCAAACAAAGCAAAACATGCAAAACTTGGGGTTCAATCTTCAAGTTCGGCCTCTTGGTGCAAGTCTGCTGGTCACCCCTGGTGGCCTTTTAGGGTGTACAGGTACTCTTGGTGGCAAAGGTGAAAGTCTGCTGGTCACCTCTGATGCCTTTTTAGGGTTGACAGGTACACTTGTGGCAAAGGTGAAAATTTGGAGGTCGCGTCTGGTGGCCTCCTAAGGTTGGAATGGTACTCTTGTTCTACGGTGTCAAAGGGCGTCGGGAAGCTGTTGGAAAGGGTATTGCAGAGGCATATGCCTGTGTAGAATGTCTTAGTGGATGTCCTTTGGTTGTTGGCAGCCATTTAGGATGTTGTAGCGAATGTGTACTGATCGGTGGTGACCTTTGAGACTGGAACTTCATTCTTGTTTTTGGGGGTGCTAAAGGGCGTCAGAAGGCAGGTGGAATGGATGGTGCTAAGGTATTTGCCAGGGTTGGAGACTGCATCTGGGCATCACTGACAATTCCTACGATCCCCCATCCTAATGGAGATTTGATGGCCACTGGGCCGTCTACGGGACCGCCAACTGACTCAGAGAAGAGAAAGGCGTGTGGGGCATTATTTCCCAGCAAGGGTAGGATATCAGCCTCAGGATCTAGAGCAGGAAAGCGATGAGCAAGGTGCTGTAGGTGAGGCATGCTACTTATGACCTCAGGTGTTGCAATCTGACTGCGGTCGTTCAGTATGCCATCGCATTCAAATACGGGTGGTAGTGGGAATTGGGTACTTCCATCTAATGACTCTATGCAAAGTCCAGTAGCTCTCCTCCCCGCTGTGCTTTTTGGTCCATGGCACATTGATACAGTGAAGGGAAGTTTGGCCTGTTGCACCTCAAAGAGGTCGAAGAATGCGGGTCTGGCTAGGATGCAGGTGCTTTGAGCGTCCATCCATACGTACATTTTCATGGTGTCTTCGGGGCATCCTTCAGGGTACACTTTGGCGAAGCAGATGGAAAGACACAAATGAGGGGATGGTGAGTCAGTGCACAGTATTGTGCAGTTTATATTCATGCGTGGTTTGGGTTGTGGTTTATCAGTCTGCCGAGGAGCCCTGCATGCTTCTGTGTTACGTTGAGGCTCCTTGTCCAAAGGAGGGTTATGAGGTATGTGCCGTGGTGGCTCGGCATCTGGATGCAACGCAGTCAGGTGTTGGTCACTTTTGCAGATGTGATATTGCACTTTGGTTGTGCAGTATTTGGGCGAATGTTTGGATTTGCAACACTTGTGGCAGTATTGGTACTCTCAGCAATTCTTTTCGTTGGGACAGTGATTTCACTGAAAACCCAGTGCAGCTATTCAGCGAGTGACGAGTGTTGTGCGTAGGACAAAACTGGTTTCTCCTTGTAGTGGGAGATCTAACTTGGGGTGGATGGAATGAAGTCTCTCCCCAAGTATGTGTGGAGGAGGAGTCGATCTTGGTGTCATGGGCAACCAAGAAGGGTCTTTCTCTGGTAGTATGTATAGGGCCTGAGGGCGATATATGGTTGCTTTTGTATCTTATGGTATTGGAGGACTAACAGCTCTGAGTCCATGGGCTTGGTATGTGTTGCACACTGTAGCTTGGTGGGAGATGAATTCTTCAAGAAGTGTGAAGGGTACAAAGCAGTGGAGACCCTTGGCCATGAAGGTGTCAGTCAACTGGAGCCACTTTTCAATTAGCACCTGCAGAAGTTTTCAAACAATTTTGTTCTGTGTGTCAACGTGATTGAGACAGGTGAATGTCAGTAAGTTGGGATCCCATTGTGCAGTTCTCAGCTGGACAAGTATGTTAGCGAGGTCTATGATTCGGCGAGGCTTGTCAATAGGAATTTTAGGAAAACTGTTGAGGCTGTCCAAGAGTGTTGCTTCTACGTCCTCGGAAGCGCCATACATTATTTTCCATGATAACCATAGGGCAGCGGCTGGGTTGTCTAAGTGGGATTGCAAAATTGCCCTCAGTATGTTGGAGGACTGTGGCCCTAGCCATGCTATCAAGTGTCTGATTATCTAATCAGGGTTCAGGCGTGCTGCCTGAATGGGGCACAGGAAAGGTTTCTTCCAAACTAGATATTCGCTGCCTGGCTTGTCAGAGAATCTGTGAACTCCATTGGTGTGCAAATTTATCTTCCTACTCTGTACAGCCAAGTTTCTCCAGTAATCTTCAGCATTTGCTGAGTTGGGGGAAGGTATTGACTTAGAGGGTTCTCCCCCTGGATTCTCATAGGGTGGGTCCTGTCTCATGAGGTGGATTTGTGGCTATGCAAATGCAGATAGATAATTCCACAAAACATCTATAACCAAGTACATTTATTGGTACATCAGCTATCTTCATAACTCACATTTGTGATGAAGCTCTTCTATAATGACCAATCCTTTGTATATCAGCATTTCAGGTAAAATATGGTTATTTTCCTAACCCATCATATAGCGATAGAAAGAAAGCTGTTATCAGTCCATGAGTGCAGGCAAGAATGGCCCTCGAGGGTCAATTAATGACCAATCAGGATTACAGATGTAGCCCCGTGACATGAACTACATTTCCCAGGATACTTTTAACTACATTTACCCTGATACATTCCCTTAAAGGGACAGCTCACAATTCCTAAGTAACTAACCAATTCCCATAGACTGGCTGGGACAGCACAGGTTAGCTAGGGTTGTACTGATATTATTCCTTGTGATTCTGGCAACTGGTGTGGAAAGATGTCTGTTGCATCTGAAGGAGTATTTGTTGAAGCTGTGTGTTTATTGGTTTGAATCCCTGTGGTGCTAAACAATGTTGGGGAAGGGTTTCATTTTAGATAAGCGAGAATTTGTATAAGCTATGCTTGTACAAACATCACTTGCGGTTGTGTTGGGCTCTACTGAAGCTCTATTGTTATGTTGTAGAGCTAAACGTTTCAGAAGAAGGAGAAATGAAGAAAGTTCTATTTGTAGTAACAGGCACTTCTGGTGTGGGATAAGGAAATGTGAATTTCCCCAGAGAGACCCTGATCAAAGCTTGCTTACAGCAACATCATTCCCTGTGGGGCTGGGCATGGTTGGGGAGACTTGTGCTTCTGCTGAGAGAATTCTTGTGGATGCAGGGTTTGAACTTACAACAGTTGCTCATATGACTTCATGACTTCAACAGGGCAACTCTCTGGCTCCTCAATTAGACTGGGGATTTAGAGAGCCCAAAAGAAAAGAGAAAACTTAACAGGCAGGAAATTGAACAAATACTCAAACATTCAAACTGGAAAGCTGATTTAGGCAAAGCTAAAATGGACACACACACACACACACACAAGGGGGGAGGTAGGTAGGCAGGCAGTGACAGTGACAATGACAGCAGAAGAAAGAACAAATCTAACTATATCTTGGAATAATAAGACTATGACAAACCAGAATTGTTATCAGGTAAACAACTTGAATGTATTTAGCATGTGGTCACATCAGGTTCAGGACTTTATCAATGTGTAAACACCAGAGATCGAACTTGATTCAAAGGGTTTTTAATGAAGAGCCATAGTTAGTGCAGTGACATGGCTGAAAGGGCTGCATGGAGGGTCAGGATCTGTCCTAAGGTTGCCCGTGGAGTGCCTTGAACTCTCTGGATGTAAGAGAGGTAAATGCTGCTGTTGCTGTATCTTTGAAATGGACAGAACCCTTTGCTAATTTAAGAGGCAGCATGCTTAAATCTACCTCTGTAATCTCAACCAATCTTACACAGATCAATGCAGGGAAACGAGTCCCAAGGTTAGGAGTTTCTTTGGGGCTGCAGCTAGGCACTTTGACTCTAATCAAATTGACAAATAATAACCTTAAATCTTCTTTGAGATGGACCTCCCTTTTCCAAAGTAGTGTAGAAGAGAGGCATTAGTCTCCTAGACTCAGCTCTGTAAAAGGTCTTGCTTTTTACATTTTAATAAAGAAATGGTTAAATCAAGCAGACAGAAAGTGCGAATCAGTAAAAGGAAAACACTTTAGCAAGCGACATATATTTAGCATGAGTTGCACTGCTTTCCCCTCCTCAAGAGGTTTCAGAAATCATTTCAAAAAATGACTCTGAAGGAAATGGAGGAGGAACATTATAGAACAGGGTGGGGAGAGAAGCAGGAGGATGAATTGCAACTGTCACCAGGAACCGTGCCAGTAGGAATTCCTCAGGATTCTTAAAGTCCATTCAGATTATATCCCATGGGAGAGGAAGCGAGCATGTAACAAAGCTGCTCCTTTTATCAATTTTTTTAAAAAGCATGTTGGTCCACTTATGCAACATGAACACTTGATGGCGTCTTTCCTTGCAAACGACTGTGCTGCTCTGTATTGCTTCTTTTATAGAGTCTTGCACGTGTGCACACACACACACACACAAACACATCTCCCCAACATCATTTCTTTAACTTCCTGAAGGACACCTTCACATAATACTTTCCCAGCCTATAACTTTGTAGAGTGAGATGGAAGCATATGCATTTAAATAAATAAATAAATCTATTTGCATGATGTCCGGAGCTGCTACAGCCACTCTGATGAAGCAGAGGGAGCGATCTGCCCAGGACCTATTGATTGCTTTTGGCTAGCAGCAGACAGGTTTCAAATGTGGGAAAATAGGATTCTTTGAACTCCAATTTATCAGGATTTTCAGATCTCCTACTTCATTAAGACAGCTGTAGTAGTAATTTGTAGTAGCTATTGAGATCCTATAGATGGCGCTAGCACTAACAGCAGACTGCAGTCTAAAACCTATATAGAGCCTCTTGGCTACTTGCATGATCTCATTTCTTATCTTGGTGAAGGTGAAAAGTCTTGGACTTTCCAGACTCATTTACTAACATCACCACTAGTCTTAAGGATTGGTTGGGAGGTTGTACCAATGTGGTTGGGAGCTTTGGCATCTATTCACCAATCCAGATGCTGTATCTATGTTGCCTTTGTCTTCTTGTAAAAACCCTATAAATGTAATAAACGCTGCCCAAGCATTCAGATATGCACAATGACTGATCTTTGAAATCCACCACCGCTCATCTTCTAACATGCCAGAAACTATTTCTCTCCCCCTTCCCAGTTTATAACCCCAACCCCAAATTTGGCACCAGGGTGTTGTGCTTGATGGTGGCACTGGCTGAAGCCAGAAGAGTTTTCTATTATAGCCATTTCAACCCCACATTAATTGCCAACAAGGAACCCTACAGATCGCTTTCATAGTGCACCAGTATATGTGTTGGCAGCTGGATAGATTGAGTTAACAAATGGTCTGGTTGGTTTTGAAGTCTTCTGGTTCAGCCATCACTGTCACCACATATGGTCTATCAACACATGGAATTTCCCCTACATGACATATTTTTAGCCTTTTGGTTTTGCAGGAACCTGTTTCCCTACCCCCACTCCCACTGTGAACAAAGCAGTCCAGAAAAATAAGGGATGCTACCTGCTGGGAAGAAGGAGGTTCCATTGGTTCAGCCCATGGCTTGTTCCCTGCATAAGTGGAGCAGGGAAGCAGACAAATTGTGGCACTCAGTGAAATCTACCATCCTCCTCACTTGCCTCTTTGTGCTGCTGGGGCTATTTTGGCCATGAGTGCTACAGAAGTTCCTTCAGAGAAAGGATCTGTAGGAGCACCCCATCTGGAAGGACTGGGCTAGGGACAAACCCCAATTCCCACGGGCTGATGACTGCTTCTGGTGCTCAGCAGAAGAGTTGCCCTCACTGGCATTTTGGCGACCATATGTGCCAATCAGGTTGAGACATGCCATCTTTGGGGGAACATTGGAAAGGGAGAGAAGGAGAGGTGTGTCTCCTGCTCTTCTGGCTGGTGAGGGCCACAGTTGACGCTTGGGCACCGATGTTGGCATTCCTGGGAGACACCTACTTTTGCCCACTGCTGGCAGAAACTTTGAACTGTAGTGGGACCCAGGGACCTCTCACCTTCCTTTCCGGTTCCAGCCTGCCACCCCCTGCACTCTGCCTGCTACTTGCCATAGGCTTCATAGCCAGCAGGATGGTCCCTCCCGGGAGATCAGCACTGCTGCTCCTGCTGCTGCCAGTCCACGCCACTCAAAACTGCCCACTGGGAATTCTGCCCTATTAGTTGCAGGCCCCTTTCTCTCCCACCTGCCATTGCAGCAGGGTGTCTGGTGAGTCAGGCATGGAGAGTCCTGTTGGCCCAGCCAGTGGATGGAGGTTCAGTGGGGCCTGCAGTCTGGGGACTCGTACATTAGGGGCTGATGTTTTTTCTGGTGGAGTGCTGAGTTGTCCCCATGTCCAATGGGCTAGGGCGACTTGTTCAGCATCCAATTGGCAGGGGCAACCCATTGGCACTGACCGGTCCATGCTAATTCCTCTGCTAGATTCAGGGACACCCACTCAGTCGCTATCTGACCTCTGACCACCAGCCATGTCAACCCACCCACACTAACCCACCCACACCAACCCAGTCATACCCACCAGCCATGTCTACCCATTCATGTCCATCTGGCCCCAATGAATTATGCTAGACCCACAGATTATATATAAAAATGTTCTTGTGCCTTTTGCTCTTTGTTGGAAACAGTTCTCCTGCTTCAGACTTGTGTTTCTATATCCTGCTCTAAGTTCTTCTTTGCCTTGCATTTCAACCTCTGGTTTTGCTCTTTGTATCATATAGATTAGAAATCAGTGGCTTCAAATGTGGCACTTAGTAGCCATTTTAAGGCACCCCACCCTCAAGGGGTGTTAGGGGTGTCCTACCCCTCACAGTATTTTTTTCCAGAGTGTAAGTCATCTGTGTACCACATTTGGTTGAAATTGCTTGAGGTGTTTCAGAGTTATGCTGGAGAGTGCGTACACACACACACACACACATTTTATATATATAGATTGCTTAAATATTAGGTTTAGATTTTAAACTCCCATCCCATATTGCTATATAATTAGGTATGTTTATTCCTGCTGTAACTTTAGTTCTTTATATTGTAGACTGTTGGCACCCACCCCTTTCCTGGAGGAATGAAATATTCTGGGAAATATTAAAAAGGCAGAATATTATATTTCCCTGGATGAAGGAAAGGAGAAACATGTTTTATAGACGGCAACTTCCTGCAGCTCCCTGCGCCCCCTTCAGCTCCAGGATGATGGGATTAAGACATGGCCCTCAGGAAACGATAGGATTACCTATTTTACCACGCCTGGGAAGATTGCATCAGCTAGCACTCAGGTGAAGCCATGTGGTCCAGACAAAGTCTACGAAGTTAGCTAAGACCCCTGCCCCTGGGAGTCTGATAGCCAATGGGATACATTTCTTGCACAAGAACAGGAAACACTAAGGTGGGGCCCAACAGAGCGTATGAAACCAAGGGATTCTCAGCATCCCTTTTTGCCCAGGAGCTCCCAGGCATGTTGTCCAGTCCACCATTAAACCTTCTTCCCAAGCAACTTCCATGAATCCAGTGTCTTTTTCCCCGCTTGGAACTGAACACAGAAGGATATTGCTTCCAACACCATTTTTATTGGGAACATATGAATTCCTCATTAAAAAAAATATTGTAAGTGTCTTCATGCTGACCAAATCCTCAATATTATATATTGAATTTCTGCTAGAAGGAAATCTGCAGTTTCCTTAACAATCATTGCTACAATTTTTTTTCCACAGGGTGTTATGGCTGACTAGTTCTTTAAAAATAGGTTTATTAATGTTTCACATTACTTATCTTTCATGTATCATGTCAGAATATATTCATGAACTGGAGTAGAGCATGGCAACAAGGTCAGCCAATGAATAGGCATAGCAACTAAATCAGCCAATAAGGATAGTTTGGAAACTGAAACTAAAAGTAGCCTAGGTGTGGCTCTATGTTAGGTTCTGCAACTCTGCAGCTATGTTAAGCTCTGAGTCTGTCTATTGAAGATGAAATTAACTTGCTTGCTTGCTAAAGACTGGAGCTCTGCTCTGAACTTGCAACATGTTTCTGTTTGAGTTTGCTCCATGTTGGAGAAATCTACAACTGGTTTGTTAAATCTACTTATGTTCATAAAGATGTTAAATGAGGTATCAGCCAACAATATCTTTTTGTGACAGTCTGTAAGGGTCATTTCTCTTTGTCGTATCAGATCTACTCCTCTTTTCCATTATGTCTAAGTTACTCTATATCATTTACACAATTTGTCTCTGTATAAGCCAATTATACCAAGAATCCCAGTTGTTGTAAATTGTTGAGGACTCTTTGTTTTTTAGAGCTATAGTTAGTTTATCCATTTCAGCACACTCACATATTTTCTGAATGACCATTTGCTCTGTAGGTGTATGAGGTGATTTCCAACATTGAGCAAACGCTAATCTAGCCGCAGTTAAAATATGGACTATTACATATTTTGTCTTCTTGGATAGATATCTATCAGAAATCCCTAGCAGGAAGAACTCTGGTTTATAGTCTATTTGTTCTTTAGTTATCTCTTCCAACCATTTTCTGATTTTTTGCCAAAATTTTTGGATAGTTTTACAAGACCACCACGTGTGGAAAAAAGTTCCTTCAGTGCTTTTACATTTCCAACACCTTGAACTCATGTTAGGGTTCATCTTCGCCAACCTCAAAGGGGGTAAGTGCCATCTCTATAACATTTTATATATATTTTCTTTGTACGGCACCGATTTTGTAATTTTGATGTTTCTATTCCAAATCTTTTCCCATTCTGTTAATGTAATGCTTCTTCCAATATTCCTGCTCCATGCTATCATGTTCCCTTTCACTATCTTTTGCTCTAATTCTACCTCCAATAAGTTTTTATAAAATTTAGAAATATTATTTTTATTTGATCCTAATAAGATTTTATCTAAATATTGTAATTTGCTATAGATTCCAAACTCTTTAATATCTTGTTTGTATCTGCTATGGATTTGTATGTATAACCATTGGTCGATTTTAAATCCCTGTTCCTGTAAATCCTGTCGAGTTCTTAATTTTCCTAGAGGGTCTAATAAATCTTTATATTTAATCATTTTCGTTATATCCAAATTGTTGGGATGTATCATTGCCTCCATTGTTGAAAGCCAATTCGGAATTTTTAAATAGTGTTTTTTGCATATTTTTTTCCAGTTGGTTAATAATGAATCTCTAGTAAGGTGTCTATGAAAGTACGACTGTTTAGTTTTCCCCACTTCCCATAAAAATGAGTGCCACCCTCTCTGAAGATTGTGCCCTTCTAAAGCTAAGGTTCTTTTATTAAGTAAATTTACCCAGTCTTTTATCCATAATAAGATGGCTGCCAAATAATATAATTCCCAATTTGGGAGCGCTAGTCCCCCTCTACTTTTTGCTTCTTGTAAGGCCTTAATATTGATCCTAGCTTTTTTCCCTTGCCAAATAAATTTAAGAGGTAACCTATTTATATCTTCAAAAAAATTTTTTTTGGTAATTTAATTGGAATTTTCTGGAATAAATAAAGAAATTTTGGTAGAATGTTCATTTTGATCGTGGCAATCCTGCCCAGTAGGGAAAGCTACAGCTTATTCCAGGATTCTAAGTCTTTCTTAATTTGTTGTAGTAGTTTATCGTAATTATTCTCTTTAATCGATTTACTTTGTGGTGTTAACCATATGCCTAAGTATTTGACCTTTTTTGTTGCCTGTATCCCTATGATTTTTTCTAATTCTTTCCTCTGATTCTCTGTTAGATTTTTGGTCATTAGTTTTGTCTTATTTCTGTTAATCTTTAGTCCTGCTACTGAACCGAATTGTTCTAATTCTTTTATTAGATTATGTCCTTTTTCCATGGGTTCCTCTAAGCCCCTATCTGGCTTGTTAGGCCGGGTGTTTTCTTTCTTTCCCTTTAGCCATTTTTTCTATTCTGTAAATGTACTGTTGATATGTTTTTAAACTGTAAATTCAATAAAATTTATTTAAAAAAATAAATAAATGAGGTATCAGCCATCTGTGTTTATTTTTCTGGCGCTGAATTATTGTTGCAAAACTCATCATCAATCACCATCACCATTATTTTAGCCATTGTCAATCCACTGCAGGATGAAGGCCTCTTCTGCATGTTTCCAACCAATACAGTCCTGAATTTCCTTTTGCAAGTTGAGCCTGCAATACTTGCTGATGTCATCAATCCATCTTGTTTAAGGTCATTTTCGTGGATGCTTTTTATCAAATGGGATCCATGTATAGCTGCCTTGGTCTTCTTGTTATGTGACCAGCCCATTTCCATTTCAATTATTTTACTATCTTGATGATATCATATACTTTTGTTTGTTCTCTAATCGATGTGCAGGTCTTTCTAACTCGTCTTGTAAAGCCAAGCATGTGTATGTATATTACTCCATAAAAATTGTAAAATTTCATTTTTAACTGTTTTATTACTATATAAAGTATACATATATTAAATTAATATTAATATAATTGGGTTAATAAGTAAGTATCTATGGGAATATTATATCTTAAATATATGCAGTTAATAATGTAGGGTTTTTGGAGTTTTTAAAAATAAATAAATTATATATTCCAGTTTCAGAGAGCAGATTTGGTACAATCAGATTTCTATTGATATTGCAGTTTATTTGCTAAGGCATTTTTGTTAGTTCTGAAAATCAGGCATAAACTTGCTGGTTGAGGAGAATGCAAATTACAGCCCAACATTACAGAGGGCACCAAACTTGGGAAGGTTTAGCTGGAATACATACAATTTTGGTAACTTTCTTCAAGAGTTATTAATCTTCCTCCCACTCATCACCATAAAGATCTATTGATGGCTAAGTTTATCTTTCCAAAAAAATTGAAAAAGTATGAGAAAAGTTGGGTTCTGTTTACAGTTTTTATCAAGCTGAAAAAGAATTTGTTTATATTCTTTTTTATTGTTCTTATTTTTATCATAAAGATGAGCAACCAATAAATTTGATAAATAAATATTTTTAGCAAAAGCTAGTGTTGAAAGGCTGTCAAAATGCCTTTCTTCTGAGGATTCGATTTTCCTGCTGGGAGAGCTCTGGTGCAAGGATACAGACAACTGCTTGAAAGCTGGATCTTTTTATTTTTCAGGAAGGCGAGAGATAGCAAGAAGTCTGCATTCCTGGGGCTAGCTAGCTTTGTATGATAAGCCCCTGATTTTTATACTTTTTTCTCCTTTCGTGTGTGAGTGCTTGTGTTTGTATTTCTTAATGTTTTAAATCCTATCAGGGGTTGTCTTCATTTCCGCCGGAGGGTAAACTCCGCAGGGTGGTTTGATTGGATTATCAGTTTTGTCCTAATGTTTTCTTATATTTGTTTTGTGGCAATCTCCTATTTGTCTCCTTTGCAATATATTTTGTGTCTTTTGTCTGTTTGTTTTGTTGATTTGGCATGTTTTCTTTTCTTGTTTCCCTAGTTTTCTTAATTATTTGGGCTTTTGTCTAAGGGGCTTCTTTAATACCTTTTATTTGATTCCTTTTCCTATGCAAGTTTGTTTTATGGCTGGCTTGATGTTCCCTTTGGGCTTTTCCTGCTTGGGTGACACCACTGTCGTCGTGAAGTTTCCTTTCCACACTAGTCAATTTTGCTTTGCTTTGCCTAGTAAATTTAGATCTGCTAATCTAAATTAAATTAATACAGTATGTATCGGTTGACAACAGATAGTCCTCAACTTACAATCACAACTGAGCCCAAAATTTCTGTGGCTAAGCGAATCTGATGTTAATTTTGCCTCATTTTACAACCTTTCTTGCCAGACTTGTTAAATGGATCACTGCAGTTGTTAAGTTAATAATGTAATAAAGTGAATCTTGCTTCCACATTAATTGTGCTTATCAGAAGAACTCAAAAGGTGATCACATGACCCTAGGACACTGCAACCATCATAGTGAATCTATTGCTGAAAATCTAAATTTTGATTATAAGACTATGGAGATGCTACGATGGCCATAAGTGTGAAAAACACTCCTAAGGCATTTTTCAGTGCTGTTCTAACTTCAGTCACTAAGTGAACTGTCGAGGATTACCCACACATTTAAATACAATATAATCTGCAATTTAATATAGTGCTTTTGCATGAAATATAATACAATATTTTTTTTTTCAAAAAATGCTGTTATGATTTTTCATGTAAACAATTTTATTCATTCTTAACTGGTTCTTTTATGCAATAGCCAATAAATAGTTTCTTTTTCTTATTAACAGACAATTTAAGACATAAGGTAATTGGGAATATAAGCATTCTTGCCAGCACATCAGTCTATTGGTAGATATTTGAGACAATTGTTAAGAAGCTAATTCATCTCAGCTACTGAAGAAAAAGATGCAGAAAGTGTCTCAGCAGGAAATCGGTAGTTAGTTGCTCTTGCTGGTTTCTGGAAATACAGTTGCAAAAAAGAAATATAAATTTATTTCTATGAGAAAGAAGGATTTGTTTGAGACTAAGCTTGCTCTTTTAAACCATATGACAGCAATATATAACTATGTTATTAGACCTACCACAACTAGATGTTGAAAAGAGACCTTTCTGTCTGTTTGCTGATCTCTTGTGATCATCTGCATTTCTGCAACTCAGGTACTTTGCTCAGTTAGGTAATAGTCATAAGTTTAATAAAACAGGGAAAAATATCTGTGTGTGTGTGTGTGTAGAAGACCATTAGCAAGTTCAATCTGGAGACAACCAAAACATATTTTAATTATTGCCCGTGATTGTAAGAACTGTTCAACAGTCACCATTCCCAACAATAGTCTGGCAAATTATATCCTATGATGATAATGGGTGCCATCTATCTTATCTATCTATCTATCTATCTATCTATCTATCTATCTATCTATCTATCTATCTATCTATCTATTCACTTATTTATTTATTTATTTAGTCAAGCAATTATAAGATAACAGGTATAAGTATAAACATAATTATGAATATATGAAATGGATAAATATAAGAAAAATAAAAAGAAACAATAGGACAGGGACAGTAGGCACATTGGTGTGCTTATGCACGCCCCCTAGGTCATCATGAGGAAACCTTCCTTTCAAATTAAAAAGGAGCAAGTTCACTTCTATATATTGTAGGCCTGGTGGAAATGTAATCTTCTTTAGAAAATTATGAAATCTAAACATAGATATTTTGCTGCTGCTAGCATGAAAATAGTAAGAAAAATATACTGTATATCATACTTTCTTGTTATTTTACTTGCCTTCAATTTGGGGGGGTGTAGGGGTGTAGGGGTGGAGTTGGAATGACATCTTCAAAAAAACTAACAACATGAAGTTTATTAACAAATGTAAAATTGTAATTTAATGTATACTAATTTATCTGTATTGATTTTGATAATTGATAGGTATTAGTTAATGTACTAATACATTATTGTCATCTTTGTTTAGCTAAAATATTTCTAGCTAATTCTTTAGCTAAAAAGACTCTTAGACAGCTTATGTATGACAATAAGACAATCTCAGCTTTCAGATTTACAGTCTAAAAATATGGAAAAGGAGAAAACAGAAATCAAAATAGAAGTATGTATCTATTTACATGTAATTAATAACTATGATAGGAATACTGTACAGAAGTGATTAATTGCACTGAGTTAAAAAGAGGGACTTGAGTTCTAATCCTGTCTTAGGCATAAAGCCAATTTGGTGACTTTGGACCAGTCATTTGCTTTCAGCCCTAAGAAGAAGGAAGCAATGGGAAATCCCTTCTGAAAAATTTTGTCAGAAAACTGCAGGACTTGATCAGGCATCATATAGGCCACTTCTATATAGAAATGCCCTAACAGTACTATTGAGTGAGAAATTGTTGAATTCCCTTTCATTTTTTTCCAACAATCACAGAGGGCCTCAACGACACCAAAATTTAGCACAATAGGGAGCAACAGCTTCTAAAAAAATGACTCCATATATGAACCTAAAGAAGAAAACCAATACATCCAAATTGAACACAATAGAGAACAAGCTGCTTCCATAAAAATGACCCTATATGAACCTAAAGAGAAAGAGAGATAGAAACACATCACTTTTAGAAGAAAACAACAACCAAGAGCAAAGCCCCTTCTGTCTACCCTAGCTGAATGAACTCTTCTGCAACTGAACAATCATTTTCATAGTTCCCCCTGGAAGAAAATATGCAGACATCTATAAAAGAGAAGTCATCAATAGTCATTTCTAAAAAAGAGGCACAACCCAGCATTCCTATGATAGGAACAAAAATATCCCATACTTCCCTATGGAAAAAAAGCAAATATTGATGATAGGAGGTTCAATTCTTAGGGAACAGAAACTATAGTCTGCAGAACGGACAGTCAATCTAGGCAGATATGTTGTCCCTGGAGCAAAAATGTAATTGAGAGCCATACTAAGAGAATCAACCCCATGGATTACTACTCTTTCTTTCCCTATACATGGGGACGGATGACACAATGGACTTGAAAACAATAACAAGATGTAACAAACAGCTAGGAAAAAAATTAAGGAATTAGGCATTCTAGTGACATTTTCATCTACAGGTAGTCCTCAAGTTACAAATGTAATGGAGCCTGCCTGTTCTATTCATAACCCAAGGATTTGTAGGAGTGAATGGTGTACCTTGAACACGGTCACTCTCTCCTTTCACTGATAATAGAATGTATGGGTTGCTAACTGCACATGAGATATCTCAGGATGGGGAAGGTCATAAGTGATGGAACAGGCCACCTGCTTCAGACCATCGAAGGCCTCCCCTGACCCACTGAGATACCTCATTCTTCCTTCCTTGGGGTCCCTACAATTGTTCCCCCCAAATCCTGCCGGGCTGGATCACTTAGGTCCTAATTCCAAGCATATACCACTAGATAACCAATCAAATAAGGAGGTAAGTAGTAAAGAAAAGAAAAACTCAGATGCAAAGTAGGAGATGTAGGAAGTACATCCAGGGTCAACTTAAATGCCTATAAACTAATGCCCAAAGTTCAGGGGAGAAACAGGGTGAATTTAAGGGCAAGTATGATATAGTTGCCATTACAGAAACTTGGCGGGATGAAACTCATGACTGGAATGTATTGATAGAAGGATACAAACTATTCAAAAGAAACAGACCTAACAAAAGAGGAGGTGGAGTTGCATTTTGTGTTACAGATTACTTCCTCACTACAGACATGCACATAACAAAGGATGAAAGCCTTCTGGAATTCATATGGATCAACATAAAAGGAAAAAAATGTCATTGCCATAAGTGCATACTGTAGGCCACTCAACCAAGCAGAAGAAATAAAGGAACTTTTTGCTAATCAGTTAATTAAATATATGTAGGAAACTCACCACATAATAAGGATTTAATTAAATTAATTATTTACAGAACTGAAAAATGATAATGGAAGATGTCTTAAAACAGAGAAGATTCATCCTTTTGGTTAGGATGAATTGCTAGCTATTCAAATTAGGCTGCAATTAAGGGTCACTTTTTTGTCTTTGACATGGTTCCAATCAAAATTGAAAAACAGAATTCAATCCTGAATGAGACAAAATTCATTCTACACACACTGCATATTTCATAAGTCTATATGCTTTGATCCCTATCCAAATTAGACCACATACATTATCTGCTTTCTGTTGGAAAAATGCATTCAGTTATATGTACCTTTATTGAAGTATCTACTGAGCTGAAAGATGGTTTGAGGATTTCATTTTGTTTTTGATGTTCTAAAGAAAAATCCAAAGCAATATAAAATGAACTACTGGTTGTAGGTATGAAGCCCCTCTCACCCTAAATATGGTCTTTCTGAGTACATAAATAATAGTTCCTTGCTTTCATCAAAGCTTTGAATCCTTGCTCTGGAGAGAAAGTTGTGACTTTCAATAGCTAAATGTCTGTCTTTGACACTAATTCATCTCCTTCATGATAGAATGAATAATTACCATTCCAGGATGAAACTGCTGATTTATTCATGATGGTCAGGCTCGAAGATGGTATCCACTGTTCTTCTGTTTCTTGTCCATACCAGACTTCAGCATCATCAAACCATCTACAAGAAAAAAACATATATCATTGGAATAAAGAAACATTGAAATTGGAAACATTTTTCTCCACTTTGTGCTGCCAGCTCTTTGGTTCATTGGTAGTGGTAGTCTTTTCATCTCTTAAATGACCCAAAATAAACATTGTCCTCTTATACTGCTCAGAAAACGTTCAGGTATTCCAAATTATTAAATCATCTTCTGTCAAATGGACTTTGGTCCATTTTCAACCTTACTATTTTCAACCTTAACTTCTTACCTCTTCTTAGATTTCTTCTGCTTGTTTCTGATGAGGAATACAGTCAGGATGGTACTGACCACAAAAAGCACAGACAGGGCAAGTCCAAGGCCCAGGGCAGCCTTTTGGACAGGCATTTGGCAGGAACTACCCAGGTACCAGAACACATCGGAATTATTGCAACTATGAAAAAGAGAAAAATTTATAAAGAAGGTTACCCACTTCAGAAGGTTCTGAGTAGCTCCCAAAATCAAAACTTCATTGAAAAATTATAAAATAATTAAACATGAAAACATAAAACCCAAGTAATATAATACGAGTAGGCATTAAACCACAATTTTCAGGATCTATGCTGATGTCAAATTTCTGCAACGTATCTTCTAGTGTCTTAGGAAGGAGCCATCCTAATTTTTCAGGATAGAAAAACAGAATTCCAGAGTTGAGATAGCTATGGAAAAAGCTTCCAGTTTTTCTGTCAGCACCCAGGCCATCTAGAGAAAGCAACTCAAACCAGATACATTTCCATGGAGTGCATAGATTGGGAAAAGTCTGCTTTGAGGAAATAGGCTTGCAGAAATTGAGGAACCAAACATAAACAGCTTTGTAGGTAACAACAAAGTACCCAGTACTGGGAATCAAAGCAAGGTTTGCGAGCTGTGTGGTATTCTACTAAAATAAATTGGACACACCAGAAAGCATTGCATTAACTTGTCATAACAGTCTGCTGATACATGAAGATTGGAGAATTAGTGACACCATTGTTATTGCACAGTGGAAGCAGAACTTTGAGTTTATACCAAACTTTGGCTAGGCCGGTTCTTAATTTTATGTCTTCATTGTTTTGGGAATCTCTTGTGTTGAACCATGACATTCTCCTGAGTTTGCTTACATGGAGAAGTTATTTGGAAGCAATTTCTTTCAGGACGTTCATCAAATTCTTCCTAGGGAACTCAGAGTCACCGTGGAACTACCTTCATGGTTATTTGGAAACTTTCCAAATTTCTGTTGGAAATCAATAGATCCCTAGGGAGATCATTCTAGTTGATCTTCCCTTCTGCACCAGTTGGTTTTGGTGGGGAGTTTCCATGTAATTAGAAAGTAATCTGTCCATGTCATAAAGTGACATAAATTGTATCCATACATGGGTTATAAAAAACTTCTCCAAAGTAAAAACCAGAACAGGTTTCTAGCTATTTGCATGATTGTCAATGCAGCAATGAATTTCTGAGCAACTTTAACTTAACCTCTAAAGAAATAAAGACTAAAACTCTCCAAGATGATCAAATTCCAAATCCTTGCATACATCAGGGGAAGACAACATTTAAAATTTTCTTGAAGTTGTCTCATTTTAAAATGTAGCGAATTTCACATTTCTCTTCCATTCCTAAATATTGCAATCCCTTAAATTACTCAGCCCTTGTAGGCTATATGGTGGATTCAGCACTCCAAGAGAGTTGGAGTCCTTTGGGACCAACCAAACTATATCATGATTTCTTTCATTGTATTTCATTTGGCATTCCAAATAGGTCATTTTATCTGCTTTTCTCATTTTCTTCATTTTTCTTAAAATTCTACAAGTTGAATATATTTTGAAAATTACACTATAACAGCTGTGGCATGAAATTTATGGAAAATGTGGGATTCTATAGGCAGAAAAATTTAGGAAGATGGAAGAGTATCCTATTAGAACTAGTAACTAATGAAGATTTAAGTAGTTGGTGGGTTGTAGAATCTAAGGATTCCTTTGATACTCCTCCTCCTCCTGTTTACTTACATGCAGTGGGGGCCTATTTCAGAGACTTGGCAAACACCATTGAAGCAGTTCATGTAATCTTGAGCGCCTTTGAAACATCTTGAGATACAGTGCACAGTACCCTCAATTATGTGGGGATAATAGTAATCTGCATACTTCGGATCAGTAATATTTTTACAGGTGCCTGGGGAAAAAAAGAGGTGCTAAATATATAATGAAATATGGGCAATACATGTAGGTCAAATGAACAAACTGTACTGCAACGAACTATGAGCTGATGATTGAAATGCACCAAATTTACTCAGACATAGCAAGACCATCCTGTTCCTACACCAACTGCCCCATGTAGAGTACAAAACCAGTTTTGAAAAATATCCTTCCATGGTAGATAATAAAAGATAGTAAGATGAGCAAGAATGAGTTGTCATTATGATACTACAACTTCAGAGATAAAGAGGGGGGAGGGAGGGGGAGAGAGAGAGAAAGAGAGAAAGGGAGGGAGAGGGAGAGAGAAAGAATCGAGACTGTAAGAACTGAAATAATTTATAGGTAGGACAGCTCTACAAAGAAGCACTAAAATTCTATTACAGAACAGATGTGGGCACTAAAAACTCATCTTTTCCATCTTTCTTTGACCTCTTCCTCCTGTCTTTTTAACCATAGCATAAGTGTGTCATAGACTCATAGCGTATCTTTAGCTTTTTTTCTTTCAGTTTCTATGCTATTTATAGTATAATA
The DNA here is from genome assembly GCF_049901715.1 of Pseudonaja textilis. Taxonomy (NCBI): domain Eukaryota; kingdom Metazoa; phylum Chordata; class Lepidosauria; order Squamata; family Elapidae; genus Pseudonaja; species Pseudonaja textilis. Next base: position 85,803,643 of record NC_142008.1, on the reverse strand, counting down.
CAGTATTCACTTATGGCCAGGTTGTGTTTTAGCTAAAACAACCCCAAGCCCCTTTTATATTTTCTTCATTCTTGTTCCTCAACTTTGAATTTTCCACTCATTTTTCCATTATTATTCAAATATTTCCTCAATATTTCTGATTTTTTCTCCATTTGTTAAGAAATACTTAATAATTATGCTACTTTCTCTATTCCCAATCTGCTGTGATTAAACTTGCCCTTAGCTATTCTAGTTTTAAGATGTGCTTTCTCTTTTCTCCAAGCACATTTTACTACAGGTAGCATCTGATACACTCCATCAATAAAGTGGCTGCTGAGATGCCTTCTTCTCTCTGGGGCTGAGCACCATTTCCATGTTATTTTGGCTTGAACTGTGAAAGAGGCAACTCACTGGCTTCCTCAGAGTCATCTGCCTTCAGGATGCTCATTGGTATTTTCCAAAGTTGGTAAGTGGTTGATGTGGACAAGTGGCATCCTTGAACAATATACTGAACCAATGTTGCCAAACTTATTCACTGCCCCCTTGAGATGCTGCACAGAAAGTCAATTTAAGTGGGAAAATAAAATAAAATTCTGCCTGCTTTGTATTGCTATTGCTTTAGCACTCTTGTGCACATTATATATTTTTTTAAATCAATTTTTGGCAGTAAATAGTTTCACATAGGCATCAATTTTACCTTTTTATTTCAGTGGAAGAACAAGAAGATACACAGGGAGAGCTACACCCTATATCTCTAACACATCTACCCAACTGTTTACTGAAACTTACCATTGAATGAATAACTTGAATTAAGAATCGAGTTAGGTAAAGGAACAAAGCATAGTTCTGGTCCTGAAAAAAAATATGTATGAATTAGTTATCTGGGGTGGTTGTATAACTGTATATTTCCTTCAAGATTCTTCTGCAGTAAAAACATTGTGATATTAAATAGAAACCATTGCACCAACATAATTATCCTTTTGAAGTAATCTGGGGAAAATAAATCATCAAATGATATGTCAAACATTCATCGTATCTAAGTTTAAGGTTTTAAAAAGTCTTTTGTTGCCTGACAAGAGTCCCAGTTTCCCAGGCTTCAATCATTTACAAAGCTATCTTTATAGCTGCATGGCCAACAATTTTAGTAGGTTCGAAATTGAATGTATGTCTTTGTTCATTGCACTGTGAGGGTACCAATGAGTACAAGTCTCCTTGTCTGACCACTCACTTGCATTCTTGCAATCTGGTGGTTAGCTTCCTCCCTGTTTGTCCTAAATCATCGCACACTATATGGCAGGGTGACAACCCATTTTAGTACCCAGAAAGCTAAACAATTGGGACCTACATGAACAATTCAGGCAGACGGGGTACCTACAAGCATTTTTTTAGAAGTGCCTGGGCAGCATTCAAAGGAGAGAAAGGAAAAAAGAAGGTACAAGGCCAGTTATTTGGCACACCCTGCCATACATCAAAAACATTTCAGAAGCAGCAGAACACAGCTGCCGAGATTTACAAGTGGGATCACACACTGTCCAGAGGCTATTACATGAGGACAAATCCTGCATTACAAAGATCTCTTGGAGGTGAGATATACTTCTAGTGTAATCTACTGGATCCCCTGCATGGATTGCCCCATGACTATGGAGGACAGATGCGAAATAAGTAAGGATACAAGTAAGCAGTCAGACGAGAATGCCAAACTCATGGATAGCCTTACATTTCAATGAACAATGACATACATTCAAGTTCAAAACTACTAAGATTGTTGCCCATGCAGCTACAAAGCTAGCCATGTAAATGATTGAAGTCTGGAAAATGGGCCTCCCGTCACTCAACAGAAGGGCTGATTTATTATCAGTTTATCAAGTACGTAAGAGCCAAGGGCTTGGCAGCACAAGGAAACAGCAGCCAATCACATGCTATCAACACACCAGTCAACCAACAGGAAGACAACAACACATAAATATGATCCATAAAATAGCCCAAAGCACATATTCTGGTAAAGGGAAGATCCCTGTGGATGGGCTCCAGCGTGAATCTGAAAGCTTGGAAGAGTGGCCCCAGTGGCCGATCCACATTGGATCCTGCAACATTATCCAGGCATACTTATATTTGCCTTCATTCAGGAAAATAATATGTGTTTGCCACCATCTAGTGGCTATTTTAGATAAGATGAGCCCCTCAGATCAGCAGGTGTCCAATATGCTATTGGGGAAGAGCAGAGGGCTAGTATTACTAGCGCCAGAAAGAATGAAGTGACTGGGCCAAAGCTGAAAGAACGCTCAGCTGTGGATGTATCTGATGGTGAAAGGAAGATCTGATGCTGTAAAGATCTATACTCCATGGGAACCTGGAATGTAAGATCCATGAATTAAGGCAAGCTGGATGTGGTCAAACAAGAGATGACAAGACTGAACATCGACATCTTAGGAATCAGAGAACTAAAATGGACAGGAATGGGTGAATAACTCAGATGACCATCAGGTATATTACTGCATGCAAGAATCTCTCAGAAGAAATGGAGTAGGCATAGTCAATAAAAGAGTGGGAAAAGCAGTACTAGGATACAATCCCCAAAATGACAGAATGATCTCAGTTCAAATTGAAAGCAAACCATTCAACATTACAGTAGTCCAAGTCTATGCCCCAACCACTGGTGCTGAAGAGGCTGAAGTTGACCAGTACTATGAAGCCCTACAATACCTTCTAGAATTAACACCAAAGAATAAGAAGCAAGTTTAACCTTGGAGTACAAAATGAAGCAGGGAACAGGATGGTAAAATTTTGTCAAGAGAATACAATGGTCACAGCAAACACTCTTTTCCAAAACCCAAGATGACTCTACATATGGACATCACCAAAAGGTCAACTTAGAAATCAGATTGACTATGTGCTCTGCAGCCAAAGATGGAGAAGCTCTATACAGTAGGTAAAAACAAGACCAGAAGCTGACTATAGCTCAGATCATGAGCTTCTCATTGCAAAATTTAGGCTTAAATTGAAGAAAATAGGGAAAAGCACTAGGCCACTCAGGTATGAACTAAATCATATCCCTGATGAATATACAGTAGGGGTGACAAATAGATTTAAGGAATTAGATCTGATAGACAGAGTGCCTGAAGAACTATGGATGGAGGTTCACAACATTGTACAAGAGGTAGCAACTAAAACCATCACAAGAAAAAGAAATGCAAGAAAGGAAAATGGCTGTCTGAGGAAAATGGCTGTCTGAGGAAAATGGCTGAGGAAAGAAGGGAAGCAAAAGAGAGAAAGAGAAAGCTAATCCAATTGAATGCAGAATTCCAGAGAATGGCTAGACAAGATAAGAATGCCTTCTTAAATGAACAGTGCAAAGAAATAGAAGAAAACAATAGAATATGGAGGACCAGAGACATCTTCAAGAAAATTGGAGATATGAAGGGAATGTTTCATGCAAAGATGGGCATGGTAAAGGACCAAAATGGCATGGACCTAACAGAGGCAGAAGAGATTAAAAAGAGGTGGAAAAATTACACAGAAGAACCATACAAGAACAAGCTCAACATCCCTGATAACCATGATGGGGTGGTCACTGACCACAAGCCAGACATCCTGGAATGTGAAGTTAAATGGGCCTGAAGCACTCTGAGCAACAACAAAGCGAGTGGAGGTGACAATATTCCAGCCGAGCTATTCAAAATCTTTAAGGACGATACAGTAAAAGTGCTACACTCAATTTGCCAGCAAATTTGGAAAACTCAACAGTGGCCACAGGATTGGAAAAAGTCAGTTTACATTCCAATTCCAAAGAAGGGCAATGCCAAAGAATGTTCAAACTACCGCACCATTGCACTCATTTCACATGCTAGCAAAATTATGCTCAAAATCCTACAAGCTAGGCTCCAGCAGTATGTGGACCAAGAACTACCAGAAGTACAGGCAGGATTTTGAAGAGGCAGAAGAATTAGAGATCAAATTGCCAACATACGCTAGATCATGGAGAAAGCTAGGAAGTTCCAGAAAAACATCTACTTCTGCTTCATTGACTATGCTAAAGCCTTTGATTGTGTGGATCACAACAAATTGTGGCAAGTATTTAAAGAAATGGGAGTACCAGACCTTCTTATATGTCTCTTGAGAAACCTATATGCGGGTCAAAAAGCAATAGTGAGAACTGGACATGGAACCACTGATTGGTTCAAAATTGAGAAAGGAGTTCAGCAAGGCTGTATATTGTTGCCTGACTATCTAACTTATATGCAGAGCACATCATGAGAAAGGCAGGGCTAGATGAATCACAAGTTGGAATTAAGATTGCCAGGAGAAATATCAAAACCTCAGATACCACCCTAATGGCAGAAGGTGAAGAGGAAGTAAAGAGCCTCTTGATGTGAATGAAGGAGGAGAGTGCAAAAGTTGGCTTGAAACACAACATTAAGAAAAACTAAGATCATAGCATCTAGCCCTCTCAATTCCTGGCAAATAGATGGGGAAGAAATGGAGGTAGTGACAGATTTTATTTTCCTGGGCTCCAAGATCACTGCAGATGTGAACTACACCCAAGAAATTAAAATACATTTGTTCCTGGGGAGGAAAGCTATGGCAAATCTAGACAGCAGGCCAAAAAGCAGAGACATTGCCAACTAAAGTGTTTTTAAGGCTATGGTTTTCCCAGTGCAATGTATAGCTGTGAAAGTTGGACCAAAAGGAATGTTGAGCACCAAAGAATTGAGGCCTTTGAACTATGGTTCAAGCCAGAGAAGACTCCTGCGAGTCCCTTGGACTGCAAGGTCATCAAACTGGCCAGTCCTAGAGGAGATCAACCCTGACCATTCTTTAGAAGGCCAGATCTTGAAGATGCAACTCAAATACTTTGGCCACCTAATGAGAAGGAAGGACTCACTGGAGAAGAGTCTAATGCTGGGAACAATTGAAGGCAAAAGAAGAAGGGATAGCAGAGAAGGAGGTGTCTGGTTGGAGTCACTGAAGCAGTCGGAATGAACTTAAATGGACTCTGGGGGATGATAGAGGACAGGAAGGCCTGGAGGAACATTTCCCATGGGGGGTGGTGATGGGTTGGACATGACTTTGCAACTAACAACAACAAACGTGGCTATTTTGAGATTAGCAGCACAGATATGGTACCTTGCTCTACCCCACATTATTACATTTTGTGGCAAGGGGTAAGCCACCCAAAAGTATGTTTGATCCTGCAGAAAAAAGGTGATTTATTCTAAAAACACTCTTGCCTAAAAGAACAAGCAGCCAGGAATCTTGCTTATTTGTCAGTCAAAGGAAATCACATTCAAGCAGAGGAGTTTACCAAGCTAGACCATACCTGAATCCCTGGAACAATGCTCATCACTTTGGATTTCTGCCAAGGAATTCCTCACTCCCTCTGTAATATTTGTCATCTGCTGCTGGATCATTTTCTCATTATTCTCTATTTGTGCTTGGAAGATGACTTTGTGGTCCACAATAACACTGCCATTCCTAAGAGAACAATGAAGGAAGAACAATTCCTCAGATGCTGAATGCCCCTTATTGCTCCATGAATGTATGCTAAAGACTGTGATAGTCCCACCCTTTTCCTCCATCAAATACAAAATGAACTAGTACTTGTACTCCATTTCTACTCCATTTAATCCACACAACAGTTTTCTGAGAGAGCTTAAAATAAGTTTCAGCCTATGCCAAAGTTCCTCTGGCAGTTTGACAACTGAGTGGGATTTCAACCTGGACTTTAGTCTAATTCTGACTGCTTTAACTTGCAAGAACACTTTTCACCCTGCTCAGGTGCTTCCTGAAACATATGGTGACTGAAAGTATATTAGGTATTGCATACAAAATTATATGCAGCAATGGTTTACCTGTAAATGACCTTGTTGTTTTAATCGCAATAATATGCGAGTTAACAACGACTTTAAACTCAATGTAAATTGTTCTAAACTTGACCGTAAAAAATATGATTTCTGTAATAGAGTTGTCAATGTCTGGAATGCTCTACCTGATTCAGTTGTTTGAGCTACAAATTTTCAGTTTCAGTCACAAATTGACTTCTGTGGACGTTACATCATACTTAAGTGGTTAGTAGAGGGGGCGTGCATAAGTGCACTAATGTGCCTATTGTCCCTGTCATTGTATTTTTATTCTTTTTTTCTTGTTTTTCTTTTTCTTTGACAAATTCTAACGAACAAATAAACAAACAAACAAATAAATAAATAAGAAAGACATGCTCAGGCCCTGGTCTATCCATATTGTTAAAAAAAGAAATCTGAAGAGGAGTTACTTCTACTCATATTCAAGATCACTTGTTGGCTTATCATCCCAAAGCATAATTTAGTCTCTTTTTAGACACCGACCTCATTCCTAAGATCTCCACATCATGGTATCCAGGGACAGCACTATAAACATCTTTCATCTATAAGGGAAAAAAAAGTAAAAGAAAGCCTTCATAAACAAAGAAACTTTAATTAGAAGCCAGCCTCCTGAAGCACTGAGTGTGTGGTGTATGCTATATCTTGTTTAATTCTCCAGCTGCAAAAAGCTGATAATCCAAGAAGTGAGTTTCATATTTACACATTTTTCTTTAACATATGTAAGTGCTTAGTAAGCAGTGTATTGTCTGAGTCAATTTACAAATATATAGTGATAACATAGAAATAACAGTAATAACATTCTTTACTTATACTGTATATAGTGATATTCTTCCAATTTCCAATTTCTACCTTTATTATCTAACCAATGGTAAAACAAATCTCAAGTTAAAAAGTATTTTGTGACTTCTTTGCCCTTTATCTTTAATCTATCCATTTCCACACAGTCTAATATTTTTCTGATTATACAGTATTTTCCTCTGCAGGGATTTCCTCATTTTCCCAATGTTGTGCAAATACAATTCTCGCTCCTGTCAAAACATGTAATATTAAATATACCTCCCTTTTATCATTTTTTTCTGGCAGTATACCTAACAAAAATATTTCTGGTTTTAAGTCTATATGTTGTTTTATCATTTTTTTTAGCCATGTATGTATTTTCATCCATTTTTTTTTTTGCCTTTGGACATGTCCATCACAGTGGTGGGATTCAAAAACTTTTACCACCGGTTCAATGGGTGTGGCTTGGTGGGTGTGATTTGCACGCATGCACACACTTTGCATGCACATGTGTGCCAAACACGTACTTTCTTTTGTTTGCACTGTTCGAACTCACCTCCTGTAAGCCTGCACTCTCCCGGTTGCTTCAGCAGCTGCCGTGTGGCACCTTTTGTGCCACGCAAAGCAGCTGTGCTTCAAATTCAGAGGATAAAGGTGAGTATGGAAGCCCAGGTGGGCAGATGGGCCCAACAGTGGAGAGAACCAGTTTAGTCTCCACTGCTCATAACCGCTACTGGCTCGGCAGAACCAGGCTGAACTGGTAGCATACCACCATTGGTCCATCACACATGGTAATAAGAGCCTGGTGTGTAGTTACATTTCCCACATTTGGTGGACATGTTTTTAAAGATCTTTGCTAGTCTTGCCGGTGGCAAATGCCATCTGTAAAGCATTTTCCTTGTACGTAGTTGCCACTGTCAATTTATAATTTCTATCTCAGAGTTTTTTCCACTTGTCTAATTCTACTGTATATCCAAAGTTTTTTGTTCATACTATTATTGTTTCTTTCACTTGTTCATCTTTCATTTTAAGGCTTAATAAATAACTATATATTTTTAAATTTTTCATCTGTTCCTAATAGTATCCGATCAAGTGGTGTTTATTCTTTATAAAAACCATATATTTTAACATCTTCCACATATCTTGATTGTATTTGCAAATGGTCTATATTCAGCAGGTTCTGACCAGTTTTGGAGAACTGGTAGTGGAAATTTTGAGTAGTTTGGAGAATTGGCAAATACCACCTCTGCCTGGAGATTTTACAGTATTCTTCCCCTGCCACGCCCACCAAGCCACGCACACAGAACCGGTAGTAAAAAAAATTGAATCCCACCACTGGTCCACACCTTCATTTTGTAGTTTCTGTTTAGTTTAAAGTTCCTCTTTCTCGTTACAATTTTTTCCCCAAATTTACAACATTTGGACGTGTCACTGCTTCCATTGCAGAAAGACAGACTGGAATTTTCATATAATTTTTTGCTTTAACTTTTTTCCATATCAAGACTAGAGCGTTCCTTACATAAAGTCTTTGAAAGCATTATTTTTTCCATACCACAAGAAGGCATGCTATCATACTTAGAGGTCCTGTCCCTCCAGCTCTAACAATCTTCTATTTCTCAAATGTATCCCATGTTAGTGCAGAGGCCTGGTAATAAAGCTCCCAATCTGGCAGTCCAAAGCCCCCATTCTTCCTTGAGTCTTGTAACATTTTCAATCTTATTCTCACTCTTTTCCCTTGCCAAACATATTTCAAAATTATTGCATTTAATTCATCAAAGTATTTTTTTTCCCTAGTTTTATAGGAATCGTTTGAAACAGAAACAGTAGTTTTGGCAGAATATTCATTTTTATAGTTGCTATTCTTCCTATCATTGACAATTGCAAATGTTTCCAATTCTCCAGGTCAAGTTTAATTTGTTATATTAACCTTATATAGTTATCTTCTTTAATAGTTGCACATCCAGCTGTTAAATACATTCCCAAATATTTTACTTTTAACTACCTGAGAGCCTATTTTCTTTGTCAGTTAATTTTTCTGTTTATCTGTAAGATTTTTAGCTAGTATTTTTGTTTTTCTTTATTTATTCTTGCCCTGCTACTTCTTCATACTCCTCAATTTTTCTATTAATTTAGGGCGGATTCCAATGGTTCTTCTAAAATAAATACCAGGTCATCTGCAAATGCTTTAATTTGTATTTTTCTCTTTTTATTTCCAAGCCTTTTATTTCTGGATCCTGTCTAATACCTCTATTTAATACTTTCAATGTTAATATAAATAGTAATGGGGACGGTGGACATCCTAGTCTCGTGACTTTTTTTATGTTAAAAGTTTGCTGTCAAGTCCCCATTCACTATCACTTTTGCCATTTGTTTGGAGTATATTGTCTTAATTATGTTCATAAACTTCTCACCACAATCCATACATTCTAACTGTTGTGACATGAATTGCCAATTTACATTATCAAATGTTTTCTGTGCATTTAAAAAAATCAATGCCATCTGTTTATCAGTGTGTTTCATAATATTCCAACATATCTAAGATAACTCTTATATTGTTCTTAATTTGTCTGTTGGGTAAAAATCCATTTTGATCTGAATGGATAAATTCATTCAAAAATCTTTTTAGTCTTTCTGCTATTACTGATGCAAATATTTTATAATCTGAGTTTAATAGTGATATAGACTGATACCTGTGTTAAATCTGAGTCTTCTTTCAGTATTAATGTAATATTTGCTTCTTTCCATAAGTTTAACAGCTTCCAATAATACTTCATTATAAACTTCTAGCACTGACAAATTCAATATATCATGAAGATATTTGTACACTTCTGCTGGTAGTCAATCTGGTCCTGGTGATTTTTAAAAATTCTTTTGTCTATTTATTGCCTCTGTTAATTCCATCATTGTTATTCTTTCATTTAATATTGCTCTCACATTTTCAAACATTTTTGGTAATTTAGCCTTCTCTAGATATTGTTTTATCTTTTCCTCTGAAATTTTTTCTTGATCATATAATTTCCCATAGAACTCCAGAATTATTTCCTTTTGGGGCTCATTTTCATATTGGAAAGTTCCTCTCTCATCTTCTAGTTTATTTATCAGTTTCTTCTCTTTCTCCTTTTTAAATGTATATGCCAACCATCTTCCTAGTTTATTGGCATTTTCAATTTTTTTTAATTTGTTGTGTCAATTCTTCTTTTTCCATTAAATTTAATTTGTGCTGTATTACATAAATGTAATACATATATGCACATATATACATATATACCGTATTTCCCCATGTATAAGCCACCCCTTTTTTCCAAAATTTTCAAGCCCAAAAAGTAGGGGTGGCATATACAAAACAGGTACACTTTTTATACGTGAAAAATGCATAAAATAATAAAGTAGGAATAAACTGGTTTTCCAGCAGTATGCTATACTTTTTTGTAAAAATTGTAAGTGATGATACGATTACGAAAGTGCGAGTACGCGATAGAAATGCATACGCTAGGCATCGGCCTGAATGCTTCGCCGTTCCTACTCTCGTTCCGATGCGTGAGATTGCTACGCGTTGCCCGCACCGCTTTCGATGTCATGACCGGTTGTAGATCTAGACGTCGCGGACGACTTTCGTCCTGAAGCTTTTTCGTCTGTCGCCGCCCGTACGGACGCCGACCGGGCTTGGCGGCGACCGTCCAGTCGACCTGCCGGCGATCACGGGGCAGACAGTGTTGCAGCACCGTCGTTTTTTTTCGTGCGACTTGCAAGATTGTACACAGTATTCGTTACTGTGTTATTTTGAAATTCTAAAATGGCTGAAAAATGAAGAGACAAGCCTACACTGCAAGCTTTAAGTTAAAAGTCATTAAGTTTGCCAAAGAATTTGGTAATCATGCAGCTGAGCGGGAATTTGGACCTCCACCAGATCGGAGGGCAATCATCAGATGGAGAAAGCAGGAAGAGAAACTTCGAAAAATGCCAAGGATGAAAAAGGCATGTCGTGGAAAGTCTGCCAAGTGGCCACATTTGGAGAAGGAATTGAAGACATGGATAGTTGAGCAACGTCAACATGGTGTAGTTATTACAACCAAGATGATTTTGCAAGAAGCCAAAAGAATAGCAAGAGAAAAGAAGTTGAAAACTTTACTGGTTCAGCAAATTGGTGTTATCGCTTCATGAAGAGAGAGAAGCTGTCAATGAGGACTCGCACCAGACTTGCTCAAAGAATGCCTGAAGATTATGAAGCAAAAATAGTGGAGTTTCATAAGTTCATCATCAACCTTAGAAAGCACTGGAATTACGATGTTTCTCAAATTTATAATATGGATGAAACTCCAGTCACATTTGACTGTCCAAGCAACAGAACAGTCGATCTGAAAGGTGCCAAGACAGTTTCCATAAAGACAACTGGAAATGAGAAGAACAGATACACTGTCGTCTTGGGTTGTGCTGCTGATGGAACCAAGCTAAATCCAATGTTGATTTTTAAGAGGAAGACTTTCCCTAAAGAAGAAATTCACAACAGAATACTTCTTCACATGCATGAGAAAGGCTGGATGGATACTGATGGTATGCAAATTTGGTTCAAGAAGATATTTGGATGCCGACCAGGAGCTCTGCTTAAGAAACCGGCTTTGCTTGTCTTCGATTCCTTCAGGGGACACTTGACTGAGGATGTTAAGAAGATTGCCGAGACTATGAAAACCCAACTTGCGGTTATTCCAGGTGGCCTGACTTGTCAGCTTCAGCCCTTGATGTTTCCATTAATAAAGCTTTTAAGGTGGCACTATGAGAAGAATGGAACCACTACATGATGACGACAGCAGGAGACAATCTTACCAAAACTGGTCGACTGAAGAAACCATCAATTGGAGAAGTTTTGAAGTGGGTAAAGAAGGCTTGGGACAGTGTGAAGATCGAGATCATTGTCAAAGCCTTTAAAAAATGTGGAATATCTAATTCTCTTGATGGTTCAGAAGATCATTTGATATATGAAGATGACGATGAAGATGACACAGAGGAAGAAGAAGAACTGTTAGCTAAATTAGATGCCAATAATATTGAAGAAGACGTGGAATGTGATGGAGCAGATAGTGATGATGAGTGTATGAGTGATTATTATGAATCTTGAATTTTGTTTCTTTGTAAATTTTCTTTCTTCATAACTTGTTTCTCTAATAAAATATTTTTTTCAAAACTTCACAGTCCAAAAATTGGGGGGGTGGCTTATACAAAGGGGGTGCTTATACATGGGGAAATACGGTACATATGATATACATATCAATTTTACAGAAGACAATGTTGAAAAAGCACTATGCAATCTAAAACCATCTCTATCTATTGGACCAGACGGAATATGTGCCTATTTCTTAAAAAAGCTATCCACTGCCATAGCCAAACCTCTAAGCATAATCTTTGAGAAATCTTTCAGGACCAGCTCTTTGCCAAAACTATGGTCACAAGCCACGGTCATCCCCATCTTTAAAAAGTTGAAAATTACAGACCAATGTCTTTATGCTGCATCACCTGTAAAGTCATGGAATCAATTATTAACCAATCCATTATCCTCCACTTAGAGACAAACAATCTACTCTCCAATAAACAATTTGGTTTCAGAAAAAATCTATCCTGTTATCTGCAAATCTTACACTGCAAAAACATATGGACTACACAACTCGATCAGGGCAAAGCAATAGACGCAATCTACATAGACTTCTGTAAAGCCTTTGATTCAGTGGTACACAACAAACTACTCCTAAAACTAAAATCTTATGGTATCTCTGGACACCTGCTTCTATCCATAACTGGATAGAAAGATTCCTGTCAAACAGACAACAAATGGTTAAAATTGGGAGCGTCCTATCAAATTCTGTATCTGTCAACAATGGTGTCCCCCAAGGCAGTGTTCTAGGACCAGCTCTCTTCATACTTTACATAAATGACCTCTGTGATCATATCAACTGCGTTCTCTTTGCTCATGATGTAAAGCTATTCAACACCACAGACAATACTGCTACCCTTCAAAAAGACCTTGACTATGTATCAGAATGGTTAAACAAATGGCAACTTCAAATTTCAACAAATAAATGCTCTGTCCCAGAGTGGTCAAAAATCAGAAAATAAAATACAGGCTGAATAGTCAAGACCTTGATGATCCAAACTCTGTCAAGGATCTTGGAGTACTCATCTCTAATGATCTAAGTGCAAGAGCCCACTGTAACTACATAGCCAAAAAGGCGTGAAGAGTTGTTAGCCTAATCTTATGTAGCTTTTTCTCTGGTAATATTACACTAATAACTAGAGCATACAAACTATTTGCTAGACCAATACTCAAATACAGCTCATCAGTCTGTAACCCACATTACATATCTGATATTAACACAGTTGAGAAAGTCCAGAAATATTTCACAAGAAGAGTTCTCCACTCCTCTACTCATTGCAGAATACCAACACTCAAAATTCTAGAGCTAGAAAATCCAGAACTACGTCGCCTTTGGTACGATCTAAGCATAGTATATAAAATCATACATTGCAATGTCCTACCAGTCAATGAATACTTCAGCTTCAACCATAACAACACAAGAACAAACAATAGATAGAAACTCAAGGTTAATCACACAAAACTTGATTGCAGGAAATACGACTTCAGCAACAGAGTGGTCAATGTCTGGAATACTCTACCTGACTCTGTGGTTTCTTTCCCAAACCCCGAAAACTTTAACCTTAGACTTTCTATTATTGACCTCACCCCTTTCCTAAGAGGTTTGTAGGGGACATGCATAAGTGCACCAACATGCCTACCGTCCCTGTCCTACTGTTTTTTTTCTTATATGTATCCATTTCATGTATTCATAGCAATGGTTATACTTATACCTGTTATCTTATAATCGCTTGACAAAAAAATAAAATAAAATAAATTAAAATATTGTTTGGCACCTATATTGTTATCAAAAGCATCTGTTTCTGATTGATAATTACCTCCACCATCAGTATTGATTGGGAAGAAGACACATTCTTGATATGAATTAGGAATGGCCTTGGTTAAAGAAAAGTATAAGATACATTACACTGAAATGGTGACATTGATCAGAGTTAGGCTATTTCCTTGATCCAGTAAATCTTACCTGCTTTTTAAACTGAGCCTGAATTTCCTGAGAATATTTAGAGCTTAAGTCTTCCAGAGATTTATTGTATTCTCTGTTAGTAACTTTCACCTGAGCTTCGACAGTAATGGTCACCTTTACTAAAAGAGAGGGAAAGAGATATTCATATGAACTTCAACAAGTTTCTCCCCTGTAAAGGAATTCTAAAATGTGACAGGCAAGAGGTGAATGTATTCCCATTGTCCAACATGCTTTCAAATGCCTAAATCCAAAGATCCTCATCTGGTTGGAAAACCCATTTTTGATTTACTGATACATTTTTAAATTGGAGGAGACTTTGGAGGTCTTCGAGTCCAACACTCCTGCTCAACTGGAGACTCTTTACCATTTCAGGCTCTCAAGTCTCTTCTTAAAAACCTCTAGTGATGACACACCCACAACTTCTGAGGGCAAGCTGTTCCATTGGTTAATTGTTTTCACTGTTAAGAAGTTTCTCCTTAATTTCAGGTTGCTTCTCTCCTTGATTAGTTTCCATCCCTTGTTTCTTGTCCTGTCCTTTGGTGCTTTGGAAAATAAATTGATTCCCCCTTCTTTGTGGCAGCCCCTCAAATACTGGAATATTGCTGTCACCCCTAGTCCTTTTTTTCTAGATCAAGGGTCCCTAATCCCTAGTCCATGGACCTGCAGCAGACCACAAACAAATAAAGCCTCATCAGTGGGATCCAGGCAGCATGTAAAATTACATCCCTTCTGGTCTGCGGAAAAACCTCCCTCCACAGAATCAGTCCCTGGTACCCAAAAAGTAAAGAATCAGTGCTATAGACTAGTCATACCCAAATCCTGCAATTGTTTTTGTCTCCATGCCTTAGAATAATATACTTTGCTCTTCTCTGCACTTTTCCCAAAGTCTCTTTTAATAATGTGGTGACCAAAACTGGATGCAGGACAGGGGTGGGTTTCAAAATTTTTAACAACTGGTTCTGTGGGCATGGCTTAGGTGGTGGGCATGGGCTGGTGGTCATGTGACTGGGTGGATATGGCTTGGCCGGGTGTGGCCAACTCAATATCACTCACATCGAGGCACGCATCTCCTCACCTGGCCTCTCATGACTGTGAGGATGCTGCAACAGTTGTAAGTGTGAAAAGGGATCATAAGGGTCACTTTTTTCAGTGTCATTGTAACTTTGAATGGTCACTCCACACAAGCAAAGTACCAGCAAAGGAGAGGGAAAAAAACTCCAGAGAAGTTCCAGAAACAGGAAGTCTAGTCCTGCCAAGAATGTAATAAGGGTTAACGGAGAGGCAGTTTGTATAAGCAACAACAGAATGTTTCTTTCCTGCCTTCGTTATAGGATTAGGCCAGTAATTTCTTCTAACAACCGGTTCTCCAAACTGCTTAGAATGTTAACAACCGGTTCTAGCAAATAGGTGCAAACAGGTAGAATCCCAACCCTGATGCAGGAGTAGCTTACTAATATTTTATCAGGTAGTACTAATACTTCATGTAATTTTGATTCTATGCCTCTGTTTCAGAGGTAGGTTGCTGCCAGTTCATACCTGTTTGGGTGTACCAGATATTAAGATTCTGCAGAGTTCAGCAAACCAGCAAATTCCACCACTGGCTGGCCCCAACCCATCCCTCCCAGGTGTCCCCCACACCCTTTTTGGGCTTCCAGGGTAGTGCAGGAAGCCGTCCAGCCTAAAATGAGGTGCAAAGGGGCTGTGCCCCATTTTGGTTTCCTGTGTGGTGCAGGATAAAACTTGGGGAAGCTAATAGTTGGGAATATAGGCAAAATCTGAAGAAAAACAATTGGTAAGGAAAGTATTTTTTCAAAAAAGGAGTTGGCCAAAGAGAGTGCAGTCCAAATGTAAGGTGCAGGGGAAACATACTGTCACAGAAGAAAATATGGCAATGGAATGAGAAAAGCTGTTTAAAAAAACAAAGGGTTGCAAAGGATGCCCCCAGCCTCCCAGCTAATCTACATGGACAGTGGATTTGCTGGTTGGGTCTTCTTTTGTTGCCCTAGACAGGAGAACAGAGCTGGAATGCAGGTTAGTGAGGGAATTGAGGTTGTTCTGGGATGGAGTGGGAATGGGAATTTTGCATGATCCTTACTCTGGAGTGGGAATGGGGATTTTGCATTAAGATTGTTCATAAGTAAGTAGGACTACTGAAAGCTGAATAACACGTCTATTGTTCTTATGTGAGTATTTGTGTACCATTTTTATTGTTTTGTGTACCTCTTTTATTGTTCTTATTTAAGTATTAAATGCATAAAATAATAAACTACCTTTTGGTATATCTTCTTTTAGGCAAAGAAGTGACGTCGAGTTGGCCACACCCACCCAGTCACATGCCCACCCAGCCATGCCCACCCAGCCAGTCATTAGGGCAGGGAATTGGTTGTGAAAATTTTTGCAGCCCACCACTGCTCTGTTTATACAACCAAGGATTGTATTAGCTTTTTTGGCTGTTGCCACACACTGCTGACTCATATTTAGATGATCATGCACTCCAAGGTTTTTCTCACAGTTTCTCAGTTACTGTTTTTGAGCCAGGTCTCACCTAATCTGTACATAACTTTGCTTTTTCCTGCCTAAAAGGTTCGCTTTTTTCCTGAGTTTGTCTTCTGGGGTGTTGGCTATTCCTGCAAGTTTAGTGAAACCTGCAAATTTGATGCGTTCCCCTTCTATTCATCATCTAAGTCATTTATGAAGATATTGAAGAATACTGGGCCTAAGACAGAAACTTGTGATACCCCACTGCTTCCTTCCTTCCATGTAGATGTAGTACCATTAAGGATTATGTGCAGGGGTGGGATTCTACTGGTTCTGTCCAGTTCTATAGAACCCCTTGTTAACTTTCTAAGCAGTTTGGAGAACCAGTAGTTAGAAGCAATCTCTTTTTGCTTTCTTCCACCCTTATTATATTCTTGCCAAAATGCCTAGACTTCCTATTTCTGGAACTTCTGAGGCTTGGCTTTCTTAAAGGGGAGGGGTTGTTTTAAGATTTTTACACTGCTGTTGGGAGGAAATACTTCCCTGGACAATCAGCACTTTGAAGAAATAACTGAATAATGAAGCAGAGCTTTTAGTGGCAGGGAACCAAGATGAGTGCATTCAGCAAGATTTCTTGGCTAGCTAGAAAGATTGACATTCATACCTGAGTTTACATACCCTTTCTGAGTTTTGGTTTAAAACTGGTTTTTGGTGAAGGTTAATTCTGTGCTTGGTGTGTTTATTGATGGGATAATTTTCCCTATTCAGCTTCAACAAGCAACAGCTACTGTTGTGATTTAATTAGGTGTATTGTGTTTGAATTTTTTCCTGCCTCATGGTTTCTTTTTCTATCTGGGGAGGGGATCTTCCTCACTGCTTTAATACTATCTGGCACTGTCCTTTTGGGGTATACTTCTAAGAGGCAGGATGCAAGCTTGGCACTGATTTTTTTTCTGCCTTTCTGGGGGGCATGTGATCTTTCTTTAAATCTGGATGATTTCCTTAGAATATCTTCTGAGGTGAGTGAAACCAGCTGGTATCTTTAAGGGGTGCAAATGGATCTAAGGATTGCTTTTCCTGGATATGCTTTTTCTGGAGAGCTTAAATGATCTCTCTGCTAAAGGGTTTCACTTTATGAGCAAGAGATGGCTGCTTGATAGTTATCACTGCATTTTAACGATTTTCATTCCTCAAGGTGCTCTGGCACCCTGCCTGATTTGTAACTCTGGCTTGCAGGTATTTTTAATCTAATGATTGGTATTTAGGGCAGCTTTTTGCAAGCAAAGAAGCTTTTTTGTATTTTTGTACAGGTAATCCTTGACTTACAACAGTTCATTTAGTGACCACTCAAAGTTACAATGGCACTGAAAAAAATGACTTATGACCTTTTTTCACACTTATAACCATTGCAGCATCCCCACTGTCATGAGAAGTCAGGCGAGGAGAAGTGCCCCTTGACATGAGTGATGTTGAGTTGACCACGCCCACCCAGTCACATGACCACCAAGCCAGGGCCACCAACTAAGCCATGGCCACAGAACAGGGTGTTAAAAAAACTGAATCCCACCCTGATTACATGTTGAGTAACATTTGCCAGCCAGTTACCAATCCATCTGGTGGTGATGCTGTCTATTCCACATTTTTCTAGCTTACCCAGAAGTAGATTATAGTCTACTTTATTGAATGTTTTACTGAAATCTAAATATACTGTGTAATAGTGGTGAATATCCATAGCTCGGGTGTAGGATGAGGATAGAAGTTCCTTCTCCGAATCTATGCATTGATTTCTGATTCTTTCATTACCAGGGTAGGTAACATCTTCAGCAGAATTTAGGAAATGTCAGTGTTGTTGTTCTACTTATAAAGTCTTAGTATGATCAGTAGATCTTGTGATGAGAAGGTCACATCAGGTAAGGGATCTTATATACTAAGCATACTATAAGTTACTATAAGTATACTATGTCCACAGTATTTCACTGCTCTATTAATTTAGTCATTTTGTCAAAGAATGAAAGATTGGTTTGGAATGATCTGTTTTTAACAATCCTGTGCTGATACTAGTTTTTTTGGTTTGTTTTTTGCATTTTGAGGCAATCTCCAAATCTCACCTCCATGATTCTCCTTAGATGAAAAAACTTTATTCAGCATAGGACCGAGATACCTTCTCAGCTATTCATGAGAGCTCCCAGTCATTTGGGGGAAAACATTAGGTCCAAATTAATCACTTTTGCTTGGAGCTGCCAAATCTACAAGCCTCTGTGAACCCAGAGAGAACTGGAAACGGAGAGCTATCTATTTCTCTACTGGTTCCTGGTTTACTTGCACTATAAAGGAGCTTCTATTAAGCCACATTTCTTCCATATGCAATCTCCTTATTCTAGTATGATAATCCAACATATCTGGAAGCAACAATTCATTTTTGGCTGCTCTCAGGAAAAAGTAATCACGTTCTCCCTGACTGTACTTACATTCAGTGACTGGAATTATATCCACGAGGAACTCACACTTGGGTCCGTAGAATAAATCTTCATTACAGATGCACTTGATTCCATCATAGATTCCACCATTGAGGCATATCTCTAGAACAGAGAAGTCCACTTATACAGATCTAATTTGAAAGTTACAATCAATGCAGCAATTTACATAGAAATATAATTCTTTATCACAGTATACATGTATTAAAAATAAACAATGTAGCAGATAAATGAAGTGAGCTTACATGTGTTCACATGATGCCAAATTGCTCCTCACTCTTTCAGCCCTAATGTAACATTAGCTGACAGGAAGGGTGGGAAGCTGATCATTTTAAAGCAATGAAGTAGAAAATGAAATCAAGGCAATTAAGAATTTTTTTATTTTTTAAAAAGAAGTTCTTGCCACTTTTTTCCTTAGAAAAACATTCTCTTCATCATTTTTAAACATTTTTTTATGTTCTGAATCAGTACTGACTTTCCTTTCTTAAGATGCAAACACTGCAATGCAATTATTCCAACAAGTACAAAAATCTTAATCATTAACTGTTTCTCCAAAGAACATTGGAGAGGGAGTTCTGCATAACAGGCCTCCTTCAAATCAAAATTTGGCAAGACCAAATTAGAAAAAAATATTCTGTGAATATGAAATAATCTGCACAAACCTATTAATAATTGGTACTCCCTTACTCTAGAACTTGGCACAAGACAGTCATGTCACAAAGGAGGGGTCCAATCTCCCAATCCCCTAGAACAGATGGGAGCTTCCTAAGGTCTCTCAGCTGCTGATGAAATATCACTCTTAGCCACCAAAGACAGGATGCCCCAGTAGTAAGAGACAAGGGGCAGCCATTCTACAGGGAAAGCCGCAAATATCACCACCAGATTATGAAAGGAGAATCACCTCATATGATTATGCTTCAATCACAGGAACATGTACAAGGCACTATGTCAATGGTGTTATTTTAGATAGAAATGTGATGAATAGTGGCTAATCCCATTCATACTATCAGCCCTAAATTGAATCCATTCTAAAATAATTAGAAGATACAGGCTGTGCTACAAATGACTGGTCACCATAACTTGATAAGAGGAAAGGAAAATATTGTCATGAATTTTGAAAAATTTAAAATAGAATGACCAAACATACAGACCAAAAAAAATTTGATACTCACCACGTGTGGTAGTTCTGACAGTACTCCTGGCAGTAGAAGTTTTGGTAGTGGAACTGCTGATAGTACTTTTGGCAGTAGAGATTTTGATAGTTGAAAGGCTGCTAGTAGTCTTGGCAGCAGTAGTTTGGCTGGTGGAAGGGCCGTTGCTAATCTTGGGAGAAGACATTCGGCTGGTGGAAGGGCCGTTGGTACTCTTTGCAGTAGTAGTTTGAGTAATGGAAGAGCTGCTGGTACTCTTGGAAGAAGTAATTTTGGTAGAGGAAGAGCTGCTAGAACTCTTGGCAATAGTAGTTTGGGTGATGGAATGGCTGCTAGTAAACTCAGCAGTAGTAGTTTGGGTGTTGGAAGTGCTGCTACTACTCTTGGCGGTAGTAGTTTGGATGGTAGAAGGACTGTTAATTCTATCAGCAGTAGTAGTTTGGGAGGTGGAAGGACTCCTAGTACTCTTGGCAGCAGTAGTTCGGCTGGTGGACAGGCTGCTGGTACTGCTGGAAACATTAATTTGGGTGGTGGAAGAGCTGCTATTACTGACAGCAGTAGTACTTTGGGTGGTGGAAGGGATGCTAATACTCTTGGTAGTTATAGTTTTGGTAGTGGGAGTTCTGGTTAAACTCTTGGCAGTTGTAGCTTGGGAGATGGAGGGGCTGCTAGAACTCTTGGCTGTAGTAGTTTTGGTGGTGGAAGGGCGGGAAGTACTCTTGGCAATAGTAGGTTGGGTGGTGGAATGGCTGCTGGTACTCTTCACAGCAGTGGTTTCACTGATGGAAGGGCTGCTAGAACTCTTGGCAGTAGAAGTTTGGGTGTTGGAAGTGCTGCTGCTACACTCGGCAGTAGTAGTTTGGGAGGTGAAACTGGTACTAGTATTGTCGGCAGTAGTAGATTGGGTGGTGGAAAGTCTGCTAGTACTCTTGGCAGAAGTAGTTTTGGTAGCGGAAGGGGTGCTAAAAGTCTCGGCAGTAGTAGTTTGGATGGTGGAAGGACTGCTAGTTCTGTCGGCAGTACTGGTTTCTGCAGGGGAATGGGTACTAGTATTGTCGGCAGTAGTAGATTGGGTAGTGGAAGGTCTGCTAGTAATCTCGGAAACAGTACCTTTGATTGTGGATATGGTGCTAGTATTATCGCCAATAGAAGATTGGGTGGAAGAAGTGCTGCTAGTAGTCTCGGATGTAATAGTTTGGATGGTGGAATGGCTACTAATACTCTTTGCAGTGGTAGTTTGAATGATGAAAGGGCTGCTAGTACTCTCAATAGTAGTAGTTTGGGTGGTGGATGGGCTGGTAGTAATCTTGATACTAGTAGTTTGGCTGGTGGAAGGGCTGCTAGTAATCTCGGCAGCAGTAGCTTTGATGGTGGATATGGTGCTAGTATTATCGCCAATAGAAGATTGGGTGGAAGAAGTGCTGCTAGTAGTCTCGGCTGTAATAGTTTGGATGGTGGAATGGCTACTAGTACTCTTTGCAGTGGTAGTTTGAATGATGAAAGGGCTGCTAGTACTCTCAATAGTAGTAGTTTGGGTGGTGGAAGGAGTGCTAATAGTCTTCACAGAAGTAGTTTTGGTAGTGAAAGGGCTGCTAGAACTCTCAACAGTAGTAG
Source organism: Pseudonaja textilis (assembly GCF_049901715.1). Taxonomy (NCBI): domain Eukaryota; kingdom Metazoa; phylum Chordata; class Lepidosauria; order Squamata; family Elapidae; genus Pseudonaja; species Pseudonaja textilis. The sequence goes on along the minus strand of NC_142008.1, from coordinate 85,782,206 downwards.
TTTGGATGGTGGAAGGACTGCTAGTTCTGTCGGCAGTATTAGTTTGTGCGGTGTAATGGGTACTAGTATTCTCAGCAGTAGTAGACTGGGTGGTGGAAGGACTGCTAGTAGTCTTCACGGAAGTAGTTTTGGAAGTAAAAGGGCTACTAGAACTCTCAACAGTAGTAGTTTGGGTGGTGGAAGGACTGCTAGTTCTGTCGGCGGTACTTCTTTCTGCGGGGGAATGGGTACTAATATTATCGGCAGTAGTAGACTGGGGGTTGGAAGGACTGCTAGTACTTTTGGCAGAAATAGTTTTGGTAGTGGAAGGGCTGCTAGAACTCTTGGCAGTAGTAGTTTGGATGGTGGAAGGACTGGTAGTTCTGTCGGCGGCAGTAGTGTCGCTGGTAGAAGTGCTGTTAGTACTCTCGGCAGCAGTAGGCTGTCTGGTAGAAAAGCCGCTGGTACTCTTGGCAGAAGATGTTTGGCTGGTGGACGGGCCACTGGTAGTCCTGGGAGCAGTAGTTTGGGTGGTGGAAGGGCTGCTCTTAGTCTCGGCAGTAATACGTTCGCTGGTGTAAGGGCCGTTAGTGCTCTTGGCAGTAGTAAGTTGGCTGGTGGAAGGGCCATTAGTACTCTTGGCAGCAGTGGTTTGGCTGGTGGACGGGCCACTGGTACTCTTGACAGTAATGGTTTTGCTAGTGGAAAGAGTGTTAGTACTTTTGGTAATCGAAGGGCTAGACATGGTCGCTGTGACCTGTGCTTCTGTCGAGGGAGTAGTTGCGGAGACTGGTATTGATGTGAAATCAGTTGATGTCCCTGTGGCATTTCCTGTTTGGGTGGTAGAATGGCTGCTAGTACTCTTGGCAGTAGTAGCTTGGGTGGTGGAAGGGCTGCTAGTTGTCTTGGCTGTAGTAATTTTGCTGGTGGAATGGCTGGCAGTACTCTTGGCAGCAGTAGTTTGGGTGGGAGAATGGTCGCTGGTACTATAGGTAGCAGTAGTTTGGCTTGTGGAAGGACCGCTGGTACTCTGGGCAGTAGAAGTATGGCTGGTGGAAGGGCTGGTAGGACTCGCGGAAATAGTTTGGCTGCTTGAAGGGCTACTAGTAATCTTGATACTAGTAGTTTGGATGGTGGAAGGGCTTCTAGTAATCTCGGCAGCGGTAGCTTTGATGGTGGATATGGTGCTCGTAAAATCGCCAATAGAAGATTGGGTGGAAGAAGTGCTGCTAGTAGTCTCGGCTGTAATAGTTTGGATGGTGGAATGGCTACTAGTACTCTTTGCAGTGGTAGTTTGAATGATGAAAGGGCTGCTAGTACTCTCAATAGTAGTAGTTTGGGTGGTGGAAGGGCTGGTAGTAATCTTGGCAGGTGTAGTTTGGGTGTTGGAAGTGCTGCTAGTACTCTCAGCAGTCGTAGTTTGGATGGTGGAAGGACTGCTAGTTCTGTCGACAGTATTAGTTTGTGCGGTGGAATGGGTACTAGTATTCTCAGCAGTAGTAGACTGGGTGGTTGAAGGACTGCTAGTACTCTTCGTAGAAGTAGTTTTGGTAGTGAAAGGGCTGCTAGAACTCTCAACAGTAGTAGTTTGGGTGGTGGAAGGACTGCTAGTTCTGTCGGCAGTACTTGTTTCTGCGGGGAATGGGTACTAATATTATCGGCAGTAGTAGACTGGGTGTTGGAAGGACTGCTAGTACTTTTGCCAGAAATAGTTCTGGTAGTGGAAGGGCTGCTAGAACTCTTGGCAGTAGTAGTTTGGATGGTGGAAGGACTGGTAGTTCTGTCGGCAGCAGTAGTGTCGCTGGTAGAAGTGCTGTTAGTACTCTCGGCAGCAGTAGGCTGTCTGGTAGAAAAGCCACTGGTACTCTTGGCAGAAGATGTTTGGCTGGTGGACGGGCCACTGGTAGTCCTGGGAGCAGTAGTTTGGGTGGTGGAAGGGCTGCTCTTAGTCTCGGCAATGTCGTTCGCTGGTGTAAGGGCCGTTAGTGCTCTTGGCAGTAGTAAGTTGGCTGGTGGAAGGGCCATTAGTACTCTTGGCAGCAGTGGTTTGGCTGGTGGATCGGGCCTCTGGTACTCTTGACAGTAATGGTTTTGCTAGTGGAAAGAGTGTTAGTACTTTTAGGTGTCGAAGGGCTAGACATGGTCGCTGTGACCTGTGCTTCTGTCGAGGGAGTAGTTGCGGAGACTGGTATTGATGTGAAATCAGTTGATGTCCCTGTGGCATTTCCTGTTTGGGTGGTAGAATGGCTGCTAGTACTCTTGGCAGTAGTAGCTTGGGTGGTGGAAGGGCTGCTAGTTGTCTTGGCTGTAGTAATTTTGCTGGTGGAATGGCTGGCAGTACTCTTGGCAGCAGTAGTTTGGGTGGGAGAATGGTCGCTGGTACTATAGGTAGCAGTAGTTTGGCTTGTGGAAGGACCGCTGGTACTCTGGGCAGTAGTAGTATGGCTGGTGGAAGGGCTGGTAGGACTCGCGGAAATAGTTTGGCTGCTTGAAGGGCTACTAGTACTCTTGATACTAGTAGTTTGGATGGTGGAATGGCTACTAGTACTCTTTGCAGTGGTAGTTTGAATGATGAAAGGGCTGCTAGTACTCTCAATAGTAGTAGTTTGGGTGGTGGAAGGGCTGGTAGTAATCTTGGCAGGTGTAGTTTGGGTGTTGGAAGTGCTGCTAGTACTCTCAGCAGTCGTAGTTTGGATGGTGGAAGGACTGCTAGTTCTGTCGACAGTATTAGTTTGTGCGGTGGAATGGGTACTAGTATTCTCAGCAGTAGTAGACTGGGTGGTTGAAGGACTGCTAGTACTCTTCGTAGAAGTAGTTTTGGTAGTGAAAGGGCTGCTAGAACTCTCAACAGTAGTAGTTTGGGTGGTGGAAGGACTGCTAGTTCTGTCGGCAGTACTTGTTTCTGCGGGGAATGGGTACTAATATTATCGGCAGTAGTAGACTGGGTGTTGGAAGGACTGCTAGTACTTTTGCCAGAAATAGTTCTGGTAGTGGAAGGGCTGCTAGAACTCTTGGCAGTAGTAGTTTGGATGGTGGAAGGACTGGTAGTTCTGTCGGCGGCAGTAGTGTCGCTGGTAGAAGTGCTGTTAGTACTCTCGGCAGCAGTAGGCTGTCTGGTAGAAAAGCCACTGGTACTCTTGGCAGAAGATGTTTGGCTGGTGGACGGGCCACTGGTAGTCCTGGGAGCAGTAGTTTGGGTGGTGGAAGGGCTGCTCTTAGTCTCGGCAGTAATACGTTCGCTGGTGTAAGGGCCGTTAGTGCTCTTGGCAGTAGTAAGTTGGCTGGTGGAAGGGCCATTAGTACTCTTGGCAGCAGTGGTTTGGCTGGTGGACGGGCCTCTGGTACTCTTGACAGTAATGGTTTTGCTAGTGGAAAGAGTGTTAGTACTTTTGGTAATCGAAGGGCTAGACATGGTCGCTGTGACCTGTGCTTCTGTCGAGGGAGTAGTTGCGGAGACTGGTATTGATGTGAAATCAGTTGATGTCCCTGTGGCATTTCCTGTTTGGGTGGTAGAATGGCTGCTAGTACTCTTGGCAGTAGTAGCTTGGGTGGTGGAAGGGCTGCTAGTTGTCTTGGCTGTAGTAATTTTGCTGGTGGAATGGCTGGCAGTACTCTTGGCAGCAGTAGTTTGGGTGGGAGAATGGTCGCTGGTACTATAGGTAGCAGTAGTTTGGCTTGTGGAAGGTCCGCTGGTACTCTGGGCAGTAGTAGTATGGCTGGTGGAAGGGCTGGTAGGACTCGGGAAATAGTTTGGCTGCTTGAAGGGCTACTAGTACTCTTGATACTAGTAGTTTGGATGGTGGAAGGGCTGCTAGTAATCTCGGCAGCGGTAGCTTTGATGGTGGATATGGTGCTCGTAAAATCGCCAATAGAAGATTGGGTGGAAGAAGTGCTGCTAGTAGTCTCGGCTGTAATAGTTTGGATGGTGGAATGGCTACTAGTACTCTTTGCAGTGGTAGTTTGAATGATGAAAGGGCTGCTAGTACTCTCAATAGTAGTAGTTTGGGTGGTGGAAGGGCTGGTAGTAATCTTGGCAGGTGTAGTTTGGGTGTTGGAAGTGCTGCTAGTACTCTCAGCAGTCGTAGTTTGGATGGTGGAAGGACTGCTAGTTCTGTCGACAGTATTAGTTTGTGCGGTGGAATGGGTACTAGTATTCTCAGCAGTAGTAGACTGGGTGGTTGAAGGACTGCTAGTACTCTTCGTAGAAGTAGTTTTGGTAGTGAAAGGGCTGCTAGAACTCTCAACAGTAGTAGTTTGGATGGTGGAAGGACTGCTAGTTCTGTCGGCAGTACTTGTTTCTGCGGGGAATGGGTACTAATATTATCGGCAGTAGTAGACTGGGTGTTGGAAGGACTGCTAGTACTTTTGCCAGAAATAGTTCTGGTAGTGGAAGGGCTGCTAGAACTCTTGGCAGTAGTAGTTTGGATGGTGGAAGGACTGGTAGTTCTGTCGGCAGCAGTAGTGTCGCTGGTAGAAGTGCTGTTAGTACTCTCGGCAGCAGTAGGCTGTCTGGTAGAAAAGCCACTGGTACTCTTGGCAGAAGATGTTTGGCTGGTGGACGGGCCACTGGTAGTCCTGGGAGCAGTAGTTTGGGTGGTGGAAGGGCTGCTCTTAGTCTCGGCAGTAATACGTTCGCTGGTGTAAGGGCCGTTAGTGCTCTTGGCAGTAGTAAGTTGGCTGGTGGAAGGGCCATTAGTACTCTTGGCAGCAGTGGTTTGGCTGGTGGACGGGCCTCTGGTACTCTTGACAGTAATGGTTTTGCTAGTGGAAAGAGTGTTAGTACTTTTGGTAATCGAAGGGCTAGACATGGTCGCTGTGACCTGTGCTTCTGTCGAGGAGTAGTTGCGGAGACTGGTATTGATGTGAAATCAGTTGATGTCCCTGTGGCATTTCCTGTTTGGGTGGTAGAATGGCTGCTAGTACTCTTGGCAGTAGTAGCTTGGGTGGTGGAAGGGCTGCTAGTTGTCTTGGCTGTAGTAATTTTGCTGGTGGAATGGCTGGCAGTACTCTTGGCAGCAGTAGTTTGGGTGGGAGAATGGTCGCTGGTACTATAGGTAGCAGTAGTTTGGCTTAATGGAAGGTCCGCTGGTACTCTGGGCAGTAGTAGTATGGCTGGTGGAAGGGCTGGTAGGACTGCGGAAATAGTTTGGCTGCTTGAAGGGCTACTAGTACTCTTGATACTAGTAGTTTGGATGGTGGAAGGGCTGCTAGTAATCTCGGCAGCGGTAGCTTTGATGGTGGATATGGTGCTCGTAAAATCGCCAATAGAAGATTGGGTGGAAGAAGTGCTGCTAGTAGTCTCGGCTGTAATAGTTTGGATGGTGGAATGGCTACTAGTACTCTTTGCAGTGGTAGTTTGAATGATGAAAGGGCTGCTAGTACTCTCAATAGTAGTAGTTTGGGTGGTGGAAGGGCTGGTAGTAATCTTGGCAGGTGTAGTTTGGGTGTTGGAAGTGCTGCTAGTACTCTCAGCAGTCGTAGTTTGGATGGTGGAAGGACTGCTAGTTCTGTCGACAGTATTAGTTTGTGCGGTGGAATGGGTACTAATATTCTCAGCAGTAGTAGACTGGGTGGTTGAAGGACTGCTAGTACTCTTCGTAGAAGTAGTTTTGGTAGTGAAAGGGCTGCTAGAACTCTCAACAGTAGTAGTTTGGGTGGTGGAAGGACTGCTAGTTCTGTCAGCAGTACTTGTTTCTGCGGGGAATGGGTACTAATATTATCGGCAGTAGTAGACTGGGTGTTGGAAGGACTGCTAGTACTTTTGCCAGAAATAGTTCTGGTAGTGGAAGGGCTGCTAGAACTCTTGGCAGTAGTAGTTTGGATGGTGGAAGGACTGGTAGTTCTGTCGGCAGCAGTAGTGTCGCTGGTAGAAGTGCTGTTAGTACTCTCGGCAGCAGTAGGCTGTCTGGTAGAAAAGCCACTGGTACTCTTGGCAGAAGATGTTTGGCTGGTGGATCGGGCCACTGGTAGTCCTGGGAGCAGTAGTTTGGGTGGTGGAAGGGCTGCTCTTAGTCTCGGCAGTAATCGTTCGCTGGTGTAAGGGCCGTTAGTGCTCTTGGCAGTAGTAAGTTGGCTGGTGGAAGGGCCATTAGTACTCTTGGCAGCAGTGGTTTGGCTGGTGGACGGGCCTCTGGTACTCTTGACAGTAATGGTTTTGCTAGTGGAAAGAGTGTTAGTACTTTTGTGTCGAAGGGCTAGACATGGTCGCTGTGACCTGTGCTTCTGTCGAGGAGTAGTTGCGGAGACTGGTATTGATGTGAAATCAGTTGATGTCCCTGTGGCATTTCCTGTTTGGGTGGTAGAATGGCTGCTAGTACTCTTGGCAGTAGTAGCTTGGGTGGTGGAAGGGCTGCTAGTTGTCTTGGCTGTAGTAATTTTGCTGGTGGAATGGCTGGCAGTACTCTTGGCAGCAGTAGTTTGGGTGGGAGAATGGTCGCTGGTACTATAGGTAGCAGTAGTTTGGCTTGTGGAAGGACCGCTGGTACTCTGGGCAGTAGTAGTATGGCTGGTGGAAGGGCTGGTAGGACTCGCGGAAATAGTTTGGCTGCTTGAAGGGCTACTAGTACTCTTGATACTAGTAGTTTGGATGGGATGGTGGAATGGCTACTAGAAGATTGGTGGACTGCTTTCTGCAATAGTGGTAGTTTGAAGTGATGAAATGAAGGGCTGCTAGTACTCTCAATAGTAGTAGTTTGGGTGGTGGAAGGGCTGGTAGTAATCTTGGCAGGTGTAGTTTGGGTGTTGGAAGTGCTGCTAGTACTCTCAGCAGTCGTAGTTTGGATGGTGGAAGGACTGCTAGTTCTGTCGACAGTATTAGTTTGTGCGGTGGAATGGGTACTAGTATTCTCAGCAGTAGTAGACTGGGTGGTTGAAGGACTGCTAGTACTCTTCGTAGAAGTAGTTTTGGTAGTGAAAGGGCTGCTAGAACTCTCAACAGTAGTAGTTTGGATGGTGGAAGGACTGCTAGTTCTGTCGGCAGTACTTGTTTCTGCGGGGGAATGGGTACTAATATTATCGGCAGTAGTAGACTGGGTGTTGGAAGGACTGCTAGTACTTTTGCCAGAAATAGTTCTGGTAGTGGAAGGGCTGCTAGAACTCTTGGCAGTAGTAGTTTGGATGGTGGAAGGACTGGTAGTTCTGTCGGCAGCAGTAGTGTCGCTGGTAGAAGTGCTGTTAGTACTCTCGGCAGCAGTAGGCTGTCTGGTAGAAAAGCCACTGGTACTCTTGGCAGAAGATGTTTGGCTGGTGGACGGGCCACTGGTAGTCCTGGGAGCAGTAGTTTGGGTGGTGGAAGGGCTGCTCTTAGTCTCGGCAGTAATTCGTTCGCTGGTGTAAGGGCCGTTAGTGCTCTTGGCAGTAGTAAGTTGGCTGGTGGAAGGGCCATTAGTACTCTTGGCAGCAGTGGTTTGGCTGGTGGACGGGCCTCTGGTACTCTTGACAGTAATGGTTTTGCTAGTGGAAAGAGTGTTAGTACTTTTGGTAATCGAAGGGCTAGACATGGTCGCTGTGACCTGTGCTTCTGTCGAGGGAGTAGTTGCGGAGACTGGTATTGATGTGAAATCAGTTGATGTCCCTGTGGCATTTCCTGTTTGGGTGGTAGAATGGCTGCTAGTACTCTTGGCAGTAGTAGCTTGGGTGGTGGAAGGGCTGCTAGTTGTCTTGGCTGTAGTAATTTTGCTGGTGGAATGGCTGGCAGTACTCTTGGCAGCAGTAGTTTGGGTGGGAGAATGGTCGCTGGTACTATAGGTAGCAGTAGTTTGGCTTGTGGAAGGTCCGCTGGTACTCTGGGCAGTAGTAGTATGGCTGGTGGAAGGGCTGGTAGGACTCGCGGAAATAGTTTGGCTGCTTGAAGGGCTACTAGTACTCTTGATACTAGTAGTTTGGATGGTGGAAGGGCTGCTAGTAATCTCGGCAGCGGTAGCTTTGATGGTGGATATGGTGCTCGTAAAATCGCCAATAGAAGATTGGGTGGAAGAAGTGCTGCTAGTAGTCTCGGCTGTAATAGTTTGGATGGTGGAATGGCTACTAGTACTCTTTGCAGTGGTAGTTTGAATGATGAAAGGGCTGCTAGTACTCTCAATAGTAGTAGTTTGGGTGGTGGAAGGGCTGGTAGTAATCTTGGCAGGTGTAGTTTGGGTGTTGGAAGTGCTGCTAGTACTCTCAGCAGTCGTAGTTTGGATGGTGGAAGGACTGCTAGTTCTGTCGACAGTATTAGTTTGTGCGGTGGAATGGGTACTAGTATTCTCAGCAGTAGTAGACTGGGTGGTTGAAGGACTGCTAGTACTCTTCGTAGAAGTAGTTTTGGTAGTGAAAGGGCTGCTAGAACTCTCAACAGTAGTAGTTTGGGTGGTGGAAGGACTGCTAGTTCTGTCGGCAGTACTTGTTTCTGCGGGGAATGGGTACTAATATTATCGGCAGTAGTAGACTGGGTGTTGGAAGGACTGCTAGTACTTTTGCCAGAAATAGTTCTGGTAGTGGAAGGGCTGCTAGAACTCTTGGCAGTAGTAGTTTGGATGGTGGAAGGACTGGTAGTTCTGTCGGCAGCAGTAGTGTCGCTGGTAGAAGTGCTGTTAGTACTCTCGGCAGCAGTAGGCTGTCTGGTAGAAAAGCCACTGGTACTCTTGGCAGAAGATGTTTGGCTGGTGGACGGGCCACTGGTAGTCCTGGGAGCAGTAGTTTGGGTGGTGGAAGGGCTGCTCTTAGTCTCGGCAGTATCGTTCGCTGGTGTAAGGGCCGTTAGTGCTCTTGGCAGTAGTAAGTTGGCTGGTGGAAGGGCCATTAGTACTCTTGGCAGCAGTGGTTTGGCTGGTGGACGGGCCTCTGGTACTCTTGACAGTAATGGTTTTGCTAGTGGAAAGAGTGTTAGTACTTTTGGTAATCGAAGGGCTAGACATGGTCGCTGTGACCTGTGCTTCTGTCGAGGGAGTAGTTGCGGAGACTGGTATTGATGTGAAATCAGTTGATGTCCCTGTGGCATTTCCTGTTTGGGTGGTAGAATGGCTGCTAGTACTCTTGGCAGTAGTAGCTTGGGTGGTGGAAGGGCTGCTAGTTGTCTTGGCTGTAGTAATTTTGCTGGTGGAATGGCTGGCAGTACTCTTGGCAGCAGTAGTTTGGGTGGGAGAATGGTCGCTGGTACTATAGGTAGCAGTAGTTTGGCTTGTGGAAGGACCGCTGGTACTCTGGGCAGTAGTAGTATGGCTGGTGGAAGGGCTGGTAGGACTCGCGGAAATAGTTTGGCTGCTTGAAGGGCTACTAGTACTCTTGATACTAGTAGTTTGGATGGTGGAATGGCTACTAGTACTCTTTGCAGTGGTAGTTTGAATGATGAAAGGGCTGCTAGTACTCTCAATAGTAGTAGTTTGGGTGGTGGAAGGGCTGGTAGTAATCTTGGCAGGTGTAGTTTGGGTGTTGGAAGTGCTGCTAGTACTCTCAGCAGTCGTAGTTTGGATGGTGGAAGGACTGCTAGTTCTGTCGACAGTATTAGTTTGTGCGGTGGAATGGGTACTAGTATTCTCAGCAGTAGTAGACTGGGTGGTTGAAGGACTGCTAGTACTCTTCGTAGAAGTAGTTTTGGTAGTGAAAGGGCTGCTAGAACTCTCAACAGTAGTAGTTTGGATGGTGGAAGGACTGCTAGTTCTGTCGGCAGTACTTGTTTCTGCGGGGAATGGGTACTAATATTATCGGCAGTAGTAGACTGGGTGTTGGAAGGACTGCTAGTACTTTTGCCAGAAATAGTTCTGGTAGTGGAAGGGCTGCTAGAACTCTTGGCAGTAGTAGTTTGGATGGTGGAAGGACTGGTAGTTCTGTCGGCAGCAGTAGTGTCGCTGGTAGAAGTGCTGTTAGTACTCTCGGCAGCAGTAGGCTGTCTGGTAGAAAAGCCACTGGTACTCTTGGCAGAAGATGTTTGGCTGGTGGACGGGCCACTGGTAGTCCTGGGAGCAGTAGTTTGGGTGGTGGAAGGGCTGCTCTTAGTCTCGGCAGTAATACGTTCGCTGGTGTAAGGGCCGTTAGTGCTCTTGGCAGTAGTAAGTTGGCTGGTGGAAGGGCCATTAGTACTCTTGGCAGCAGTGGTTTGGCTGGTGGACGGGCCTCTGGTACTCTTGACAGTAATGGTTTTGCTAGTGGAAAGAGTGTTAGTACTTTTGGTAATCGAAGGGCTAGACATGGTCGCTGTGACCTGTGCTTCTGTCGAGGAGTAGTTGCGGAGACTGGTATTGATGTGAAATCAGTTGATGTCCCTGTGGCATTTCCTGTTTGGGTGGTAGAATGGCTGCTAGTACTCTTGGCAGTAGTAGCTTGGGTGGTGGAAGGGCTGCTAGTTGTCTTGGCTGTAGTAATTTTGCTGGTGGAATGGCTGGCAGTACTCTTGGCAGCAGTAGTTTGGGTGGGAGAATGGTCGCTGGTACTATAGGTAGCAGTAGTTTGGCTTGTGGAAGGTCCGCTGGTACTCTGGGCAGTAGTAGTATGGCTGGTGGAAGGGCTGGTAGGACTCGCGGAAATAGTTTGGCTGCTTGAAGGGCTACTAGTACTCTTGATACTAGTAGTTTGGATGGTGGAAGGGCTGCTAGTAATCTCGGCAGCGGTAGCTTTGATGGTGGATATGGTGCTCGTAAAATCGCCAATAGAAGATTGGGTGGAAGAAGTGCTGCTAGTAGTCTCGGCTGTAATAGTTTGGATGGTGGAATGGCTACTAGTACTCTTTGCAGTGGTAGTTTGAATGATGAAAGGGCTGCTAGTACTCTCAATAGTAGTAGTTTGGGTGGTGGAAGGGCTGGTAGTAATCTTGGCAGGTGTAGTTTGGGTGTTGGAAGTGCTGCTAGTACTCTCAGCAGTCGTAGTTTGGATGGTGGAAGGACTGCTAGTTCTGTCGACAGTATTAGTTTGTGCGGGTGGAATGGGTACTAGTATTCTCAGCAGTAGTAGACTGGGTGGTTGAAGGACTGCTAGTACTCTTCGTAGAAGTAGTTTTGGTAGTGAAAGGGCTGCTAGAACTCTCAACAGTAGTAGTTTGGGTGGTGGAAGGACTGCTAGTTCTGTCGGCAGTACTTGTTTCTGCGGGGAATGGGTACTAATATTATCGGCAGTAGTAGACTGGGTGTTGGAAGGACTGCTAGTACTTTTGCCAGAAATAGTTCTGGTAGTGGAAGGGCTGCTAGAACTCTTGGCAGTAGTAGTTTGGATGGTGGAAGGACTGGTAGTTCTGTCGGCAGCAGTAGTGTCGCTGGTAGAAGTGCTGTTAGTACTCTCGGCAGCAGTAGGCTGTCTGGTAGAAAAGCCACTGGTACTCTTGGCAGAAGATGTTTGGCTGGTGGACGGGCCACTGGTAGTCCTGGGAGCAGTAGTTTGGGTGGTGGAAGGGCTGCTCTTAGTCTCGGCAGTAATACGTTCGCTGGTGTAAGGGCCGTTAGTGCTCTTGGCAGTAGTAAGTTGGCTGGTGGAAGGGCCATTAGTACTCTTGGCAGCAGTGGTTTGGCTGGTGGACGGGCCTCTGGTACTCTTGACAGTAATGGTTTTGCTAGTGGAAAGAGTGTTAGTACTTTTGGTAATCGAAGGGCTAGACATGGTCGCTGTGACCTGTGCTTCTGTCGAGGAGTAGTTGCGGAGACTGGTATTGATGTGAAATCAGTTGATGTCCCTGTGGCATTTCCTGTTTGGGTGGTAGAATGGCTGCTAGTACTCTTGGCAGTAGTAGCTTGGGTGGTGGAAGGGCTGCTAGTTGTCTTGGCTGTAGTAATTTTGCTGGTGGAATGGCTGGCAGTACTCTTGGCAGCAGTAGTTTGGGTGGGAGAATGGTCGCTGGTACTATAGGTAGCAGTAGTTTGGCTTGTGGAAGGTCCGCTGGTACTCTGGGCAGTAGTAGTATGGCTGGTGGAAGGGCTGGTAGGACTCACGGAAATAGTTTGGCTGCTTGAAGGGCTACTAGTACTCTTGATACTAGTAGTTTGGATGGTGGAAGGGCTGCTAGTAATCTCGGCAGCGGTAGCTTTGATGGTGGATATGGTGCTCGTAAAATCGCCAATAGAAGATTGGGTGGAAGAAGTGCTGCTAGTAGTCTCGGCTGTAATAGTTTGGATGGTGGAATGGCTACTAGTACTCTTTGCAGTGGTAGTTTGAATGATGAAAGGGCTGCTAGTACTCTCAATAGTAGTAGTTTGGGTGGTGGAAGGGCTGGTAGTAATCTTGGCAGGTGTAGTTTGGGTGTTGGAAGTGCTGCTAGTACTCTCAGCAGTCGTAGTTTGGATGGTGGAAGGACTGCTAGTTCTGTCGACAGTATTAGTTTGTGCGGTGGAATGGGTACTAGTATTCTCAGCAGTAGTAGACTGGGTGGTTGAAGGACTGCTAGTACTCTTCGTAGAAGTAGTTTTGGTAGTGAAAGGGCTGCTAGAACTCTCAACAGTAGTAGTTTGGATGGTGGAAGGACTGCTAGTTCTGTCGGCAGTACTTGTTTCTGCGGGGGAATGGGTACTAATATTATCGGCAGTAGTAGACTGGGTGTTGGAAGGACTGCTAGTACTTTTGCCAGAAATAGTTCTGGTAGTGGAAGGGCTGCTAGAACTCTTGGCAGTAGTAGTTTGGATGGTGGAAGGACTGGTAGTTCTGTCGGCAGCAGTAGTGTCGCTGGTAGAAGTGCTGTTAGTACTCTCGGCAGCAGTAGGCTGTCTGGTAGAAAAGCCACTGGTACTCTTGGCAGAAGATGTTTGGCTGGTGGACGGGCCACTGGTAGTCCTGGGAGCAGTAGTTTGGGTGGTGGAAGGGCTGCTCTTAGTCTCGGCAGTAATACGTTCGCTGGTGTAAGGGCCGTTAGTGCTCTTGGCAGTAGTAAGTTGGCTGGTGGAAGGGCCATTAGTACTCTTGGCAGCAGTGGTTTGGCTGGTGGACGGGCCTCTGGTACTCTTGACAGTAATGGTTTTGCTAGTGGAAAGAGTGTTAGTACTTTTGGTAATCGAAGGGCTAGACATGGTCGCTGTGACCTGTGCTTCTGTCGAGGAGTAGTTGCGGAGACTGGTATTGATGTGAAATCAGTTGATGTCCCTGTGGCATTTCCTGTTTGGGTGGTAGAATGGCTGCTAGTACTCTTGGCAGTAGTAGCTTGGGTGGTGGAAGGGCTGCTAGTTGTCTTGGCTGTAGTAATTTTGCTGGTGGAATGGCTGGCAGTACTCTTGGCAGCAGTAGTTTGGGTGGGAGAATGGTCGCTGGTACTATAGGTAGCAGTAGTTTGGCTTATGGAAGGTCCGCTGGTACTCTGGGCAGTAGTAGTATGGCTGGTGGAAGGGCTGGTAGGACTCGCGGAAATAGTTTGGCTGCTTGAAGGGCTACTAGTACTCTTGATACTAGTAGTTTGGATGGTGGAAGGGCTGCTAGTAATCTCGGCAGCGGTAGCTTTGATGGTGGATATGGTGCTCGTAAAATCGCCAATAGAAGATTGGGTGGAAGAAGTGCTGCTAGTAGTCTCGGCTGTAATAGTTTGGATGGTGGAATGGCTACTAGTACTCTTTGCAGTGGTAGTTTGAATGATGAAAGGGCTGCTAGTACTCTCAATAGTAGTAGTTTGGGTGGTGGAAGGGCTGGTAGTAATCTTGGCAGGTGTAGTTTGGGTGTTGGAAGTGCTGCTAGTACTCTCAGCAGTCGTAGTTTGGATGGTGGAAGGACTGCTAGTTCTGTCGACAGTATTAGTTTGTGCGGTGGAATGGGTACTAGTATTCTCAGCAGTAGTAGACTGGGTGGTTGAAGGACTGCTAGTACTCTTCGTAGAAGTAGTTTTGGTAGTGAAAGGGCTGCTAGAACTCTCAACAGTAGTAGTTTGGGTGGTGGAAGGACTGCTAGTTCTGTCGGCAGTACTTGTTTCTGCGGGGGAATGGGTACTAATATTATCGGCAGTAGTAGACTGGGTGTTGGAAGGACTGCTAGTACTTTTGCCAGAAATAGTTCTGGTAGTGGAAGGGCTGCTAGAACTCTTGGCAGTAGTAGTTTGGATGGTGGAAGGACTGGTAGTTCTGTCGGCAGCAGTAGTGTCGCTGGTAGAAGTGCTGTTAGTACTCTCGGCAGCAGTAGGCTGTCTGGTAGAAAAGCCACTGGTACTCTTGGCAGAAGATGTTTGGCTGGTGGACGGGCCACTGGTAGTCCTGGGAGCAGTAGTTTGGGTGGTGGAAGGGCTGCTCTTAGTCTCGGCAGTAATGTCGTTCGCTGGTGTAAGGGCCGTTAGTGCTCTTGGCAGTAGTAAGTTGGCTGGTGGAAGGGCCATTAGTACTCTTGGCAGCAGTGGTTTGGCTGGTGGATGGGCCTCTGGTACTCTTGACAGTAATGGTTTTGCTAGTGGAAAGAGTGTTAGTACTTTTGGTAATCGAAGGGCTAGACATGGTCGCTGTGACCTGTGCTTCTGTCGAGGAGTAGTTGCGGAGACTGGTATTGATGTGAAATCAGTTGATGTCCCTGTGGCATTTCCTGTTTGGGTGGTAGAATGGCTGCTAGTACTCTTGGCAGTAGTAGCTTGGGTGGTGGAAGGGCTGCTAGTTGTCTTGGCTGTAGTAATTTTGCTGGTGGAATGGCTGGCAGTACTCTTGGCAGCAGTAGTTTGGGTGGGAGAATGGTCGCTGGTACTATAGGTAGCAGTAGTTTGGCTTGTGGAAGGACCGCTGGTACTCTGGGCAGTAGTAGTATGGCTGGTGGAAGGGCTGGTAGGACTCGAAATAGTTTGGCTGCTTGAAGGGCTACTAGGATACTAGGTTTGGATGGTGGAAGGCTGCTAGTAATCTCGGCAGCGGTAGCTTGATGGTGGATATGGTGCTCTAAATCGCCAATGAAGATTGGGTGGAAGAAGTGCTGCTAGTAGTCTCGGCTGTAATAGTTTGGATGGTGGAATGGCTACTAGTACTCTTTGCAGTGGTAGTTTGAATGATGAAAGGGCTGCTAGTACTCTCAATAGTAGTAGTTTGGGTGGTGGAAGGGCTGGTAGTAATCTTGGCAGGTGTAGTTTGGGTGTTGGAAGTGCTGCTAGTACTCTCAGCAGTCGTAGTTTGGATGGTGGAAGGACTGCTAGTTCTGTCGACAGTATTAGTTTGTGCGGTGGAATGGGTACTATATTCTCAGCAGTAGTAGACTGGGTGGTTGAAGGACTGCTAGTACTCTTCGTAGAAGTAGTTTTGGTAGTGAAAGGGCTGCTAGAACTCTCAACAGTAGTAGTTTGGGTGGTGGAAGGACTGCTAGTTCTGTCGCAGTACTTGTTTCTGCGGGGGAATGGGTACTAATATTATCGCAGTAGTAGACTGGGTGTTGGAAGGACTGCTAGTACTTTTGCCAGAAATAGTTCTGGTAGTGGAAGGGCTGCTAGAACTCTTGGCAGTAGTAGTTTGGATGGTGGAAGGACTGGTAGTTCTGTCGGCAGCAGTAGTGTCGCTGGTAGAAGTGCTGTTAGTACTCTCGGCAGCAGTAGGCTGTCTGGTAGAAAAGCCACTGGTACTCTTGGCAGAAGATGTTTGGCTGGTGGACGGGCCACTGGTAGTCCTGGGAGCAGTAGTTTGGGTGGTGGAAGGGCTGCTCTTAGTCTCGGCAGTAATACGTTCGCTGGTGTAAGGGCCGTTAGTGCTCTTGGCAGTAGTAAGTTGGCTGGTGGAAGGGCCATTAGTACTCTTGGCAGCAGTGGTTTGGCTGGTGGACGGGCCTCTGGTACTCTTGACAGTAATGGTTTTGCTAGTGGAAAGAGTGTTAGTACTTTTGGTAATCGAAGGGCTAGACATGGTCGCTGTGACCTGTGCTTCTGTCGAGGAGTAGTTGCGGAGACTGGTATTGATGTGAAATCAGTTGATGTCCCTGTGGCATTTCCTGTTTGGGTGGTAGAATGGCTGCTAGTACTCTTGGCAGTAGTAGCTTGGGTGGTGGAAGGGCTGCTAGTTGTCTTGGCTGTAGTAATTTTGCTGGTGGAATGGCTGGCAGTACTCTTGGCAGCAGTAGTTTGGGTGGGAGAATGGTCGCTGGTACTATAGGTAGCAGTAGTTTGGCTTGTGGAAGGACCGCTGGTACTCTGGGCAGTAGTAGTATGGCTGGTGGAAGGGCTGGTAGGACTCGCGGAAATAGTTTGGCTGCTTGAAGGGCTACTAGTACTCTTGATACTAGTAGTTTGGATGGTGGAAGGGCTGCTAGTAATCTCGGCAGCGGTAGCTTTGATGGTGGATATGGTGCTCGTAAAATCGCCGATAGAAGATTGGGTGGAAGAAGTGCTGCTAGTAGTCTCGGCTGTAATAGTTTGGATGGTGGAATGGCTACTAGTACTCTTTGCAGTGGTAGTTTGAATGATGAAAGGGCTGCTAGTACTCTCAATAGTAGTAGTTTGGGTGGTGGAAGGGCTGGTAGTAATCTTGGCAGGTGTAGTTTGGGTGTTGGAAGTGCTGCTAGTACTCTCAGCAGTCGTAGTTTGGATGGTGGAAGGACTGCTAGTTCTGTCGACAGTATTAGTTTGTGCGGTGGAATGGGTACTAGTATTCTCAGCAGTAGTAGACTGGGTGGTTGAAGGACTGCTAGTACTCTTCGTAGAAGTAGTTTTGGTAGTGAAAGGGCTGCTAGAACTCTCAACAGTAGTAGTTTGGGTGGTGGAAGGACTGCTAGTTCTGTCGGCAGTACTTGTTTCTGCGGGGGAATGGGTACTAATATTATCGGCAGTAGTAGACTGGGTGTTGGAAGGACTGCTAGTACTTTTGCCAGAAATAGTTCTGGTAGTGGAAGGGCTGCTAGAACTCTTGGCAGTAGTAGTTTGGATGGTGGAAGGACTGGTAGTTCTGTCGGCAGCAGTAGTGTCGCTGGTAGAAGTGCTGTTAGTACTCTCGGCAGCAGTAGGCTGTCTGGTAGAAAAGCCACTGGTACTCTTGGCAGAAGATGTTTGGCTGGTGGACGGGCCACTGGTAGTCCTGGGAGCAGTAGTTTGGGTGGTGGAAGGGCTGCTCTTAGTCTCGGCAGTAATACGTTCGCTGGTGTAAGGGCCGTTAGTGCTCTTGGCAGTAGTAAGTTGGCTGGTGGAAGGGCCATTAGTACTCTTGGCAGCAGTGGTTTGGCTGGTGGACGGGCCTCTGGTACTCTTGACAGTAATGGTTTTGCTAGTGGAAAGAGTGTTAGTACTTTTGGTAATCGAAGGGCTAGACATGGTCGCTGTGACCTGTGCTTCTGTCGAGGGAGTAGTTGCGGAGACTGGTATTGATGTGAAATCAGTTGATGTCCCTGTGGCATTTCCTGTTTGGGTGGTAGAATGGCTGCTAGTACTCTTGGCAGTAGTAGCTTGGGTGGTGGAAGGGCTGCTAGTTGTCTTGGCTGTAGTAATTTTGCTGGTGGAATGGCTGGCAGTACTCTTGGCAGCAGTAGTTTGGGTGGGAGAATGGTCGCTGGTACTATAGGTAGCAGTAGTTTGGCTTGTGGAAGGTCCGCTGGTACTCTGGGCAGTAGTAGTATGGCTGGTGGAAGGGCTGGTAGGACTCGCGGAAATAGTTTGGCTGCTTGAAGGGCTACTAGTACTCTTGATACTAGTAGTTTGGATGGTGGAAGGGCTGCTAGTAATCTCGGCAGCGGTAGCTTTGATGGTGGATATGGTGCTCGTAAAATCGCCAATAGAAGATTGGGTGGAAGAAGTGCTGCTAGTAGTCTCGGCTGTAATAGTTTGGATGGTGGAATGGCTACTAGTACTCTTTGCAGTGGTAGTTTGAATGATGAAAGGGCTGCTAGTACTCTCAATAGTAGTAGTTTGGGTGGTGGAAGGGCTGGTAGTAATCTTGGCAGGTGTAGTTTGGGTGTTGGAAGTGCTGCTAGTACTCTCAGCAGTCGTAGTTTGGATGGTGGAAGGACTGCTAGTTCTGTCGACAGTATTAGTTTGTGCGGTGGAATGGGTACTAGTATTCTCAGCAGTAGTAGACTGGGTGGTTGAAGGACTTCTAGTACTCTTCGTAGAAGTAGTTTTGGTAGTGAAAGGGCTGCTAGTACTCTCAACAGTAGTAGTTTGGGTGGTGGAAGGACTGCTAGTTCCGTCGGCAGTCTTTGTTTCTGCGGGGGAATGGGTACTAATATTATTGGTAGTAGTAGACTGGGTGTTGGAAGGACTGCTAGTACTTTTGCCAGAAATAGTTCTGGTAGTGGAAGGGCTGCTAGAACTCTTGGCAGTAGTAGTTTGGATGGTGGAAGGACTGGTAGTTCTGTCGGCAGCAGTAGTGTCGCTGGTAGAAGTGCTGTTAGTACTCTCGGCAGCAGTAGGCTGTCTGGTAGAAAAGCCACTGGTACTCTTGGCAGAAGATGTTTGGCTGGTGGACGGGCCACTGGTAGTCCTGGGAGCAGTAGTTTGGGTGGTGGAAGGGCTGCTCTTAGTCTCGGCAGTAATACGTTCGCTGGTGTAAGGGCCGTTAGTGCTCTTGGCAGTAGTAAGTTGGCTGGTGGAAGGGCCATTAGTACTCTTGGCAGCAGTGGTTTGGCTGGTGGACGGGCCTCTGGTACTCTTGACAGTAATGGTTTTGCTAGTGGAAAGAGTGTTAGTACTTTTGGTAATCGAAGGGCTAGACATGGTCGCTGTGACCTGTGCTTCTGTCGAGGAGTAGTTGCGGAGACTGGTATTGATGTGAAATCAGTTGATGTCCCTGTGGCATTTCCTGTTTGGGTGGTAGAATGGCTGCTAGTACTCTTGGCAGTAGTAGCTTGGGTGGTGGAAGGGCTGCTAGTTGTCTTGGCTGTAGTAATTTTGCTGGTGGAATGGCTGGCAGTACTCTTGGCAGCAGTAGTTTGGGTGGGAGAATGGTCACTGGTACTATAGGTAGCAGTAGTTTGGCTGGTGGAAGGACCGCTGGTACTTTGGGCAGTAGTAGTATGGCTGGTGGAAGGTCTGCTAGGACTCGTGGAAGTAGTAGTTTGGCTGCTTGAAGGGCTACTAGTACTCTCAACAGTAGTAGTTTGGGTGGTGGAAGGACTGCTAGTTCTGTCGGCAGTACTTGTTTCTGCGGGGGAATGGGTACTAATATTATCGGCAGTAGTAGACTGGGTGTTGGAAGGACTGCTAGTACTTTTGCCAGAAATAGTTCTGGTAGTGGAAGGGCTGCTAGAACTCTTGGCAGTAGTAGTTTGGATGGTGGAAGGACTGGTAGTTCTGTCGGCGGCAGTAGTGTCGCTGGTAGAAGTGCTGTTAGTACTCTCGGCAGCAGTAGGCTGTCTGGTAGAAAAGCCACTGGTACTCTTGGCAGAAGATGTTTGGCTGGTGGACGGGCCACTGGTAGTCCTGGGAGCAGTAGTTTGGGTGGTGGAAGGGCTGCTCTTAGTCTCGGCAGTAATACGTTCGCTGGTGTAAGGGCCGTTAGTGCTCTTGGCAGTAGTAAGTTGGCTGGTGGAAGGGCCATTAGTACTCTTGGCAGCAGTGGTTTGGCTGGTGGACGGGCCTCTGGTACTCTTGACAGTAATGGTTTTGCTAGTGGAAAGAGTGTTAGTACTTTTGGTAATCGACGGGCTAGACATGGTCGCTGTGACCTGTGCTTCTGTCGAGGGAGTAGTTGCGGAGACTGGTATTGATGTGAAATCAGTTGATGTCCCTGTGGCATTTCCTGTTTGGGTGGTAGAATGGCTGCTAGTACTCTTGGCAGTAGTAGCTTGGGTGGTGGAAGGGCTGCTAGTTGTCTTGGCTGTAGTAATTTTGCTGGTGGAATGGCTGGCAGTACTCTTGGCAGCAGTAGTTTGGGTGGGAGAATGGTCACTGGTACTATAGGTAGCAGTAGTTTGGCTGGTGGAAGGACCGCTGGTACTTTGGGCAGTAGTAGTATGGCTGGTGGAAGGGCTGCTAGGACTCGCGGAAGTAGTAGTTTGGCTGCTTGAAGGGCTACTAGTACTCTCAACAGTAGTAGTTTGGGTGGTGGAAGGACTGCTAGTTCTGTCGGCAGTACTTGTTTCTGCGGGGGAATGGGTACTAATATTATCGGCAGTAGTAGACTGGGTGTTGGAAGGACTGCTAGTACTTTTGCCAGAAATAGTTCTGGTAGTGGAAGGGCTGCTAGAACTCTTGGCAGTAGTAGTTTGGATGGTGGAAGGACTGGTAGTTCTGTCGGCGGCAGTAGTGTCGCTGGTAGAAGTGCTGTTAGTACTCTCGGCAGCAGTAGGCTGTCTGGTAGAAAAGCCACTGGTACTCTTTGTAGCAGTAGTTTGGCTGGTGGACGGGCTGCTGGTACTTTTGGCAGCAGTAGTTTGGGTGCTGGAATGGCTGCTAGTACTCTCGGCTGTAGTAATTTTGGTGGTGGAAGGAGTGTTTATTCTGTCAGGAGTAGTAGTTTGGGAGGTGGAAGGACTCCTAGTAGTCTTGGCATCATTAGTTTGGGTGGTGGAAGGTCTGCTATCACTGTCAACAGGAGTATTTTGGGTGATGGGAGGGCTGCTAGTAGTCTTTGTAGTTATAGTTTTGGTAGTGGAAGGGCCGCTAGCACTCTTGGCTGTAGTACTTTTATTGGTGGAAGGAGTGGTAGTACTCTTGGAAATAGTAGGTTGGTTGGTGGAATGGCTACTAGTACTTTTGGGAGCAGTGGTTTCACTGGTGGAAGGGCCATTAGTACTCTTCAAGGTAGCAGTTTTGATGGTGGAAGGGCTGCTAACATTTTCAGCAGTAATAGTTTGGGTGGCAGATGGACTTCCAGTACTCCTGGCTGTAGTAGTTTGGATGGCGTCCGGCATGCTAGTATGCTCAGCAGTAGTAGTTTCAATGGTGGAAGCACTGCTACTTCTGTCAGCAGTTGTAGTTTGGGTGGTGGACCGGTTGCTAGTACTCTTGGCAGTAATAGATTGGGTGTTGGAAGAACTGCTAGTGCTCTTGACAGTAGTAATTTGGATGGTGGAAGGACTACTAGTTCTTTCGGAAGTACTAGTTTGGAAGGTGGAAAGGGTACTAGTATTGTCGGCAGCAATAAATTGGCTGGTGGAAGGGCTGCTGGAACTCTTGGCATTAGTAAGTTGGCTGTTGGAAGGGCCGTTAGTACTCTTGGTAGTTATAATTTTGGTAGTGGAAGTTCCGCTTGAACTTTTGGCAGTAGTAGTTTGGGTGGTGGAATGGCTGCTAGTCGTCTTGGTAGTTATCGTTTTGGTAGTGGAAGTTCCGCTTGAACTGTTGGCGATAATAGCTTGGGTGGTGGAAGGGCTGCTTGAACTCTTGGCAGCAGTAGTTTGGCTGGTGGACAGGCCGCTGGTACTCATGGCAACATTAGTGTGGGTGGTGAAAGGGCTGCTAGTCCTCTTGGTAGTTATCGTTTTTGTAGTGGAAGTTCCGCTTGAACTCTTGGCGATAATAGCTTGGGTGGTGGAAGGGCTGCTAGAACTCTTGGCAGCAGTAGTTTGGCTGATGGACAGGCTGCTGGTACTCCTGACAACACTAGTTTGGGTGGTGGAAGGGCTGCTATTATTATCAGCAGTAGCTGTTTGGGTGGTGGAAGGGCTGCTAGAACTCTTGGCTGTAGTAGTTTTGGTGGTGGAAGGACTGGTAGTACTCTTTGCCATAATAGGTTGGGTGGTGGAAGTGCCGCTGGTACTCTTGGCAGTAGTAGTTTGGCTGGGGGAAGGGCTGCTAGTATACTCAGCAGTTCTAGTTTGGGTGCTAGAAGGGCTGGTAGTAGTCTCAACAGTAGTAGTTTGGGTGGTGGAAAGGCTGGTAGTAATCATGGAAGAAGTAGTTTTGGAAGGGTCGCTAGAAGTCTTGGTAGTAATAGATTGGGTGGTGGAAG
This sequence comes from Pseudonaja textilis, assembly GCF_049901715.1. Classification (NCBI taxonomy): domain Eukaryota; kingdom Metazoa; phylum Chordata; class Lepidosauria; order Squamata; family Elapidae; genus Pseudonaja; species Pseudonaja textilis. The sequence continues at coordinate 85,760,520 of NC_142008.1, read as the reverse complement.
GACTGGTAGTTCTGCCGTAAGTACTACTTTGGGAGGTGGAACGGGTACTAGTATTGTCAGTAGTAATAGGACTGCTAGTACTCTTGGCTGAAGTAATTTTTGTAGAACTGCTAGAATTCTCGGCAGTAGTAGTTTGGATGGTGGAAGGACTGGTAATTCTGTCGGGAGTAGTAGTTTTGCTGGTGGAAGTGCTGTTAGTACTCTCGGCAGTAGTAGGTTGTCTGGTGGAAAAGCCGCTGGTACTCTTGGTAGCAGTAATTTGGCTGGTGGACAGACCGCTCGTACTCCTGGCAGCAGTAGTTTGGGTGGTGGAAGGGCTGGTATTGCTGTCAGCAGTAGTAGTTTGGGTGGTGGAAGGGCTGCTATTACTCTCAGAAGTAGTAAATTTGCTGCTGGCAGAGCCATTTATACTCTTGGCAGTAGTAGGTTGTCTGGTGGAAAAGCCGCTGGTACTCTTGGTAGCAGTAGTTTGGATGGCGGAAGGACCGCTGGTACTCTTGGCAGCAGTAGTTTGGATGGTGGATGGGTCTGTATCTGAGCTGGATGTTTCATGCCCGGCATGTGTTGTACTCGTGATGCTGTTGGAGAAATAGCTTAAGGTTGTAGTGGAATTCGATGAGGATTTATGACTCTTATGAGAGAGGGATGTTCTTAAACTTATCTTGTTTGTGACATTTCTCTTGGTGCTGTCGGCTGTGCCTTTAGGGGCTTCATTTTCTTTTATGCTCTTCTTCATTAAGGGGGAAGTTGTAGTTCTATGGATTTCAGTAAAAGGAGAGGTATTTTTTTCTGCCTTTGTCGTGACATCATTGAAGGTGTTGCTGGTGTGGCTTGCGGAAATATGCGTTTCCCCAGAATGTGTCCCAGTCAAAGCTGTTCTTACTGCAGCATCACTCTTCGTGGGGTTGAGCGTAGTTGGTAAGAGTTTTGCTTGTGCTGAGGAAGAAATTTATTGTTACCCCTGAGGTCGTTATAGGTTTCATATATTTGTCAGTTCTGAGCTGTTATTTTATATGGAATTTTTTCAGCTTCCAGGTTATTGTGGCAAGACGGTTAGACATATAAATCTAACCGTATACATAAACATAAACTAGGATCCCAGTGAAATATATGTTGGGGCTAGAAAGAAACCTGATTTCCATGACTATTTGATCAATAATAGCTTTACTGTTTATTTCTATGCAAAGATGTGCACATTTCAAAATGAAGTGATGATTCTTATTCTTACTCATCCTTATTGTTGGAATCATAGCAGAGACTGTAGAAACTCACTGCTAAGGCTATAAAAAAATATATAGAATAATCCAACTTGTTTATAAGAAATGTATCCAGAATTTATCATGATGATCAGAATATACTCTCTGAAGCAAGTGTGGGATTCTTCTGGTTCAGACCGGTTCTACAGAACCAGTTGTTATGATTCTTCCCAGTTTGGAGAACTGGGAAATCATGCCCCTGGCTTGCCCCGCCCCCTCCACCCACCACTCCCCTCCCTTCCAAGAAAGTCCTTATCACACATGCGTAACAGCACACATGCCCAACATCGCTGACTGCATTCTTCTCCTCCCAGTGACTCCTTAAAGTATTTCTTTTTTCCCTCTCCCAATGACCAGCTATTCCTATGATCAGCTGTGCCAGGATTTCACTCACTGTCTAACTGCTTCACTCAGGAGGCTTTTCTGAGGCCCAAGAAGGCAAAAAATGGAGGGGGCAGTTCCCACCCCCAGTGCTCCATTTTTTGCCTTCTTGGGCCCCAGGGAAGTTTCCAGGGAGCAAAAATGGCCCCCAGGATGCTACCCTGGTCCCCAGAAGGTCTAAGAAATGGGGGGGGGGTGCAAAAAATAAGAAGAAGCCATGCCCATCCAGTGATATGGCCACTCCCACCTAGCCATGCCCACAGAACCGGTTGTTAAAAAATTTGAATCCCACCCCTGCTCTGAAGCCATACATTGACTTAAAAATTGGAACATGGTGGCATGTATGCAAATATTCCTCATGGCACTCTGATGAAATGCACGCGCAATAATCTATGCACTATTAACCAAAAGCAGCTCAGTTGGCCAAAATGCCCTCTATAGTTCTTAATCTGTGATTAAGGTGTAGGTTACCATATGGTTTTGGACTGCATATAGTAACCTACATTTTATTATCTTCATTTATTATCTCTGCTAGATACACCAGAATATTTGTTATGAGATGGAGAAGTAAGAGGCTGGAGAAATTCCATAAGAATGTGTTAGTAGTAAGTAATATATTTTATTGTAAATTCATGATCTTAACTGAAAATGGAAGAGAATTCATGAACCAAAAAATGTAAGGATAGTTCGTTAGCTCTTTTCCAGCCCTTTGGTAGTTCCCTAGTGCTCCAGGATCTTTGAAAGATATGGTTCAATGATTCTGAGATCACATCTGCCAGCTCCTTCAGGACGTGATGGATTACATCTCAGAGTTTTGAAGGAGCTCACATCTCAAATCCATTGAATCATATCTTCCAAAGATCCTGGGGGTACCAGGAAACTATTAGAGAATTATAAAAGAATAGATGTGGCTCCTACTTAAAAAAATAAAAATAAAACTCCAGATCCAGGAAAGTACAGACCAATCAGCCTGACATAAGTACATGGGAAGATCCTGGAAAAGATAATCAAGCACCAGATCTATGAACACCTAGAAGCAAGCAAAGGTATAACCAGAAGCCAACACAGTTTGTCAAAAACAGATCTTATTTCTTTCTTTGACAAAGTGACTAAATTAGTGAATCAGCAAAATGCTGTGCACATAGTATATTTGGATTTCAGGAAGTATTTGACAAAGTAGACCACAATCAACTTCCTGATAAGTTAAAAAAATATGAATAGCAATAACACTTAGACTTATACAGTGCTTTGCAGACTTCTCTAAATGGTTCACAGATTCAGCATATTGCCTCAAACAATCTGAGTCCTCATTTTACCCAACTCAGAAGGATGGAAGGCTGAGTCACCCTTGAGCCTGGTGAGATTTGAACTGCCAAATTGCAGGGAGCCAGCAGGCAACAGAAGTAGCCTGAAGTCCTGCATTGTAATCACTGCACCACCATGGCTCATAGAGAGTATCACCACCAGATGGACTTGCAACTGGCTCACAAATTGCACTCAACATGTAGTCCTTAATGGAACAATAACTACTCCGAGGGAAGTGAGCAGTGGAGTACCCTAAAGTTCTGCTTTAGGTCCTACTTTGTACTGGAACATATAAAGGAATATAGGACATGAAAGTCAACCTTTCTATATGGCAACTGAGTAAAGAGCAGTTGATGCAACCAGGGTTTACAATCGAGACAGCACAGATTTGCCAAGAGTGTATATGAATCAGAACACCTGGAGGAAAAGTTATCCACATTCTCCCAGAAATTTTCAATGCTTGTCAATAAGTATGTCATGCCAAGGTAGTATATGGAAGAACAGTCCATGTCTTGAGTTACATAGATACTGGGCTGTGTGTTAAAAACAAAAGTATGATGGAAATTAGATCATCCAGACATTCCAAAAGAATTTCAAGATTAAAAGTCAACTACACACCGCAGCCGAATCCTGGTATGGAAGTATGAAGACAGAAATTTTCAATTCTATCAGAGGATCAAAAAACCCCTAAATGCCAAGACATTCTAGAATAGAGGAAACCCAAGAAGCAGAGATGTCTGTGGCAGTAGACTATACAACTGTGACCATACAAAGAATACACTGGCAATCACTAAAACAAAGGTCAGGGAAAGCTTTTGCACATAGCACTCTAGTACCATGTTTCCCCAAAATAAGCCCTACCCCCAAATAAGCCCTAGCATGATTTTAAGCATATACCTAATATAAGCCCTACCCCCCAAAAAAAAGCCCCAGTGAAGGGGGTGAGCTTGGCCAGTACAGGAGACAGTATGCGTGCATGGGCCAGCGGTGTCTGGCAGCAGCCGCAATTCATGCAACACAAGTGAATTGATTCCTGTCAAAGCACCATTGGAGGCAGAGGCAGGAGGAGGCATGCAAATTGGACACACTGCACAGGGCCACAGGAAAGCTGAGAGTCGGTGGACTAGAGCAGGCAGTCAGCCTTGGGAGGCTCATTTTTGCATCTCTCAATTTGCCTGTGTCCCATGCAGTGGGCCGGATTGCATGACTTCTGCCCTTTCTTTTCCTCCATCTGATGCTGGAGCCCTTAAGCGAAGACAAGACTACCACGGCCAGCCACTGGCTCCAGCCCAACAACAGTCCAATCCCAGCAGCGTTGAGACCTGACGGGTGCGGGGAATGGATGAGGTGACACGGAGGAGCTCATCTCAGCTTTTGAGAAAGGCCCAACCCCAAGTGACGCCCTGTAGTGGTTCATGTGTGATATATAGTTTGTATCAAGGATGTGGAGCTGCTGCTGGCTTGGCAAATCCCGAGAGATGCCCATCCTGAGTGGAGAGCCCAAGACTCCCTTCTGTAGGATGCCATTCCAAATGGATAAGACTTGTAAAGAACCGGGACTGGTGGATAGCGAATAGTGCAATTCTGTGCAGAGAGCAGAGAGCAGATAGTGGATAGCGGATAGTGCTAAGAGCCGGATGAGTTGGGATTAGATGAGAGTGTGATTCTGACACTTACAGAGAGAGGGATTCTGAGAGACCTATTTGGACCAGCATGGAATGAGCAGCATGGAATGAGCTGTTACTGGTGGAGAGTATGATTCTGAACTGCAGTGAAAGAGATGAAACTGACAGAGAGGGTGATCCTAAACATCCGAAAAAGAGCCGGGACTGGAGGAGAGCAAGAGAGTGTGATTCTGAATTCTGAACCGCCGGGAATTGTGGAGAACTGAGGAGACTCACGGAGAATCCATAGACCCTACCTGAGAGGAATAATCTCCCAAACAGTCTCCATTTAAATCACCCAGCTGATTAGTCAGCCTCCATTTAAATTCCCAGTCAGCTGATTGGACAACCTCCACTAAATCCCCACCCAAATCTCATCCATTCCAAACTCTCAAGTAGATGATTGGAGAGTTCATTCAAATCTTCTCCATTCACATCTATCAAGTAACTGATTGGAAGACCTTACTTTTGATTTGTTCTCTAACTTATCAATTAACATTTATTAATTACCAATATTCATTAAGTAACTGTCTACCTATCACATTAATTAGCTATTGTAATTGTTTAGTGTACTATTGTCATTGACATGCCAGCTAAAAACTCCAAACCCTCCACTACCAAACACCAACAAAAGAATAATATCTCTACCAATGACCTCTCAGACTCCTGCACATGCTTCAAATGTCTTGAAACCATTAATGATACCGAAAACAACATCAATTGCCACTTATGTGACAATCAAGCCCACCTCGCCTGCTTAAACAAAAACCTACCTGATCTCCTAAAAACATCAGATACATTTCTTTGTCTATGTCCAACATGCTTACCTAAGCTAAACAAACTAAGTACCTTGTCTGACAGAGTTGAAAGTATAGAATCATTCCTTCACTCGATAGAAGAATGCTTAGTAACACGTTTTGAAACAACTATATAAGCAAGCCTAATCTCTCTTGAAAAAAATATACGGCACAAATAGGCAAATACTTATCAGCTCAAAATTAAATCCCAACTCAACAACCACTGCCACAACTACTACCTCAACTTACAATCACAACTACAACCAAAAATAACCACCAAACACAGCCACAAATAATCACTATCCCATCAAATAATAACACAAATGACATCCGCTTACTCATCAGAGACATCATGGAACATGATCAGAAATGTCCAAATGCCATCTTATTTGGTCTTGAAGACACTAATGAATCTGATGATATCACTAAAGTTCGCAATATCATAAGCAACTCCAATACAACAAACATTTCTCCTAAAGATATCATTGAAATAACCAGAGATGGTCCTGAGTTCAAATACAATGATGGCTCGGTGGTCCCAAGATTTTGTAGAGTTGTTTGCAAAAATGAGTCCAGCAAATGGATATTTATTCATACAATAAACACCATTGCTAAAAACAATCCCATCCATAACAAACTTCACTCACAACCAAACTTATCCATACTGCAAAGAATCCACTCCCGTGAACTCCACACAGAACTCAAACAACGTTTAGACAATGGAGAGAAGGATCTATAAATTGACTACCATGATGATTGTATCAAAAATAAGTCACACAACCCACAGCATCCACACCTACTTCAACCAACCCACCATCACCCAAAACTAGGCATGCACGCCCCTAACTAACTCAATTCCAACTACAATTGGCCTTAAATGCAAGCTACTCAATGCAAGAAGCATTGTAAATAAAATACCTAATTTTCTCCTCTTACTAAATACGACTAGATTTGACATCATATTTGTCTGTGAAACATGGCTAAATGTATCCTCCCTGACTCCATTACCACAGTAAGAGACTATCATGTTTACCGATCAGATATTGAAATCCGCAGAAGAGGTGGTGTTACTATCTTCTATAAAAAGTCCCTACATCTAAAAAGCATCCAAATTACCCAGGAGCTTGCTCTTCCAGAGGCCATCCTCTGTGAGCTGTCCTTAAATATCACAGAATATAGAATAATCCATTACAACATATTTTTACTTGAAGTCAAAAGAGTCGTCAAACTATATGTACCAATAACAACTCCCAAAACCAGGAAAAACAAACTACCAATAACAATAAGGAAGCGCCAATCCCAAAAGAAATCCCTTTGGCAGAAAAACAAATCTGGACATGTTGCCAACTTTCAAAGCCGATACAAAAATTTATGCCATCAGATAAAGACTGAATGCACCAATTATCACATTAAACAAGAGGAAAACCTGCTACGCACCAATTCCACCCGCGCTTTCTACAATTTTGTAAACAACAAACTAAAAGACTCAAGGTCTATCCCACCCCTGAAAGGACCTAATGGTAAAGACTGCAACGATGACACCATAAAAGCCAACCTCTTTAACACATTCTTTTGCTCAGTATTTGTAAACAGCAATGGATCATGCCCAATATTTACTAGTCAAACCACAGACAGCTACAATGATCTAATACATATTGATTTACAGAACACAATGTTGAAAAGGCATTAGCAATCTAAAACCATCTCTATCTATAGGACCGGACGGAATATGTGCTTACTTCTTGAAAAAGCTATCCACTGCCATAGCTGAACCTCTAAGTCTAACCTAAAATCTTTCAGGACCAGCTTCTTGCCAAAACTATGGTCACAAGCCACGGTCATCCCCATGTTCAAAAAGGGAGACCCCAGCCTAGTTGAAAATTACAGACCAATCTCTTTATGCTGTGTCACCTGTAAAGTCATGGAATCAATTATTAACCAATCCATTATCCTCCTCTTAGAGACAAACAACCTACTCTCTAACAAACAATTTGGTTTCAGAAAAAAATATCCTGTAATCTGTAATTCTTACACTACAAAAACATATGGACTACACAACTTGATCAGGGCAAAACAATTGATGCAATTTACATAGATTTCTGTAAAGCCTTTGATTCAGTGGTACACGACAAACTACTCCTAAAACTAAAATCTTATGGTATCTCTGGACACCTGCATAACTGGATAGAAGCATTCCTGTCAAACAGACAACAAATGGACAAAATTGGGAGTGTCCTATCAAATTCTGTACCTGTCAACAGTGGTGTCCCCCAAGGCAGAGTTCTAGGGCCAACTCTTTTCATACGCCACATAAATGACCTCTATGATCATATCAACTGTGTTCTCTTCACTGATGATGTAAGGCTATTCAACACCATCTATAATACTTTTACCCTTCAAACAGAGCTCGACTATGGAGGGCGGAGCTGGCGTCCCGATGATACGGCATGCAATCTTGGAGGTCTGAGATTGCTGCCGATATTTTGCTCCTGGACTGTCCTATTGGATCTAAACCGTCCCAAAGAGATGGTGAAAATGTAGAGTGCATCCTGTCGATCCCAGGGATATCACAAAGTCCCTGGTAGATCCAGGAGAAGCTCTTCTTGCCAGCGGCAGAGAGGCAGCCATTAAAGCTGCTGAAGTTGGGACAGCTCCGAAATGGAAGAGAGCAGAAAGAGAGAGTGTGCCGGTTTGGTGAGAACTTTTTTTTTAATTTTAATATCTGAAAGGACACCCTAAGGAAAAGAAAGAATCTGTAAACGTTTTGACAGAAGTGATTAAGAGGTGATTTTAAATAGGAATGTCAAAGTAATTTTTTTTCTCATTGCTGGATTTTCTATATATGATCTTATATTTTGAAACTGGACTGGTTTTTTCATTTATATCTATTTTTTTCTTCTCCTTTTGATTTTGTAATATTTTAGGCTAGAGGCTCCCTTTAGTTATTTCATTTTTAAAAAATATCTTTTCTTTTTTTATTAATTCTTATTATATCCTGCTCAGAAAAGGAGGGGGAAAGTGAGAGCAAAGAAACTTTGTAACACTGCCAACTAGAGGCTTGAAAATATTCTATTTCCCTGTGACCAGATAAAACTGAGAAAGAAAGAACTGAGACTCTTTTTCAAGGACATTGCTATTTGATAAAATAGAGGGAAGAACATGGGAGAGTTTCATTGCAGGTGCTCTTCTGGGTTTCTATCAATAGCTGGAGTCTGGTGTTGAAACGTAGTGGGAAAAAAGGTGATAAGTTTTTGGAGAAGAGAGTTATAATAAGAGCATTGAATAATCAAGCAAAGTGCAGCACTGTGCCCTTTTTACTTTTCCTAAGTTGTGCTATCCCTCCTCACCAGCTTTATTGTATTTTTTTATCTTTTTTTTTTTTGTAATAACTATTTGGGTTTTTGGCTTTGTTGGAGCTTGTCTTTGTTTTTCTTTCCTTTTTTTTTTTTTGGAAGTCCAGTCTCTACGTTTGCTTTTTATTTTAAAGGAAAAGCCTTAAAAGCCCTTCCCCCCGCTTTCCTGGTATTTTTGTTTTTTCATCTACCTTTCTGGTTTATTTTTATGCACTTTTTTCTATTTGAGACCTTTCAATTGGATTAAGGTGTTGAAGAGCCTGAAGAATTTTTCCTTTTCCTTTTTTTTTCTTTTTCTTTTCTTAAATCTTTTTCTTTATCTAACTATTGATTGGATTAAGGTATACAAGAACCTGAAGAAATTTTGTCCTCCTTTTTTTTCTTTTTATTATTATTATTGGGCTTCTTTTTTCTACTATTTTTATTCTGAACTATAATTGGTTACTTCACAATTGGATTAAGGTTTAGCAGAACCTGAAGATTTTGAATTGCTTAAAATGAGTAGGAAATTTATAGCTCCTGGTTCTTCAACTTCTACTTCTTCCTCTCCACCATCTGGAGGACAACGTTCAATACAGACAATGTTAAAGCAAGAAAAAGAACAAGAAAAAGTGACTCTGCAGATGATTATGCAAGGAATCCAAAATATTCAAGCAAGATCAGAGAATATTGAAAAGAGAATAGAGAACATAGAACAAAGAACAGAGGACATTGAAGAAAGAACAGAGAACATTGAACAAAGAACAGGGAAAACCGATGAAAAAGTGGAGAACATCCAACAAATGATGTTGAAGTATGATGAGAGATTTCGAAAAATTGAAGAAGATAAACAAAGAGACAAGAAGATTGGAGATATTGATAATAGATTTATGGTGGTTGAACAAGATGGAAGTGGTATGTTGAGATGGGAGATGGATAGATCAGAATTCTATCTTAGATTCCAAAATGTAGAGGGGAAAAAAGGACAAAATCTAGCTGAGATAATGATAGAAATACTGGCTGAAGCTTTGGAAATAACTCAAGAGAAGATGATGGATGGAATAGATGAGATTTATTGAGTCTTCACAAGATATGAGATGAGAAATAGCTTACCAAGAGAATTCACATTAGATTTACAAAGAAAGCCATTAAAATGCAAATATTGCAATTGGCAAAAGAGAAAAACATTGAAATACAAAGATAAGGAGATTGTGAGCTTGAAACAAATACCCAGAAGAGTGAGAGAGATGAGAATACCGATTCCTGACTAAAATGCTACTCAAAAAAGAGGTGAATTATAGATGGCTGATTCCAGACGGTTTAATGTTCACATGGCAAGAACAGAGACATAGAATTGACTCAATTGAGAAAGCAGAATTATTTTATACAGAATTTTTTGGAAGGAAAGAGGAAGAGGCAGAAAAAGAGATCTCACTAATTGAATTCCAAGAGGACTGCCAAATGGCGACTGAAAAGGAAGAAGACACAGTAGGTGAAAAGGTGGAAGCCAAAGAATAACGTGAACTAAGATCTATGAGAGCTGCTAAACTTAACTATAAAATATAACCATAGAAGAGAAAAAATTGATTACAATTAATATAAATGGACTTAACTCAGCCGTTAAAAGAAGGAAAACCTTTCATAAATTAGAGAAATTAAAATGTGATATAATTTGTCTACAAGAAGTACTTATTAAAAAACAATATGAACAATTGTTGGTATGGCCAAAATTAGGGAAAATATTTACTTCCTTGACCCAATATAAGAAAAGAGGAGTGGTTTTATATATTAAAGAGACCACCCCAGCAAAATTGATCTGTAACGATGACGATGGAAGAATACTAATGGTGGAAATAACGGACAATAATATGAAAACACTCCTGATTGCAATTTATGCTCCGAATGACAAACAAGAAGAATTCTACAAAAAATTACATATGAAAATAATTGAACTGGACTATGCTAATATAGTTATGATGGGAGATTTTAATGGAATTGTAGACAATAAATTGGACTATACAGCACAGAAAACAATAAAGCAAAACAGAAAGACTCTCCCTAAATCTTTTTTTAAAATGGTAGATGAAATAAACTTAAAAGATATATGGAGAGAAAGAAATGCTAAAACTAAACAATACACCTTCTATTCAAATAGACACTTATCATGGTCCAGAATAGATATGATATGGATGTCAACAGAATTAATATCTAACATTCAAGAAATAAATATTGAAACAAGTACTTGGGCAGATCACAATCCGGTGACAATTAAATGGAAAGGACAAAAAAGAAGATCTAGATGGATGTGAAATAATACTATTTTAAAGGAAAAATACTTCACACAGTGGATGGAGAAAGAATTGGCTTTTTTCTTTAGAGAAAACAAAAAAGAAGATACATCAATTCAGAATGTATGGGATACAATGAAGGCATATGTTAGAGACTTGATAATAGAGTATACAAGTAAAAGGAATACTATGAAAAGGCTAGCCTCTAAGGCCCTAGAGAATGAGCAGACAAGACTTGAAAAAAGAGCTACAGAAAATGCCACAGAAAAAGGACATCAAGCCAAAAATGGATATAATTAAACACAAAATGGGTCAAATAGAAAAAGAAGAATTAGCACAGAAAATTAGAGGTGCTAAACAGAACTACTTTGAAGACGCAAATAAACCAGGTAGATGGTTAGCATACAAATTGAGAAAGGAGAAAGAATCAAGGAAAATGTTGCAATTAATAGATGACCAAGGCCAAGTTTGCCATGGTAGCAAAGAGAAAAAGGAAATCATCCGGGACTTCTATGGGAAATTATATATGCAAGAGAATATTGATGAGAAAAGAGTTAAGCAGTACTTACAGAATGCTAATTTACCTCAGATACCTAAAGACACTGAAAAAATGTTAGAAAGCAATATAACGATGATGGAGTTAACTGAAGAACTCAAGAAGCAAAATAATGGAAAGGCACCAGGCCCAGATGGACTTCCAGCAGAATTTTATAAAACATTACAAAAATTGTTGAATCTTCCATTGCTAGAAGTTATGAATGAAGTTATGTTAAAGAAGAAGATACCTAAATCATGGTCAGAAGCCTATATTACACTTATTCCAAAAGAGGAGGCCGACACATTACAAATTAAGAACTATAAACCCATTTCTCTACTAAATTCAGATTATAAAATATTTGCTTCAATATTGGCAGAAAGACTTAAAAAATATTTAAATAATTTTATCCATCCTGATCAAAATGGATTTCTGCCAAAGAGACAAATTAAAGACAATATGAGAGTAATCTTGGATACTTTGGAATACTACGAGGCACATCCTGAAAAACAAATGGCTCTGATATTTTTAGATGCACAGAAGGCATTTGATAATGTGAATTGACGATTTATGTTATTACTGTTGGAACAGATGGGTTTTGCTAGAAAATTTATTCAACCAGGAGAAAGAAGATGGCAGCGGCCAACTAGGAAGGTGAAGCTCTCGCTCCTGGAGCACTATCTCCCTATAAAGCCACCACCTGCACCAGAAATCACTTTTAAAGCTGCTGCTTGCACCAGTAACTATGAGTAAACCTGATCCCAAAAAACAACCCCCAAAATGCTGAATTCTGAAGCCTTGGAGCCCTAATAATGCTAGCAGAGCTCCTGCTAATTGATCCGGAGCCCTCCTCTCCTTCCCCAGAGAAGTGAAGCTCTTTCCATCGAGCCCTATTAACCACACTGGTGGAGTTCTTGAACTGGATCACTTGGAGCCTGCGGAGTGCAAACAATGTACCTTCATTTAAATCCCTCACACAGCTGATAGAAGTATCTTCCACGCCAGACAACGCGTTCCCATTAATATCCCCCACACAGTTTCCCCGGAGCCACATCGGACAGCTGGCAGGGAGAAACAAGGAGGGAGGAGAAAGCCCTGAGGCTCTTAGGAGGCAAAAGTTACCCTGGACAGCAGAGGAATACTTCAGTTGTCGAGTGTAGAAGACAGTCTCCTTGACTGACCCGAAGAAAACCCCTCCATCCGAACTAAAAAGAGAATTGCCAGCATAGCTAAATCAAAACCAGTAAGGCAGCTGAGACAGAAGTGAAAAAGAAAGGAAAGATCTTGTAACAGCATGCTTAGTCTTGGTAAGAATCACTCCAATTTCTGCAGTGGAATTTTCCTTGGAAAGTGGGACTCAAAGGAGGAAAATAACTATGATTAACAATCTGGAGTGACTGTCAGATTTAGTTAAACAAAAAGGTATTGCAACTAGAAATAACTTTAAAAGTAAAGGACAGATTGGATTAGTTAACCCAAATTTCTGGACTGTATTTTTAGTACTACTCAACTTGAAGAACTTTAGGAAACTATTGCAAAACAATCTTATTCAGAGACATATTGATTGTAGTTAAAGTGTTTTAATTCAGTGAGTTTTGCTCTCTTTCAAAAACCCAGCGTGCTTTGAACATCCTGTTACATCCTTTTGTTTACAGAGTAATAACAGCAGTAATCAGAGCAATAAATTCCTCTCACCCAGTCTATCACAGCTGCTAGTAAAACAAACAACCCTTTCCTTGAAGACTCTCAATACTACCTCATTACTTTAATCAAACACCCATTAATTCATTACCTCAAAACTTACAACTTTTCTACCTCATCACCTATATCAATGATTAGATAATCAATTTCTATAAAATATTTTATTAATGGTTTAATTGATTTATTGTTTTAATTGATTAGTGTGATTAGAGTGTTTAGTGCAAATAGTGTGGTTACTGACTAGTTTAAAAGATCAAGATTCATGTAATTTAATTGATTAGTAAAATCAGTGATTTAGTGAATTTAATTGAACAGTGTGACTAATGATTAGTGTAATTAATTGATTAGTGATTAGTGTAATTAATTGATTAGGTTGATTGTTGCTTAGGAAAATTATCTGAGTAGAGAGATTACTGCAATTGGTTGATTGGTGTGATATTGGCTATATTGATTACCCAAAATTGTTCCATTAATTAATTCAATCAATGTACTATCTTAACAAACCTACCATGCCAAGAAAAAAATCCAATGCCAAACCACAACCTAAAGAGAAATTAATCCCCACCAATGAACCACAAGACTCCTGCACATGCCTTAAATGCTACAAAACTCTAAAGAATAATGAAAACTCGATCAAATGTTCTCTGTGTAACAAATACACTCATCATGACTGCTTGGGATTACCCGAGCAAATGATTCAATACCTAGAATCATGCAATGAGTTTCCATATCTCTGCAAATCATGCAGACCCAAACTGGATCTGTTGGAAAGAGTTGATACCATTGAAACACGATTAACATCCCTTGACACCATAGTAGCATCCCTGGACGCCTTAAATGAAAGATTATCTAACCTCGAAAAAAAAGACACAACGCAAAAACCTGAACATCCAATAGCTACAAACCACATCTCTACCCAACAACCACAACCCAATCCACAACCCAATCCACAAAAAAACATAACCCAGACAAATATTGATATCCCAATCCTCATCAGAGAAGCTGTTGAGCGTGAACGGAAACATCCAAACGCCATCTTATTTGGTCTAGAGGGCATCAACGATAATGATGACATCACAATTGTCTGAAACATCATTCAGTGATTATCAAGCATTAACCATCTCCCCTGATGAAATACTTGACATTTCCCGCATTGGCCGAGAGCTCAAAAACAGAGACGGCTCTGTGACCCCATGCTTCTGCAGGGTCATTTGCAAGAATGAATCAAGCAAACGCAAATTCATTTACACTATAAATTCACTCGCCAAAACCAACACCAACCATAAGAACCTCCGTTGTCGCCCTGACCTAACCAGCAACGTGCCCGCTCCCGTGTACTCCGCACTGAACTCAAAAAACATCTAGACAATGGAGAGAAGGACCTGTACATTGACTACCATGCTGACTGTATCAAAAGTAAGTCACACATCCCGCAACTCAGCTTTAACCTTCAACCACAACTCTACCTCAACCAATCCACCATCACCCAAGTCTAGGCACGCCCGCCGCTAACTACCTCAATTCCAACTACTGCTGGCCTTAAATGCAAGCTACTCAATGCAAGAAGCCTTGTAAATAAAATACCTGAATTTTCCTCCTACTAAATATGGCTAAATTCGACATTATATTTGTCTGTGAAACGCATCTCTCCCTGACTCCATTACCACAGTAAGAGACTATCATGTTTACTGATCAGATCGTGAAATTCGTAGAGGAGGTGGTGTTGCTATCTTCTATAAAAAGTCCTTACATCTAAAAAATATCCAAGTTACCCAGGAGCTTGCTCTTCCTGAGACCATTATCTGTGAACTATCCTTAAATATCACAATTCGATTCTTACTATGTTACAGAGCACCTGATTATGACATCGAACATGTAAACAAACTAAATACACTACTAACATGGGCAGCATCCTGCCCATACCCTTTTATCTTTCTTGGTGATTTCAATCTATCTCATATTGACTGGACCCTAAATGAATGTACAACTGAAACCATGCACGCAACCTTCTACAATGCTGTTACAAATCTGGGACTGGAACAACTAGTAACCAACAACACTAGACTAAACAACTGCCTTGATCTCATCTTCTGCAATAGTTTGAATTTAATTTACGGAATATAAACTAAAGAACCCTTTTCCAGCAGTGACCACAATATGATTGACTTTTGTCTCAACATACGTCCACACAAAAACCACCACAATGACGTAATCCCCAATTATAACTTCAAAAAAGGCAACTATGATCATATAGACAATGATCTCTCATCCCTTGATTGGCAATCTCTATTCACTGGATGCAGTATTGTTGAAGACCATTACAACATATTTTTACTTGAAGTCAAAAGAATCATCAAACTATATGTACCAACAATAACTCCCAAAACAAAACAAAAAAAACAGATTACCCATAACAATAAGGAAACTTCAATCCAAAAAGAGATCACTCTGGCAGAAAAACAAATCTGGTCACATTGCCAATTTCAAAAGCCGATACAAAAATTTATGCCACCAGATAAAGACCGAATGCACCAATTATCACATTAAACAAGAGGAAAACCTTCTAAGCACCAATTCCACCCGTGCTTTTTACAATTTTGTAAACAACAAACTAAAAGACTCAAGGTCCATCTCACCCGATAGGACCTAATGGTAAAGACTGCAATGATGACACCATTAAAGCCAACATCTTTAACACATTTTTCGGCTCAGTATTTGTAAACAGCAATGGATCATGCCCAGTATTTCCTAGCCGAACCACAGATAACTACAATGATCTAATACATATCGATTTTACAGAAGACAATGTTGAAAAAGCACTTCACAATCTAAAACCATCTCTATCTATTGGACCGGATGGAATATGTGCCTACTTCTTAAAAAAGCTACCCACTGCCATAGCCAAACCTCTAAGCATAATCTTTGAAAAATCTTTCAGGACCTGTTCCTTGCCTAACCTATGGTCACAAGCCATGGTCATCCCCATCTTCAAAAAGGGAGACCCAAGCCTAGTTGAAAATTACAGACCAATCTCCTTATGCTGCGTCACCTGTAAAGTCATGGAATCAATTATTAACCAATCCATCATCCTCCACTTAGAGACAAACGACCTACTCTCCAATAAACAATTTGGTTTCAGAAAAAAACTATCCTGTAATCTGCAACTCTTACACTGCAAAAACATATGGATGACACAACTCAATCAGGGCAAAGCAATAGACGCAATCTACATAGACTTCTGTAAAGCCTTTGACTCAGTGGTACACGACAAACTACTCCTAAAAATAAAATCCTATGGTATCTCTGGACAGCTGCATAACTGGATAGAAGCATTCCTGTCAAACAGACAACAAATGGTCAAAATTGGGAGCGTCCTATCAAATTCTGTACCTGTCAATAGTGGTGTCCCCCAAGGCAGTGTTCTAGGACCAACTCTCTTCATACTCTACATAAATGACCTCTGTGATCATATTAAGAACAACTGTGTTTTTTTCGCTGATGATGTAAAGCTGTTCAATACCACAGACAATACTGCTACCCTTCAAAAAGATCTTGGCTATGTATCAGAATGGTCAAACAAATGGCAACTTCAAATCTCAACAAATAAATGCTCTGTCTTACATATTGGCAAAAAAAAAATCAGAAAATAAAATACAAGCTGAATAGTCAAGATCTTGTTGATGATCCAAGCTCTGTAAAGGACCTTGGAGTACTCACCTCTAATGATCTAAGTGCTAGAGCCCACTGCAACTACATAGACAAAAAGGCATTAAGAGTTGTTAACCTAATCCTACGTAGCTTTTTCTCTGGTAATATCACGCTACTAACTAGAGCATACAAAACATTTGCAAGACCAATACTTGAATACAGCTCATCAGTCTGGAACCCACATTACGTATCTGATATTAGCACAATTGAGAAAGTCCAGAAATATTTCACAAGAAGAGTTCTCCACCCCTCTACTCCTTGTAGAATACCTTATGCCACCAGACTTGAAATTCTAGAACTAGAAAACCTTGAATTACGCCGTCTTCGGTCTGATTTAAGCAGGGTATATAAAATCATACATTGCAATGTCCTACCTGTCAATGAATACTTCAGCTTCAACCATAACAACACAAGAGCACACAATAGATACAAACTCAAGGTTAACCGCACCAAGCTTGATTGCAGGAAATACGACTTCAGCAACAGAGTGGTCAATGTCTGGAATACTCTACCCGACTCTGTAGTTTCTTCCCCAAACCCCCAAAACTTTAACCTTAGACTGTCTACTATTGACCTCACCCCTTTCCTAAGAGGTCTCTAGGGGCGTGCATAAAGCGCACCAATGTGCCTACCATCCCTGTCCTATTGTTTCTTTTATTTTTCTTTTATTTTTCTTATATGTACCATTTCATGTATTCATAACTATGTATACACTTATACTTATTATCTTGTAAACAATTGACAAATCAAATAAATAAATAAAATAAATATATACTATAAGCAAACGGCAAAGGTAATGATAGAGGGAGAACTGACAGACTCTATTAATGTAAGAAAAGGAACAAGACAAGGGTGCCCACTATCACCTTTGTTGTTTGTGTTAACTTTGGAAGTGTTAAACAGAAATATTAGAGATGAAAAGAATATAAAAGGAATGAAAATCAAAAAGGAAGAATTCAAGCTGCAAGCATTTGCAGATGATCTGGTTTTCATCTTAGAAGATCCTTTAGAAATAGCATCAAAATTGATAGAAAAGATAGAGACATATGGAAAAGTGGCTGGTTTGAAAATAATTAAAGATAAGACAAAATTTTTGACAAAGAATATGCTATTAAGACAAAAGGAAGAATAGGCAGATCTATTGAAAATTCAGGTGACAATAAGATCAAGTACTTGGGGATATATTTGACAGCAAGATGTAGTACATTAAAAGAGAATAGTTATATTAAACTTAAACAGCAGATAGCGCTAGATTTGGCGAAATGGGAAAACTTACAACTGTCACTAATAGGGAGAATTTCAACAATCAAGATGAATATA
This sequence comes from Pseudonaja textilis, assembly GCF_049901715.1. Taxonomy (NCBI): domain Eukaryota; kingdom Metazoa; phylum Chordata; class Lepidosauria; order Squamata; family Elapidae; genus Pseudonaja; species Pseudonaja textilis. The sequence continues at coordinate 85,742,233 of NC_142008.1, read as the reverse complement.
TTACCGACAATTTTATATCTGTTTCAAACAATTCCAATTAGGCTTGGAAAAGACTATTTTGAAGATTTAAATAAAATTGTGTTGAAATATATATGGCAAGGTAAGAAAGAGAGAATAAAGTTAAAACTTTTGCAAGATGCTAGAATTAGAGGAGGATTTGGTTTGCCTAATTGGGAGTTGTACTACCAAGCTACAAATCTGATGTGGGTTAAGGAATGGATAACACTAAGAAATACTAGATACTAGATTAAAAGGACATGATTTGTTGTTGGGGTGGCATGCTTTTTTATGGTACAAAGGAACTAAAACACAGGGGTATTTTAGAAGACATTATATACGGGAGTCTCTGTGGTTTAAACTGGGAGAAGATTAAAAGACAATGTTATTTGAAAATTCCAGTCTGGTTATCAACTATTGAAGCATTTTTGTATCCTATAATATACAAAAAGGAACAAACAGTTAGATATGGTGAAATATTGAATGAAAAGGGTGAACTTAAATCTATGCAAAAACTAGAGGAACAAGGTATAAAGATGAATTGGTTTTCATATGCGCAAATAAAACCAATTCATATGCTCAAATACATTCAAGGTATGATAAAGATTCTAAAACAGAAGGTTTCTATGATAAACTGACTGACTTAGATAAGATTTTGACAGGTACTGATGAAAAGGTAATTAAAAATTGTATGGATATTTATTAGAAATTAAACTAGAAGAAGAACAAGTTAAAGAAACGATGATTGCTTGTGGGAAGAAATTTGGATATGGGATTGATTTAGAGAAATGGCAAAAATTGTGGTCTCAAAATTATAAAATGACAATGTCAACAGCATATAAAGAAAATTTGTATAAGATGTTTTACAGGTGGCATTTCCCCCTGACAAGAATAGCAAGAATGTTCAAGAATAAATCTGAAAAATGTTGGAAATGTCATCAGACACCTGGCTCATATTACCATATGTGGTGGACTTGTGCAGATGCTAAAAATACTGGACTAAAATCCACATGTGGTTGGAAAAATGACAAAAACATATAGACTTGAAACCAGAGATATTTTTATTGGGAATTTTACCTGAAATATATAGTAAAGACTTGAAATACCTGATTGTAAATGTATTAACAGCGGCTAGGATTGTATTTGCTAAAAACTGGAAAAATGAGAAAATACCATCACAGGAGGAAATAATTAAGAAAATATTGGAATGTACTGAAATGAGTAGATTGACATTTGAAATTAGAGAACAAGAGGATAAACAGTTTTATAAAATTTGGGATCTTTTCTATCAATGGTTAGACAATAAAGTACAGTAATGAAATATGTAGACTTTTAGAAAATAATAAATATATAAAGATGTACTTTTCTCTTATTATATCTACAAAATGATTTTAGGATAGATTTTGGATGATAATATAAACTGTTATATAATAAACTAAGTAAATTATGATTATCTTGTAAAACATGAATGAATAAAAGTATAGTCAAATGATTGATTAATAATGATACTAACGTATTTAATTTTTGATTGAAAATATGAGATTATATGCAATGTAATTGTAATGGAAGATTACAAAATGGAAGCACAAAATAATTTGTAAACCAGCCGGCATGCTGTATGTACACCTATGGAAGACAGCTTGATGTTTTTATGTTTTGTTTGTTTATGTTTATTTTTAAAAACTGATAAAACTTAAAAAAAAAAAAGCTCGACTATGTGTCAGAATGGTCAAAGAAATGGCAACTTCAAATCTCAACAAATAAATGCTCTGTCTTACATATTGGCAAAAAAAAAATCAGAAAATAAAATACAAGCTGAATAGTCAAGACCTTGTTGATGACCCAAACTTTGTCAAGGACCTTGGAGTACTCATTTCAAATGATCTAAGTGCTAGAGTCCACTATAACTACATAGCCAAAAAGGCATTAAGAGTTGTTAACCTAATCCTGCTTAGCTTTTTCTCCGGTAATATCACTCTACTAACTGAAGTATACAAAACATTTGCTAGACCAATACTTGAATACAGCTCAAGAGTTTGGAACCCGCATTACATATCTGATATTAATACAATTGAGAAAGTCCAGAAATATTTCTCAAGAAGAGTTCCCCACTCCTCTACTTGTAGCAGAATACCTCATGCCACCAGACTTGAAATTTCATACCTAGAGAACCTAGAACTACGCCGCCTTCCGTTCGATCTAAATATAGTATATAAAATTATATATTTCAATGTCCTACCTGCCAATGAATACTTCAGCTTCAACCACAACAATACAAGAGCACGCAATAGATACAAACTCAAGGTAAACCGCATCAAACTTGATTGCAGGAAATACGACTTCAGCAACAGAGTAATCAATGTTTAGAATACTCTACCTGACTCTATGGTTTCTTCCCTAAACCCTCAAAACTTTAACATTAGACTGTCTACTATGGACCTCACCCCTTTCCTAAGAGGTCTGTAGGGGGCGTGCATAAGTGCCCCAATGTGCCTACTATCCCTGTCCTATTGTTTCTTTTTTTCTTATTTGTATCCATTTCATGTATTCATAACCATGTTTATACTTATACCTGTTATCTAAAAATTACTTGAAAAAATAAAATAAATAAATATAATAAAATAAAGAACATAAAAGTGATCAAAAGTTCTTAAAAAAAAACACCAGTTTGCTTTCTAGATTTCAGCAATACAATGAAACAAGAACTCCCAAAATACAAGCTGGATTCAGAAGGGGAAGAGGGACCAGAACTATGGCCTTGTTAGAGAGGTGTTTTCAGATGGGGAGAAGTAGCAGCAGTTCTATCACTGGAGATTCCAGCATCGCTGGAGATTCCAGCATTATTCTAGAATCAATTATACATTTTGATTTTGGCAGACCCAGCAAATTCAAAGGATACCTCACTTATACTCACTATCAAAACCCACTCTCAGTAGTATGCTGCTTAGTCCTAGGATGAAACATTTAATAAAGTTGTATGTTTATAGCCAGAGGAAGCTCTTTCCCCAGTTCCTATCCTTCCCAGGAATATTCTAAAACATATAGTTCTTTTATCTCAAATATTTTGTAATTGGACCAAAAATGAACCATGAAGCATTGGTCAACTCAAGTGTAACTTTTCCAAGAGATAAAAGCATATATACCATGTATTTTGGAATAAGCAGAAAGTTAGATACCACTTACTAGAGAGGCAACAAAAAACAATGATAAAATAGGTTTTTCAAGTTCTTTAGTACTTACTTCTTTTATCCAAATCAAAGATGATAAATAAGAGTAAGATAATCTTCCTCATCAGTCAATTTCCAAAGTTTATGGGGTACCCAAACTGATAATCTTAGAATAGTGCTCAACCACTCAACCACAGCAGCAGACACTGCATTCAGAAGAAAGAAACAGAAAGCCTTTGGACTCTTATCTTGGAAGGTAGGGCTAAGAGCAAGAAATAATAATTGTGCTATAGTGTTACACAGGATCAAACTCTCAAATGAAAAAGCAATAAAACTAGCCTAGAAGACAACATTCTACTTTGGCCTGCTGGATGCCCTTTCGCAAGTCTTGGGATTATAATATTTACACATTTTAATTCCTCAATCTCGAATGAAAGGGTTGGAACTATTGACCTCGTAATATTCCTGAAAGGATATAGGTGATTAAATACATATTTATTAAAACATTTATATTGCCACCCATCTTTCAATCAATTCTGGGCAGCTCCTAATCAAAAATGAAAAGATATAAAATCATATTAAAACTATAAAGGCTGGGTCCCCAAGTTTCATTTCAGTTCCATCCAAAGAAATGCCACCCCAACCAGACTCAAAAATGAATAATCCTATAGCAACTCCACCTTGCCAGGGTTAAGTCAAAGCTGGTTCTTCCTCAATCAGACCCTAATAGCCTCCACTACATGATTTATCCAGCAAGGGGTGGAGATTATAATTGAGTATCATCAGAATACTGATAATACTGAACCCCATGTCAATGGATGACCTCCCCTAGTGATTTCAAGTAGATGTTAAAAAGGAATGGTTTGAGCTTGGAAACACCTCACATTGCAGGGCCTAGAACTCAACTTCTCCTCTCCTACCAACACTGACTAGAACCATTCATGGAGGTTGAGAACCACCATAGCACAGTGCCTCCCACTCCCAACCTCTGAAGTCAGTCCAGAAGAATACCATGGTCAATGATACAGAAAGCCACTGAAAGTTCCAAGAGGGCCAGAAGGATTGCATTACATCTATCCTGAGCCCTCAAAAAGTCATCAACAAATGCAACCAATGCCATTTCAGTGCTGTACCTCAGCCTGAACTCAAACTGAAAAGGGTTCAGATAATCCACTTCATCCAGGACACTTTGTAGCTATATGCCAACCACTCTCTCTACAACATTCCTAAAAGAAAGGAAGATTGGAGAATGGACAAAAGTAGCCCTATTGGGGCTGAGTGGAACTCTCAGGCAAGGGTATTTTGGATTGCAATATTGTGGGGTCCAAGGATGGTCCTTTGATAAGGGGGCACACCACCACCTCCTTTAGGGCAAGTGGTTACCACCCGCTTTTGCAGAGAGGAATTAATCACTACTTGAACTCAACTACATGCCATCTCCCAGGAAGTCTGAACTCAAAGAGAGAAAGCAGCATGGTTTAAAGTAAGCAAGTTTATTGAAAAAGTATTACATTTTCTCTCTTGAATTTTTCTTTGGCCAGCAGTATATACCAGTTATACACATAAAGAGTCCATATGGCACAGTAAATAGGGTGTTGTCTAATGTTGGAAGAAATGTTCATCTGGGTTCAATTCCAAGTGAGGGGAAAGACACTGGAAACATGGAGACTGCTTGGAAGGATGGTTTAATGGATCAGAACCATTAAGCACATGGTCCTGGTGCAGCATGGAGAGTGAGATATATTTAACCCTCTCTTGGGCTTTGCAAGAAATGTATCCTATTGGTTGTCAGACTCCCAGGGAGCTATGCGGGGGTCCAGATAACCTTGTAGGCTGTCTGTGTCCCAGGCTTGGTTGAATCTTGCTGGGTGATGATGTAATGAAGAGGTCTGTGCTCTGAAAAGGTATTGGGCAATTCCTATTATGACTTTATGGCTTTGTCCTGGTTTGGATCTTGAGTGAGGGCTAATCCTATCACCCTGGAGCTAGAGGCCTTTTGTCTTGTAGATAGGATGGTCCAAACTTTCTGGGGCCATTAACAAAGGTGAGGGCTGCTTTCCGAGAGCATGTTGGGAGGTATTATATTTTACCTTTTTAATATTTCCTATAATATCTCATTCTTCTAGGAGAGGGATGGGTGCTTTCTATGCTAGAATACAACAAGATCCATGCTCAGCTGTGAATGCTCCTTGGGTGACTATGGGTCATGTACTTTGTTAGTCCTCATTAACAACCTACTTCTTAGTAAGCTAAAAAAAAAGTGGAATAGATAGCACCACCACTAGATGGACTCGCAACTGGCTGACAAACCGTACTCACGAGTAGTCCTTAATGGGTTTAAGTCTACATGGAGGGAAGTAAGCAGTAGGATGCCACAAGGTTCCGTCTTAGGCCCAGTACTCTTCAATATCTTCATTAATGACTTAGATGAGGGAATAGAAGGGGAACTTACCAAATTTGCAGATGATATTAAGCTGGCAGGAATAGCTAACATCCAAGAAGATAGGCTCAAGATTCAGATGGATCTTGACAGATTAGAACACTGGGCCATATCTAACAAAATGAAATTCAATGTAGAGAAAAGTAAAGTCCTACACTTAGGCAAGAAAAACCAAAAGAACACATATAGACTGGGTGAAACCAGGCTCAATAGCAGTAACTGTGAGAGGGATCTTGGAGTCTTAGTGGACAACCAGCTAAATATGAGCCAGCAGTGTGCAGCAGCAGCCAAAAAAGCTAATGCAATCCTAAATTGTATTAACAGAGGGATATAATCAAGATCAAGGGAAGTACTAATACCACTCTATAAAGCCTTAGTAAGACCACACTTAGAGTACTGCATCCAGTTTTGTTCACCACATTATAAAAAAGATGTTGAGACTCTAGAAAAAGAGCAACCAGGATGGTTAGGGGACTGGAGGCTAAAACTTCAATGAACGGTTGCAGGAACTGGGTTTGGCTAGTCTAGTAAAGAGAAGGACCAGGGGAGACATGATAAATGTCTTCCAATACTTGAGGGGCTGCCACAGGGAGGAAGGAGTCAAGCTATTTTCTAAAGCGCCTGTAGGCCAGACAAGGAATAATGGATGGAAACTGAACAAGGAGAGATTTAACCTGGAAATAAGGAGAAACTTTCTGACTATGGGTGTAGTGTATTCAAATATAGACTTCTAATACTATGTTCCTTTTGGTTAAGTTAACACAGCGTACGATTGGTTAAGAACAACGGGTTCCGATTGGCTGCATAAGCGGCAGGAAGTTTAAATACATGCCATTGGTTGCGAGCCGTGACCAGCTGCTATAAAAAGGGCTGCCGCGGCTCGACTTGAGTTGAAGTTACCGGTTGCTAATAAAGAGCTGAATTCAACTCCGGTATTCGAATCTGCTTTGTCCTGGCGATAGAACAGTGAGAACAATCAACCAATGGAACAGCTTGCCCTCAGAAGTTGTGAGAGTGCCATCACTTGAGACTTTCAAGAAGAGATTGGACTGCCATTTGTCAGAAATGGTGTAGTGTCTCCTGCTTGGGCGGCAGGGGGTTGGACTAGATGACCTACAAGGTCCCTTCCAACTCTGATTATCTGTTAAATGCAGTGCAACATAAAGTCCCACTCAGTCCCAGTAGAGCGACAATGTTCATATATATAATTGCATTATTAATCAACTTTCTCCTAGATGTTGGGTATGAGCTGGAATAATAAGAATTCCCAGTCATAGGCTGGTTATTGTTGCTTGGTTACTATATTTATATTTCAGAAACAAAGTGAGGAAATTCTTCAGAACAAACTTGGGATTTTGGCCTGATTCTTGCTAGGCAAAAGAGCATCAAAAGAGGCTTCATGGTAATGTGACAGGATGCAATTCATCTTGCTAGTTTCTGGGCTAGATCTGTTTAAATTGTACACGTTCTATCTTCTATTTTAAATTTTATAGTATGCTTTATTTTAATTGTGATGCTTCAGATGTGAACAAAGAAAGAAAGAAAAGCAAAAATATAGACAGAATGCAATCAGTTAAAAGTTAAAATTAGCAAATCCAATGAAATCATTTGTTTTAATTAAAATTGGCTGGGACTTTTTTGACTAAGAACATTCCACTTGAAATGGTACCATTCTCATTCTCTGATCAGGAAAAAAAAACTTTACATTATTTAATGTTCTTATTTTTCTCTTCCCACTTGACTCATTTCCCCCAATTTTTGTTTTTATGTTTGTTTATTCCCATTATTGAATTACAATGCAGCTACTGATTTAAAAAAAAAACTAAACCAGTATAACATTTGGTACCTATTAGTGATAGCTATTTCTTTTTTCCTTTATTTAGTGCCATCTGATTTCCATCCAACTGGCTGACAAAGCCCAACAACTTCAATACTGTTGAAATAATTTGTGGGAGTGGGGAAATATTTGGTAAGGAGGACTTAATTGTGTCTCATATGTGGACTAAGGCAGAGGTGGTATCCAGCAGGTTCTGACCAGCTCTGGAGAACCAGTAGTGGAAATTTTGAGTAGTTCGGAGAACTGGCAAATATCACTTCTGACTGGAGATTTTACCTTTCCCTGCCATGCCCACCAAGCCACGCACACAGAACCGGTAGTAAAAAAAGTTTAATCCCACCACTGAACTAGGGAACAAAAAGGTAATATCATGGGGACATAGTAGAAGAAGAATATAGGCAGAGCATATTTGGGCTGTAGTTAAATGCAGGTGGGGACAAAACGTAAATCTCTTGCCTCTGTCTTCCAGATCTCTTCATCTTTAGGTCCTGTCAATATTAACTAAATAACCAACTCCTTCCCACAGATGGCTGCTGTAGAGCGAGAGTTTTTCTTTCTCTTATCCATGATCTGTTTTGTTTGCTGCCAGAACAAGTATTTGGCACAATGCTGTCTTTTCATATAATACTAGACAACTTCCTGGGTAGATAAGTCTGTAAATAAATCTTTTTAAGGGGTTTGAAAGAAAATGGGAATGAACCTACTACATTTGAATGGGAAATGATCCCATCTGGCTTTTTTTTTTTTTTTTAGAAGATAGAGCCTTTGGAGATTATATTTATTGTACTTAATCAATCAGCAGTTGATAAGAGATAGCAATAAGAAACAAATGTGGATATTTGATCCATGACCAGCTAGGGTTAATTTTTTGAGATGATCTCAGATAGAAGCCATGGTAAATTTTTGACAGGCTGAATATAACAATAGCTTGTTAACTGCGTTTGGAATTTCAGTTTTGTTTTTCTTTCATTATTAATACTGTTTATTATTTTTAAGTGTTATTTATTATTGCTGTTGTTATTATTGTTGTTTTTCCTGTTAATTATTTTGCCATTAATATAGTATATCGATGATAGGCTAAAATTTGTAAACAAATCTTGCAACTGAATAGTTTAAAATCCTTTTAATCTATTTTGTAAGGAGTAGGCAATTAATATTGTCTATTATGTTAATCAGCATTCAGCTGGGGGGAATGTCATGTGTATATATGTTAGTCTTTTTTTCTGAGCTACTTTTTCTTTTTTGTTGTGTTTATCCTTGTTTGCTGTGTTTTTTCTTTTTTAAAAAAATATTTAGGTATTTTGTATTTTAACTTTCCTTGAATAAACTAAATATCATTAAAGAAATAATAACTAAATAACCAATGGCAAGAAATGTGGATATTGTAAACCAAAATATTTGATGAGTGGGGTTTTTTTGATGAAAGGTAAAGACTATTGGCAACAGCAAATTCCATGAATGTAGAATAATTTAGGATGTTCTAATTAGTTTTCAAGGCTAATGGAGAGATGAAATTAGGAATATATTTCAATATGTTATTGGCTAGGGCTTTTTTATCTTCTTCTGTATTATGAACTTGCCGTAATTATAGTCTTTTTTTTCATTTTTCTCCTGCATATGACTGCCTTGTCAATGATTATTTTACTTAAGTATTGGCCAGCTATGATTCATATGAATGAATGAATGAATGAATGATTGGCCAATTGTGATTAGACACAGAAGAAATTTGTCTTGGTGTGTATGCTCTCAGTGTCCATAAAAAGAAAAGATACATTCATCAAGAATCATAAGGTACAACACTTAATATAGTCATAGGGTACAAATATGTAATCAAATCATACTAGGAAACAGTCAATATAAATCGTAAGGATACAAGCAGGAATTGTTTGTTTAGCAGAGTGATGGCCTTCCGGGGGGAAAACTGTCCTTGTGTCTAGTTGTTCTGGTATGCAGTGCTCTGTAGCAGTGGTTGCCAACCGGTGGGCTGCAAGAAAATTTTGGTGGGCCGCAGAGAAATCTCACCCACAGAGCACCCTCCCAAAGCAATTAATCCAGGCTGCACAGAAACACAAGGCTGCTCAGCCCACATGGCCTGAGGAAACCCTCCCCGCCCACTCACTCCTTACCTGGCAAACTTGTCTGCTAAGTTGCTATTTTTCCTTTTTCCGACCATCATCTATTCTGCTGTGCCAGGAGATTTAGATTAGATAGGAAGCACGAAATGGTTGGATTTCTTTCTTTCTAGCTAAGCACAGCCAAACCTCCCTTAGGACTGAAGGTTTGCTTGCAAGCAAATCCAGTGCAGACTCACGGCAACCAAATTTGAGAGACTGAGCTAGCCGATGGCAGATAGATCACTGAATGATTCTGTGAGCAACTCAGTCTGCCTGCCTGCTTTGCCTGATTTTGGGTAAAAGTTGCTCTTTTTTAAAATAAAAAATTCAATATTTATACAAATATTTAAAATATTTACATACAAGCCATGCCCAGCCAGTCACATGACCACCAAGTCACACCCACAAATTAGGCCATGCCCACAGAACCAGTTAGTGGTCCCTGGAATCTAAAATTATGAGCTTGGCAGTCTCTGAGCTCCAAAAGGTTGGTGACCCCTGCTCTATAGCATTGTTTTGAGGATAGGAGTTGAAAGAGTTTATGTCCAGGATGTGAGGGGTCTGTAAATATTTTCACAGCCCTCTTTTTGACTTGTGCAGTATATAGGTCCTCAGTGGAAGGCAGGTTGGTGGTAATTGTTTTTTTCTGCAGTCCTAATTATCCTCTGAAGTCTGTGTCTGTCTTGTTGGGTTGCAGAACCAAACCAGACAGTTATAGAGGTGCAGATGACAGACTCAATAATTCCTCTGTAGAACTGTATTAGCAGCTCCTTGGGCAGTTTGAATTTTCTAAGTTGGCGTAGAAAGAATATTCTTTGTTGTGTTTTTTTGGATATATTTTATATATATTCATTTATTCATGCAATCAATAAATTAATTAATTGCATTTATTGTTCTCAATTTATGTTACTCTGCTCTTGCATTGATCTGAAACTTCTCCTGCAATAAAAAACTAAATCTTTCTCATGATTCTAAGATTTTGCTCAGATTATTATTGGTTAATAATCTCATATACTTATCATGTTGGATCCAAACAGAACATTCTTATTGAAAAAACATCAATAAATATATATTCAATTTGTTTTTATTAAATACACACACATACATACACACACAAAATGTTCATTGGTTTGATTAGAATTGTTTGTTATTTAATTACTATATATTTATATAATCTATATTATAATCTTCCCCTTTTTTTTCATTCGGAAGGCTGCTGAATTCATTTTTGTGGTAGTCATTTTATTTTTCCAAATAACTTGATACTGATCAGGTTATTTTTAAAAATGGCACTTTTTCTCACCTTCAGCAGAGTATGTCATTTTTCCCTCAGAGAAGATACTATTTTTTGACATTAAAAGCTAAAACATCCTTATTTACTAGAATATTGTTTCTTTTCCCTCTGATCCAAATAAGCTGAATTGATTTTTTTTCATTTTTGTAAGTATTAAACCAATAAATAATTCTACTTCAAGTATGAATGCCCTTTGTTCCCTTAGTTTAATTTAATTATGTTATCTCTATTTGAGCACCACCCTGATATAGTTGTTACGTGCTAAATTAGGAGTAAGGGAACAAAGATTGTGTCTCATCCCTTAGGCATGGAAATCACAGGTCACTCAATTTTAGCCTCCTCCCCTCCCCAAAAAACATCAGAACCAACTGAAATCAGAAGTAGTCATAGGTACAATACAAATAAGCAGAGCCTACAATCAAACAGAAAAAGGCTTATCAATTGCCCTAGATTACCCCATCATAAAATACAATTGTCCTTGAGCCTCCTAAATCATAAATGACAATAAAAGTCATAAATAGGCACAAATGAGTCAAGAAATGCAACAGGGTTCAAACCTAGTATATTATTGCATAAGTCTGTGAAACATGGCTCAATGCATCTCTCCCTGACTCCATTACCACAGTTAGAGACTATCTAACTGTTTATCGATCAGATCATGAAATCTGTAGAGGGAGTGGTGTTGCTATCTTCTATAAAAAATCATTACATCTAAAAAACATCCAGGTTACCCAAGAGCTTGCTATTCCTGAGACCATCATCTGTGAACTATCCTTAAATATCACATTTTGATTCTTACTATGTTACAGAGCCCCTGATTATGACATTGAACATGTAAGCAAGCTAAATTCACTACTATGGGCAACATCCTGCCCAGACACTTTTATCTTTCTTGGTGACTTCAGTCTACCTCACATTAACTGGACCCTAAACGAATGTAAAACTGAACCCATAGATGCAACCTTCTACAATGCTGTAACAAACCTGGGACTGGAACAACTACTAACCAACAATACTAGACTTTTTTTTAAACAAATTTTATTGATTTTACAAAACAATATACAAACAAACAAAACATAAAATATGATGGCATAAGAAATCTTTTTCTAAAAAAACCAATACAACATCTTATTTAAAGACAGAATTATTCCAAGTTATCACATTTCCATACAAACACAATTTAGTATATATATTTACCTTATCTGTTCATCTTCATATCTTATCCTGAACTTTATTACTCCCTTTCCTTCTATTTATTCAAGTTATATCTCTTTAACTTTAGATTGTATACATTTTTTATATCCATCTGTCTTATGCAATTTTATTATTCTCTTCCAATACAAAAACAGACAAGACATAAAACATAAAAACATAAAACATCTTTTCTGAAAGTTGCTTGACCCTGGGTTAAAACTCATCGTACAGACACCACTTCGAAAATCATGTTCCTTCCATATCTTATTACCGTTTTCCATTTTCTATATAGCTTCTTCCTTTTTTTAACTCTCTTAGTTTTATTCTACTTATCTCATCTCAGTTCAAATCATAATACTTGTCATTTTTTGTCTGTTCTCAACTATCCATTCATCTTTTCTCCTTAAACAAAACCTCTCCTGTACGCTGATTGGAGTATGACGCCTTTAACTCTTTCCCCTAACCTAATAATATTTAATATCACACATAACTTGTATTGGGATTCTGTTTAACACATCCTAAAGTTACAAAATATATTATATATAGAGAAAAAAAAAGAACAACAATAACAAAGGAACAAATTTATAAATATATAATATAGCTGGTACCCCTGTCAATACCATTTTAATCATACATATTAATACTCATTTATATCTTAAACATTTTATTCTAAAAACGCCTATAATAACACAATCTTATGTACCTTACAGAATCCTTTTTCAATTAGATTTACCCATTGTCTCTAAATGAATTTTGTTTCTTTAAATCTTGCTTCCCATCATTGAGACTTCTCACCCCTTCCTTTCTCCCTTGCTTATTCTTTTCCTTACCCTTTTTACCCCTTTGTCCCTCCACCTCCCTTTTCTTCTTCTGTTTTCCCCCTTTCTGTTGTTTCTTAACCTTATATCTGTTAGATTGGGTAGATCGGTTCACACTGAGAGGCGAGACTCGGGAGTGTACATTCAGCTCTTTATTGCATGTAAGAATGGAACAGATAAAGGCTTGCGAGCCGCTTGGCTTTATACAGCCGGCCGGCGGCTCGGCGGCCAATGGCAGCGCTTTGAATCTCCCGTGATCGGCTCGGCCAATCGCGGTGGATTCTTAGCGCTCCAATCACAGGCGTTCAGTCAGCCAATCACGTTGCGGTCCGTGTGGACCAATCGGAATGTGAGTCTACAAGAATGTTAATACAGAACACCCCTCCCCTCATGGTTTCGTCCGACGTAGCGTGGTGACGTAGTCGCCCAAGTAGGCGGGGCTCTGTACCTGCCTAGTTGACTTGCGCGGCTCAGTCTGTGTGTGATCGTCGGCTGGTTCGGCCGGGCTCCACATCACTCTCAACCCTGTCGATGGAACCGCCTGGAAGGGTGAGTCGGGCCTGTCGCTGCAGCTCCTGCCCGGTCTACCTGGGTCGGTCGAGCTGCAGTCCCTGCTGCTCCCGCCTGGTCTTTCTGGGCTGGTAGAGCTGGCTTGGCTGTACCTTCCAGGTGAAGCTCCCGTCTGCGACAGCTCGAGATCTGCTGGTGAGTATGGTTGGTTTATTTGGACGTTGCTATCTTTTGGTGGGGTGTGTTCGGCTTGTGTTTGGGGGTGCACCGCTGGCGTTTCTGGCCTTTTGTCATCCCCTGCTTGGTTGTTGTGGTTCCCCCTCCCTCTCCGCTTTCTGTGGTTGTTGTCGTCGAGGCGTCGGGGGTGTTGGCGGCTAGCCTAGACCATAGCTGGTCGATGTGCCACTTCCAGCTTCTTCCATCCGTGGTTTGGAGTCTGTATGACCGGGGGCCAGTTACCTGTGTTATTTCCGCAGGTACCCAGAGTGGGTCTCCCGTGAAGTTCTTTGTGTAGACTGTGTCCCCGATGTTGAATGCCCGGTGCCGGCTGGAGGAATCTGGGGGTTTCTCTGGGTTGTAGGTGGGGTGTAGCCGGTCCAGCGGGGACCTCAATTTCCTGCCCATCAGTAGTTCTGCTGGGCTTTTGTTTGTGGTCGTGCTGGGCGTAATATGCTGTATGAGTAGCATTCTGTTTATCTTTTCTTGAATGTCGCCGGTTTCAATTTTCTGGATGGTTTTCTTTGTATATTGAACCATCGGTTCCTCCCGTCCGTTCGCCACCGGGTGAGCTGTCGAGGTTAGGGCGTGTCTGATACCCCTCTCGGCCAGGTATTTTTCAAATGCCAGTGCCGTGAACTGCGGGCCGTTATCTGACACTAAGACATCTGGCAACCCATGTGTCGCAAAGAGTCTGTTAAGTTTATCGATGACAGCTTCTGTTGTTGTTATCCTCATGGTGCTTACCTCCAGCCAGTTGGAGTAGGTGTCCATGGTGATGAGGAATGTATGCCCTTTGGTCGGTCTGGCGAAATCTATGTGTATTCGCGACCACGGTCCCCTGGGGGTTTCCCATTCCAGGACTGGAGCGGCGGGGGTGTGTGGATCTCGTCTCTTGGCACCTGTTGCACCCAGCAATGTCTGGCGCGGTTAAGAGTGGGCTGGGTAGAGTCTCTATTTGCAGGGTCATTGTTGTGGGCGCTGGGTTGTTGTCCATGTCTGGTAGGGGTGATTGGCTTAGTGCGTCTGCGTGCAGGATATTCTTGCCGGGTCAGTGTGATAGTTCATACGAGTAAGCGGCAAGGAACTCGGACCACCTTGTCATCCGGGGTGACAGGATGTTCGGGGTGGCCTTGTTCCCTGCCAGTATCCCGAGCAAGGGTTTGTGGTCTGTAATGATTGAAAAGGTCCTACCGTAAAGGTACTCGTGGAACCTTTTCACTCTGGAGACAATGGCGAGGGCTTCTTTGTCCAGCTGGCTGTAATTTCTCTCCGGTTTGGCCAGCGTTCTTGAGAAGAAGGCCATGGGTGCTTCCTTCCTGTCGGGTAGAGTGTGACTGAGGACTGCTCCGATGCTGAAGGGCGACGCATCGCATGTTACCATTAGCGGCAGGGTCTCGCTATACTGGATCAGGACCGCGTCTGATGTTAGCAGGTTTTTTGTCTGTTGGAATGCAGTCTCCTCCCGCTTCCCCCAAGTCCAGGTGGCTGCTTTATCGAGTAGCCTGTGCAGGGGCTCCGCCGCAGTCACCTTCTGGGGTAGGAAAACATTGTAAAGTTAAGCAGTCCCAAGAATGCCAGTAGTTCCGCCTTGTTTGTTGGTGTGGGGGCTTCCTTAATGGCTCTGAGTTTCTTTCCAGTGGGGTGGATTCCGTGCCAGTCTAGGAGGTACCCCAGGAATTTGACCCTCTCGAAGTAGAGTTGGCATTTGTTTTTTTTGACTTTAAGGTCGGCGTCTTTCAATTTTTGCAGCACCGCCCTTAAACGGGTTTCCAATTGTTCCTTGTTGGCAGCTGCGACCAGCACGTCATCAAAGTAGGGGACCACTCCTTTTATTCCCTGGAGGAGTCTTTCCATGAGGCTTTGGAAGACTCCTGGGGCGACGCTGACTCCGAATTGGAGTCGGTTGCATCGGAAGGCCCCCCGGTGTGTGACAATCGTTTGCACTTCGGCTGTCTCGGCATCGACCGGCAGTTGCTGGTAGGCTTGTGCCAGGTTGAGTTTTGTGAAGACCCGGCCTCCCCCCAGTGAGTGCAGAAGGTACTGTACTACTGGGACGGGGTAGGCACTTTGCTGCAGCGCGTGGTTGAGGGTGGCCTTATAGTCACCGGAGATTCTTATGGAGCCATCAGGTTTGATGGGGGTAACTATAGGTGTTTCCCAGCGGGCATGGTCAATTGGCTCTAAAACCCCTTGGGCGACGAGCTTGTCTAGTTGCTCGTCGATTTTAGGTTTGAGCGTGAATGGCACTCATCGCGGTTTGAGGCAGATCGGGCGACGTTAGGGTTAAGTTTGAAGGAGATAGGGACCCCTCAGTACTTGCCTAGAGTGTCGTTGAAGACCTCCTGGAAGTCCCTCATGAGCATTGCTTCCCAGTCAGCCTCGTCTGTGTGGTGGATGCCCGTCACTTCTATTCCCAGCGGGGAAAACCATTGCAGGCCGAGCAAGCTGGGGCGGTCTTTGTCTATGACTAAGTGGCAATACCTTGGTGTGGTCTTTGAAGGTGACTTTAAAATGTCCGATGCCGGCTACAGGGATGCGGTTTCCCTGGTAGTCCTTCAGAATTAGTTTTTGGTCATCTAGCTCGTGGCAGCGGATGGTTGGCACTAGGCGCTTGATTGTGCGCCACGAGACCATGGAGAGGTAGGACCCGGAGTCCACTTCCATCTTGCAAGGGCTGGTCTTCGATGCTCACCTCCATGTGTACCTTTCGGGCATCCATGGTCGATGAGTGGCCGATGACGACCGTCTGGTGGGTTTCTTCGCACCGCTGTGCTTTGCTGAGTCATCTGCTGCGGCCATCGCGGCTCCATCAGCTCTCGGTTTGGCGGTCTCGGTTTCTGGGTGGGGTGCTGTCTCGTCGTTGGGGGCTGCTGCCTCGTCATTGGGGGCTGTAGTTTTTCTTGTTCTGGCACACCTTGGCGATGTGCCCCCGCTTCTCGCAATGCCGGCAGATGGCGTCGAGGAAGCGGCATTCGGAACAGGGGTGGTCGCCGGCGCAGCCGGCGCAATGGAATCCCAACTTACGTCCCCTCCAGTCCCGCCGGTCGCATTCAGCCTGGAGCCGGTGGATCTCCTCTTCCTCATCATCGGTGTCGGATTGGGAGTCGATGTCACCGTGATGTGTGGTTGTTTCTCGGCGGCTGGCTTCTCCGGGCCTCGCTGGTGCCGGGGTCGCTTCGTCACTTGGCGGTTGTTCTGTTGTGTTCGCCTGCCGCATCCAGGCTGCCGATTGGTGGGTGGCCTCGGCTGCAGTTGCCTAGGCGAGGGCGTCGGCGAGGGAGATGTCGCCTTTGGCCATCAGCCGGCTCTGCAGTATGGGGTCTCTGAGTCCGAGGATGACTCGGTCGCGTAACGCCTCGTCCAGTTCGGCAAACCCACATAAGCCCCCTAGGTTTCTTAGCTGGGCCATAAAATCGCCTATGGTTTTGCCCTTACACTGGTCTCGACGGTAGAAGTCGTGCCTTCAGATGAGTATGGGCATGGCAGGGGCGTAATGGCAGTGCAAGATGGGCTCGAGGTCAGCCCAGTCCATTTCTTTTTCGTCAGCGGGCTTTGCCAGCACCTTGGCCATCTTGAATACCGCGAGGCCACAGTGCGTCAAGAACACGGCCTGTTTCCTCTGCCCATTGGCATCCTTGAGATTGCTGCATTCCAGGAACATCTGGAAGCGATCGGTGTACGATTCCCAGTCCTCGGTGGCTGGGTCGAATGGAGCAGGTGGCGGGGTGCTGCTGGCCATCTTGTGGGTCATTGCGCGCCGTTTGCCACGTGCTGGTTGGTTCCTCGCCTCATGATCCCACCTTCGTCGCCAGTGTTGGAACGGTTCACACTGAGAGGTGAGACTCGGGAGTGCACATTCAGCTCTTTATTGCATGTAAGAATGGAACAGAGAAAGGCTTGCGAGCCGCTTGGCTTTATACAGCCGGCCGGCGGCTCGGCGGCCAATGGCAGCTCTTTGAATCTCCCGCGATCGGCTCGGCCAATCGCAGTGGATTCTTAGTGCTCCAATCACAGGCATTCAGTCAGCCAATCACGTTGTGGTCCATGTGGACCAATCGGAATGTGAGTCTACAAGAATGTTAATACAGAACAATATCTACCTTTCAACTCATTTTTATCTTTTTTGGTTGTTTTTTTAGGTTTTAAAATCCCTTTTTTCTTTTCCTCTTTCTTCTCCTCCCCAAATAGGATCACATGTTCATCAAAGATGGTTTCTTCTTTGTCCCAATTATCCTGCTGCGCAATTAATTCTCCATAGGAATGTACTGCCATTTCTAGAGATTGAAAAAGAATGTCCAAAGTATCTTTCCAGTCTTGTTCTTCCTTTTTATAATTTGGATATTCAGTTTTGGATTCATCCAAGGATGATGCCATTATAAAGAGGAAAAATTTTTCCCAAAACAACCACCTGAGTGTTTTTAAACAAAGAAAAAAGATTTCCCAAAAGATCCAAAATCACCAAACAATCCAGATAGACTATTTCTTTTAGCACTTTTTCCCTTCTTCCATTTCTTTTTCTGGGGTTGCTATTAAATCACAAAATTCCAATTGAAATATGTCTTTTTGAAGTCTTATTAATGTTCAAATGGCTCTTTAAAATTCTAGGCAGTCTGCTCCTTATTTTCAAATTCTACTTCAATTTTTTTCCTCTCCCTTCCCACTCACAGCAAAAGAAATTTTTTTCTTTAAATATTTAGAAATCCATATCCCTTTGGCATTAGCATAGTCTTTAGCATTTAGCATACCTTCAATGCGGGTTTTCTGATTTCTCTCAAAGCTGTTCCATTTGGAAGGAGAGTGAAAAGAAAAAAGTTTTCCCTTTAATATTCATCCGCTGCTTACTCAGTCCGGGAACAATGTGTCTTTAATAAGTATTAAATATCAGGATACTTTCACTGTTCCTTTGTCCCGGTCAGCAAAGATCACTTTCACTTCTTCACAAGCTCCTCCAGCACTTTCTTTTTCCGGCTGAGCTCTTCTATGTGGCGGCCATTAGAGACTGCCGCTCAGCTGCCTTCGGAGAGGGAGATTTAGCTGGCTAGGGAAGAGAGATGCGATGTCTCTCGTCCCTGCCAGAACCCCCCAGTCTTCACCACCTTCTGCAAAGGTGGCTTAGCCCCGAAGCCAAATGGCTTGGGGCACTCAGGCAGTGAACACAGGCAGGGACCGCGCACAGTCGCAGATTCCTACCTGCACTGAAGCGCCAAAGCCGGAAGACTCCAACAATACTAGACTTAACAACTGCCTCAATCTCATCTTCTGCAATAGTTTGAATTCAATTTACAGAATACAAATTAAAGAACCATTTTTCAACAGTGACCACAGCATGATTGACTTTTGTCTCAACATACATCCACACAAAAGTCAACACAATGATTGATCCCCAATTATAACTTCAAAAAAGGCAACTATGATCTTATAGACAATGATTTCTCATCCCTTGATTGGCAATTTCTATTCACTGGATGCAATACTGTTGAAGACCATTACAACATATTTTTACTTGAAGTCAAAAGAGTCATCAAGCTGAAGAATTCTTCCTTTCTTTTTTAGCCTTTTTCTTCACTTTTTTGCCTTTTTTAGGATTTTACAACTTTTTCTTTTTTGTGTGTGTTCATGGTGTATTTATGGTCTTTTCCTTCATTTTTAAATTTTTACTGTCATCTAACCAACCGATTGCATTAAGGTATACAAGAACCTGAAGAAATTTTTTCTTCTTTTTCTATTATTATTACTATTTGGCTTCTCTTTTCTTACTATTCTCCTACTTTTTTCCTACTATTTTTATTTGGAACTGCAATTGGTTATTTTACAACTGGATTAAGGTCGAGAAGAACCTGAAGATTTTGAACTCCTCAAAATGAGTAGGAAATTAACAGCTCCTGGTTCTTCAACTTCCACCTCTTCCTCTCTACCATCTGAAGGACAACGTTCAATATAGACAATATTAAGGCAAGAAAAAGAACAAGAAAAAGTGACCCTGCAGATGATTATGCAAGGAATTCAAAATATTCAAACAAGATCAGAGAATATTGAAAAGAGAATAGAGAACATTGAACAAAGAACAGAGAACAGAGAACACTGAACAAAGAACAGGGAAAACCGATGAAAAAGTGGAGAACATCCAACAAATGATGATGAAGTATGATGAGAGACTCCAAAAAATTGAAGAAGAAGAAGAAGATAAACAAAAAGACAAGAAGATTGGAGACATTGATAACAGATTAACTGTGGTTGAACAAGATAAAAGTGGTATGCTGAGATGGGAGATGGACAGATCAGAATTTTATCCTAGATTCCAAAACATAGAGGAAGAAAAAGGACAAAATCTAGCTGAGATAATGATAGAAATATTGGCTGAAGTTTTGGAAATAACTGAAGGGAAGATGATGGATGGAATAGATGAGGTTTATTGAGTCTTCACAAGATATGTGATGAGAAATAGCTTACCAAGAGAAGTTCACATCAGATTTACAAAGAAAGCCATTAAAACACAAATATTGCTAGTGGCAAGAGAGAAAACATTGAAATACAAAGATAAGGAGATTGTGGTCTTGAAAAAGTACCCAGAAGAGTGAGAGAGATGAGAAAGAAATACCAATTCTTGACCCAATTATTACTTTAAAAAGAGGTGAATTATAGATGGCTGATTCCAGAAGGTTTAATGTTTACATGGCAAGAACAGAGATATAGAATTGACTCAATTGAGAAAGCTGAATCATTTTACACAGAATTTTTCAGAGGGGAGGAAGAGGAGAAAAAGAAATTTCACTAATTGAATTCCAAGAGGACTCCCAAATGATGACTGAAAAAGAAGAAGGTGCAGTAGGTGGAAAGGAGGAAGCCAAAGAACAACGTGAATCAAGATCCACGAGAGCTGTCAAACATAATTATAAAATATAACCATGGAAGAGGAAAAAATGATTACAATTAATATAAATTGATTTAACTCAGCCATTAAAAGAAGGAAAACCTTCCATAAATTAGAGAAATTAAAATTTCATATAATCTGCCTACAAGAAGTACATATTAAAAAACAATATGAACAATTGTTGATACAGCCAAAATTAGGGAAAATATTCACTTTCTTGTCACAATGTAAGAAAAGAGGAATGGTTTTATATATTAAAGAGACCATCTCAGCGAAATTGATTTATATGATGATGACAGAAGAATATTAATGGTGGAAATAATGGAAAATAATACAAAAACACTCCTGATTGCAGTTTATGCACCGAATGACAAACAAGAAGAATTCTATTAAAAAATTACATATGAAAATAGTTGAACTGGACTACGTTAATATAGTTATGATGGGAGATTTTAATGGAATTGTAGACAATAAACTGGACTACACTGCACAGAAAACAAGCAAAATAGAAAGACTCTCCCTAAATCTTTTTTTTTAAAATGGTAAATGAAATAAACTTAAAAGATACATGGAGAGAAAGAAACGATAAAACTAAACAATACACCTTCTATTCAAATAGACACTTATCATGGTCCAGCATAGATATGATATGGATATCAACAGAATTGTTAACTAATACTCAAGAAATAAATATTGAAACAAGTACTTGGGCATATCACAATCCAATGACAATTAAATGGAAAGGACAAAGAAGAAGATCTAGATTGATGTTAAATAATACTATTTTAAAGGGAAAAGACTTCACACAGTGGATAGAGAAAGAATTGGCATTTTTCTTTGGAGAAAACAAAAGAGTCATTAAACTATATGTGCCAATAACAACTCCAAAAACCAGAAAAAAAACAGATTACCCATAACAATAAGGAAGCTTCAATTCCACTTTGGCGGAAAAACAAATCTGGCCATGTTGCCAACTTCAAAAGCCGACACAAAAATTTATGCCACCAGATAAAGACTGAATGCACCAATTATCACATTAAACAAGAGGAAAACATTCTACGCACCAATTCCACCCACGCTTTCTATAATTTTGTAAACAACAAACTAAAAGACTCAAGGTCCATCCCACCCCTGAAAGGACCTAATGGTAAAGACTGCAACGACGACACTATTAAAGCCAACCTCTTTAACACATTCTTTGGCTCTGTTCTATATTAACATTCTCCAAATCCTGAACTCTGATTGGTCCGCGTGGACCGCAATCTGATTGGCTGACTACACAACTGTGATTGGTGCGCTAAGGGTCTACTGCGATTGGCTGAGCCGATCGCGGGAGATTCAAAGCGCTGTCATTGGCCGCCGAGCCGCTGGCCAGCACTATAAGAAAAGCCGCGCGGCTCGCAGTTTTTGTTCAAAACTAAATACTAAATAAAGAACTGACTGTTCACTATGAGTCTCGCGTCTCAATGAACCCGATCTACCCGATTTAACACTGGTGACGAAGGTGGGATCATGAGATGAGAGACCAACAAGCACGTGGCAAACGGCGCGAAATGACCAGCAAGATGGCCAGCAGCACCTCACCACCCGCTCCCTTCAACCCGGCCACCGAGGACTGGGAATCCTACACTGACCGGTTCCAGATGTTCCTGGAGTGCAGCAACCTTAAGGATGCCAATGGGCAGAGAAAGCGAGCCGTGTTCTTGAAACACTGCAGGCCTGCAATGTTCAAGATGGCCAAAGCGTTGGCAACTCCACTGACATAAAAGAAATGGACTGGGCTGACCTCGAGCCCATCCTACGAAACCATTATGCTCCTGCCGTGCCTACCCTCATCCGAAGGCACGAATTCTACCAGTGAGACCAGCGTGAGGGCAAAGCCATCAGCGACTTCGTGGCCCAGCTGAGGGATCTCAGAGGCCTGTGAGGGTTTACCAACTTGGACGAAGCCCTGCGAGACCAAGTCCTTCTCGGACTCAGAGACCCCGTTCTACAGAGCAGGCTAATGTCCAAGGGCGACGTCTTCCTCACCGACACCCTCACAGAGGCAGCAGCAGCCAAAGCCACTCGCAAATCGGTGGCCCGGATGAGGCAAGCGAACACGGCAGATCGACCGATGGCCACTGAGACAGCCCCAGCACCAGAGAGACACATGGAGACCAGCCACTGGGCAATGACCACCCACCATGGCGACGTCGATTCCCACTCTGACACCGACAACGAGGAGGAGGAGATCCACCGGCTCCAGGAGGAACGCAATCGGCGGGACCGGAGGGGATGTAAGTCGGGGTTCCATTGTGCTGGCTGTGGCAGCGATCACCCCCGCTCTGAGTGCCGGTTCCTTGATGCCATCTGCCGGCATTGCAAGAAGCGGGGGCATATCGCCAATGTATGCTGGAACAAACAGAATTACAGCCCCCAGCAACAAGGCAGCAGCCCCGCCAATGAGACAGCACCCCCCCAGGAACCAAGATCGCCAAGCCGAGAGCCGATGGAGCTGAGACAGCCGGAACAAACGACTCAGCGAAGCGCAGCGAAGAGAGGAAACCCACCAGACGGTCATCATCAGCCACTCCTCAACCCTCGACGCCCGGAAGGTACGCGTGGAAGTAGGCATCAAGGACCAACCATGCAAAATGGAGGTGGATTCCAGAACCTACCTCTCCATGGTTTCCTGGTGCAAAATCAAATGCCTGGTGCCTACCATCCACTGCCACGAACTGGACGACCAAAAGCTGACCCTGAAGGACTACCAGGAAACCGCATCCCTGTAGTCTGCATCGGACATTTTAAGATCACCTTCAAAGGCCACACTGAGGTACTGCCACTCACGATCATAGACAATGACCACCCCAGCCTACTTGGACTGCAATGGTTCTACCTACTGGGAATCGAGGTGACGGGCGTTCACCACACTGACGAAGCAGACTGGGAAGCGGCGCTTCTGAGGGACTTCCAGGAGGTCTTTGACGACACCCTAGGCAAGGACCAAGGGGCTCCTATCTCCTTCAACCTTAACCCAAAAGTTGCCCCAATCCGCCTTAAACCGCGGCGAGTGCTGTTTGCGCTCAATCGATGAGCAGCTAGACAAGCTCATCATGCAAGGGGTCTTAGAGCCAATTGACCATGCCTGCTGGGAAACACCCATAGTCACCCCCATCAAACCGGATGGCTCCATAAGAATCTGTGATGACTATAAGGCTACCCTCAACCATGCCCTGCAGTAAAGTGCCTACCCCGTCCCAGTGGTACAGCACCTTCTGCACTCACTGGGGGAAGGCTGGGTCTTCGCAAAGCTCAACCTGGTGCAAGCCTACCAGCAGCTGCCGGTCGACGCCAAAACCGCTGAGGCACAAATGATTGCTACACACCGGGGGGCTTTCCGATGCAACCGACTCCAATTCGGAGTCAGCGTCGCACCAGGAGTCTTCCAGAGCCTCATGGAAAGACTTCTCCAGGGAATAAAAGGAGTGGTGCCCTACTTTGATGACGTGCTGGTGGCAGTCGCCAACAAAAACCAATTGGAAACCCGCCTAAGGGCAGTGCTGCAGAAATTCAAAGACTCCGGCCTTAAAGTTAAAAAAGGGAAATGCCAACTCTGCACTGAGAGGATCGAATTCCTGGGGTATCTCCTGACCGACCTGGAATCCACCCCACCGGGAAAAAACTTAGAGCCACCAAAGAAGCCCCCACACCCAAGAATAAGGTGGAACTGCAGGCGTTTTTGGGACTCATTAACTTTTATAATGTTTTCCTACCCCAAAAGGCAACCGCAGTGGAACCTTTACGTAGGCTATTGGATAAAACAGCCACCTGGACTTGGGGGAAGCAGGAGGAAAACGCATTTCAAGAGACCAAAAACCTGCTAACATCAGACGCAGTCCTTACCCAGTATAGTGAGACCCTGCCGCTGACGGTAACGTGCAACGCGTCACCCTTCGGTGTCGGGGCGATCCTCAGCCACATGTTACCAAACAGGAAAGAAGCACCCATCGCCTTCTCGAGAACGCTGTCCATGCCGGAGAGGAATTACAGCCAGCTGGACAAGGAAGCCCTAGCCATCATCTCCGGAGTGAAAAGGTTCCACGAGTACCTCTACGGTAGGACTTTTTCAATCATTACAGATCACAAACCATTGCTAGGGATACTGTCAGGGGACAAGGCCACCCCAAACATTCTGTCACCCAGGAGGACAAGGTGGTCCGAATTCCTTGCCGCCTACAGCTACCAGCTGACACACCGGCCCGGCAAAGACATTTTGCACGCAGATGCATTGAGCCGATCCCCCCTACCAGACCTGGAGGATGACCCAGCCCCCACAACAACAACCCTGCAAATAGAGATTCTACCCAGTCCACTACTGACCACGCCAGACATTGCCCAAGAAACAAATAAAGACAAACGGCTGGTGCGGGTCTTGAGCTGGGTAGAGAGAGGATGGCCGGAAAGTGACGACAACAAACATTTCAAAGCCTTCACGAACTGGCAAACTGAACTGTTCACATAGAAGGGGTGCATACTTTGGGGAGACCGAGTGGTTATACCAGAGACGTTACAAAAAAGGGTACAATAACGATGCTGCATGAGGGGCACCTGGGCATCGTCAAGATTAAAACCCTGGCCAGGAGCTACGCTTGGTGGCCAGGGATGGACAAACAAATCGAGACGTGGGTAGCCGGTTGCAAAAGGTGCCAGGAGACTAGGTCCACCCCCCCCGCCGCACCAGTCCTGGAATGAGAAACCCCCAGAGGCCCCTGGTCGCGAATCCACATAGACTTCACCAGGCCCACCAAGGGACACACATTTCTCATCACTGTGGATGCTTACTCCAACTGGCTGGAAGTAAGCACCATGAAAACAACAACGGAAGCTGTCATAAATAAACTGAACAAACTTTTCGCCTCACACGGGTTGCCAGATGTGCTAGTGTCGGACAACGGTCCACAGTTCACAGCACTAGCATTTGAAAAATACCTGGCTGAACGAGGAATAAGGCACGCCTTAACCTCACCCGCTCACCCGGCAGCGAATGGGCGGGCAGAGTGCATGGTTCAATACACACAAAAAAACATCCAAAAAATAGAAACCGGCAAAATACAAGAAAAAATAAATAAAATGCTATTCATACAGCACATTACACACAACACAACCATGAATAAAAGCCTGGCAGAGCTACTGATGGGCAGAAAATTAAGTTTAAATTAAAATCTAGTCTCCCCACTAGACCGACTGCATCCAACATACAACCCAGAAAAACCCCCAGACTCATCCACTAGACATCGAACATTTAACATCGGAGACACCGTCTACGCAAAAAACTTCACGGGAGACCCACTCTGGGTACTGGCACAAATAACCCAGGTAACGGGCCCCCGATCATACCAACTGCAAACCACCGACGGAAGGAGCTGGAAGCGGCACATCGACCAGTTACAGTCAAGACTAACCGCTAATAGCCCAGAGACCCCGCAAACAACAGCTAAAGAAACCAGAGGGGGGGGGACCTCAACAACCAAGCAAGGGGAAGACGAAAGGCCTAAAACGCAGGCAGAACACCCCCAAATGCAAGCAGAACACCCCCCAACCAGAACAAGCCAACCCCAAGCAATAAACCAACCATACTCACCGGAAAACCTCGAACCGTTGCAGACAGGAGCTTCACCTGGAAGGAGCAGCCAAGCCAGTTCAACCAGCCCAGGAGACCGGGTGGGAACAGCAAAGCCGACAACTCGACCGACCCGGGTAGACCGGGTGGGAGTTGCAGCCATAGGCCCGGCTCACCATTCCAGGCGGTTCCATCGAAGGGGTTGAGAGTGACGAGGAGCCCGTCCGAACCGGTCAACGACCAAACACATACTGAGCCACACAAGTCAACTAGGCAGGTACGGAGCCCCGCCTACCTGCACGACTACGTCACCACACTCTGTCGGGCGAAACCAAAGGGGGAGGGGTGTTCTATATTAACATTCTCCAAATTCTGAACTCTGATTGGTCTGCATGGACTGCAACCTAATTGGCTGACTACACAACTGTGATTGATGCGCTAAGGGTATACCGCGATTGGCTGAGCCGATCGCGGGAGATTCTAAGCACTGTCATTGGCTGCCGAGCCACCGGCCAGCGCTATAAGAAAAGCCGTGCAGCTCGCAGTTTTTGTTCAGAACTAAATACTAAATAAAGAGCTGACTGTTCACTATGAGTCTCGTGTCTCAGTGAACCCGATCTACCCAATCTAACAGGCTCAGTATTTGTAAACAGCAATGAATCATGCCCAATATTTCCTGGTCAAACCACAGACAACTACAATGATCTAACACATATTAATTTTACAGAAGACAATGTTGAAAAAGCACTACGCAATCTAAAACCATCTCTATCTATTGGACCGGACTGAATATGTGCCTGCTTCTTTAAAAAGCTATCCACTGCCATAGCCGAACCTGTAAGCATAATATTTGAAAAATCTTTCAGGACCAGCTCCTTGCCAAACCTATGGTCACAAGCCATAGTCATCCCCATCTTCAAAAGGGAGACCCCAGCCTAGTTGAAAATTACAGACCAATCTCTTTATGCTGCATCACCTGTAAAGTCATGGAATCAATTATTAACCAATCCATTATCCTTCTCTTAGAGACAAACAACTTGATCTCTAATAAACAATTTGGTTTTAGAAAAAACTATCCTGTAATCTGCAACTCTTACACTGCAAAAACACATGGACTACACAGCTTGATCAGGGCAAAGCAATAGACACAATCTACATAGACTTCTGTAAAGCCTTTGATTCAGTGGTACACGACAAACTACTCCTAAAACTAAAATCTTATGGTATCTCTGGACACCTGCATAACTGGATAGATGCATTCCTGTCAAACAGACAACAAATGGACAAAATTGGGAGTGTCCTATCAAATTCTGTACCTGTCAACAGTGGTGTCCTCCAAGGCAGTGTTCTAGGACCAACTCTCTTCATACTCTACATAAATGACCTCTGTGATCATATTAAGAGCAACTGCATTCTCTTTGCTGATGATGTAAAGTTATTCAACACCACAGACAATACTGCTACCCTTCAAAAAGATCTCGACTATGTATCAGAATGGTCAAACAAATGGCAACTTCAAATCTCAACAAATAAATGCTCTGTGTTACATATTGGCAATAAAAATAAAAATAAAAATAAAATAAAATACAGGCTGAATAGTCAAGACCATGTTGATGATCGAAACTCTGTCAAGGATCTTGGAGTACCCATCTTTAATGATCTAAGTGCTAGAGCCCACTATAACTACATAGCCAAAAAGGCATTAAAAGTTGTTAAAAACTAATCTTACGTAGCTTTTTCTCTGGTAATATTACACTACTAACTAGATATTACACTACTAATATTAATTAGTTAATATTAATTAGTTAGTAATATTACACTTCTAACTAAAAAAACATTTGCTAGACTAATTCTCAAATACAACTCATCAGTCTGGAACCCACATCACGTATCTGATATTAATACAGTTGAGAGAAAGTCCAGAAATATTTCACAAGAAGAGTTCCCCACTCCTCTACTCGTTGCAGAATACCTTATGCCACCAGACTTGAAATTCTAGACCTAGAGAACCTAGAACTATGCCACCTTCGGTCCGATATAAGTATAGTATTGTATATAAAATCATACATTGCAATGTCCTACATGTCACTGAATATTTCAGCTTCAACCATAATACTACAAGAGCAAACAATAGATACAAACTCAAGGTTAATTGCATCAAACCTGATTGCAAGAAATATGACTTCAGCAACAGAGTGGTCAAAGTCAGGAATATTCTACCTGACTGTAGTTTCTTCCCCAAATCCCAAAAACTTTAACCTTAGACTTTCTACTATTGACTTCACCCCTTTCCTAAGAGGTCTGTAGGGGGTGTGCGTAAGCGCACCAATGTGTCTACCATCCCTGTCCTATTGTTTCTTTTATTTTTCTTAAATGTATCCATGTATTCATACTATGTTTTTACTTTTACCTATTATCTTGTAAGCAATTGACAAACCAAATAAAATAAAAATAAATAAAGTAATATATGGAAGAAATGGTTCTCCATCTTTAAGTCAAGGCGCAAAATACTTCAATACATTTGTCTCTTTTTTTAGTGGGGAAAAATCAGGAAAAATATATTACTAAAAGTGCAGTTTTGCTGCTGAGGTTTGGCAGCATGATCTGGAGAAGTTGGGAATAATAAAATTCACTGTTCTCTGGATAGTGAGGAGGCAAAAAAGCAAGATGGCAATTGCAACCACACAACTGATGTGATGTCCCTTTGTTTATGCATGGAAAAAGGTGAGGAGGGGGCTTTGGTTGGTGCCATCTAACTTTTGCAAATGCCACTATTTCAAGGCTCACAAGAATCCCATAGCTATGGGTTACTAATCTCTCTACTAAAATGGAAGATGTTCTGTGTTTTGGAGGCCTAAGAGTAGATGCATGACATTGGGAAAGTCATTTGGAATCAGAATTATATTTGTAGAAGTAGATTGTTTATCAGTGCAGTTAATTAAAGTACAGTATATTTAGAATGAGGATTATCCCTTCTGATTATGTCCTTCTGAAATTATAATATCATTACAGCAGTTTATCCACCATTTTCCATTGCTCAGCTAAGTTTGCTATCATCCCACTTATTGAAATGCTCTTTTCCAAATTCCTATTCACACCAATTCTTAGATAACCAATCCATTTTATCTGTGCGTTTTACCTATATACTATTATAACTGTATTTGTCATGACTCTTACAGTGACAAAGTGGTATATCATAGGACAACAGATTTTGAAACAATATTTATTTATTTATTTTATTTGGTTTGTCAATTGCTTACAAGATAATAGCTATAAGTAAAAACATAGTTATGAATACATGGATACGTTTAAGAAAAATAAAAGAAAAAATAGGACAGGGATGGTAGGCATGTTAGTGCGCTTATGCACGCCCCCTACAGACCTCTTAGAAAAGGGGTGAGGTCAATATTAGAAAGTCTAAGGTTAAGTTTTTTGGGATTTGGGGAAGAAACTACAGAGTCAGGTAGAGTATTCCAGACATTGACCACTCTGTTGCTGAAGTCGTATTTCCTGCAAACAAGTTTGGTGTGATTAACCTTGAGTTTGCATCTATTGTTTGCTCTTGTGTTGTTATGGTTGAAGCTGAAGTATTCATTGACAGGTAGGACATTGCAATGTATGCTTTTATATACTATACTTAGATCGGACCGAAGGCGGCGTAGTTCTAGGGTTTCTAGGTCTAGAATTTCGAGTCTGGTGGTATAAGGTATTCTGCAATGAGTAGAGGAGTGGAGAACTCTTCTTGTGAAATATTTCTGGACATTCTCATCTGTGTTAATATCAGATACGCAGTGTGGGTTCCAGACTGATGAGCTGTATAAAAGTATTGGTATAGCAAATGTTTTGTATGCTCTAGTTAATGGTGTAATATTACCAGAGAAAAAGCTACGTAAGATTAGGTTAACAACTCTTAATATCTTTTTGGCTATGTAGTTACAGTGGGCTCTAGCACTTAGATCAATAGAGATGAGTACTCCAAGATCCTTGACAGAGTTTGGATCATCAATAAGGTCTTGACTATTCAACCTGTATTTTATTTTCTGATCTTTTTTGCCAATATGTAACACAGAGCATTTATTTGTTGAGATTTGAAGTTGCCATTTGTTTGACCATTCTGACACATAGTCAAGGTCTTTTTGAAGGGTAGCAGTATTGTCTGTGGTGTTGAATAACTTTACATCGTCAGCAGAGAGAATGCAGTTGCTCTTAATATGATCACAGAAGTCATTTATGTAGAGTATGAAGAGAGTTGGTCCTAGAACACTGCCTTGGAGGACACCACTGTTGACAGGTACAGAATTTGGTAGGACACTCCCAATTTTGTCCATTTGTTGTCTGTTTGACAGGAATACTTCTATCCAGTTATGCAGGTGTCCAGAGATACCATAAGATTTTAGTTTTAGGAGTAGTTGGTCATGTACCACTGAATCAAAGGCTTTACAGAAGTCTATGTAGATTGCGTCTACTGCTTTGCCCTGATTGAGTTGTGTAGCCCATATGTTTTTGTGGTGTAAGAGTTGCAGATTGCAGGATAGTTTTTTTTCTGAAACCAAATTGTTTATTAGGGAGTACATTGTTTGTCTCTAAGAGGAGGATAAGGGATTGGTTAATAATTGATTCCATGACTTTACCAGTGACACAGCATAAAGAGATTGGTCTGTAATTTTCAACTAGGCTGGGGTCTCCCTTTTTGAAGATGGGGATGACCATGGCTTGTGATCATAGTTTTGGCAATGAGCTGGTCCTGAAAGATTTTTCAAATATTATGCTTAGAGGTTCGGCTATGGCAGTGGATAGCTTTTTTAAGAAGTAGGCACATATTCCATCCAGTCCAATAGATGGAGATGGTTTTAGATTGCTAGTGCCTTTTCAACATTGTGTTCTGTAAAATTGATATGTATTAGATCATTGTAGTTGTCTGTGGTTCGACTAGGAAATACTGGGCATGATCCATTGCTGTTTACAAATACTGAGCCAAAGAATGTGTTAAAGAGGTTGGCTTTAATAGTGTCATCGTTGCAGTCTTTACCATTAGGTCCTTTCAGGGGTGGGCTTGATCAAATCGTCTAACTTATATAATGTGAGCAAAATCCAGAGCCCATGACTCCAAGAGAATGAAGTTTGGAAAAGTTGTGACTGCTTCAGTATCATTGAATATACATTTGTTTAATTAATAAACGAATAATAAATTCTTGTGGCTGGTGCGCTGCTGAAAACAGGTAAGGCAAAGGACAACATGTACTGACTGTAATGGTGAATGCATGACTGAGAGAGAAACTCTACAAAGGTCATCAGGGTTGTAAAGGCACCTTTTCATCACTGTTGTAAGTGTAAATGGTCATTGTTTGAAGTAGTAGCTAAAGGAAGACTACTTATAGTGGAGATAACTCTTAGCTCACAAGAAGTAAGACTTGTGTGTCCAATCACAATTTCTTGGCCAATAAAGAATTCTATCCTATTTTATTCTATCCTATTTTATTTTATTTCTATCCTATTTTTTAATATAAGTATTAACAAAGGAGAATTAATAACTATATGTATGAAATGCTTCTTCATCATTTAGGATCCTGGAAATTCTGCCTAAATGAATTGTTTAAAAACTCTATACTTCTATAGCCTTGCAGAAAAATGTGGATGCTAGGGAAAGCCTGGAGTCAATGATGAAGCTGACAAGTAACTTCAAAGGTCAGAGTCTTCGGAGGGACCTTGCAAATCTGTTCCCACCCTACATATAAATAAGCAATAACTTCTGGCCAATTCTATGTTAAAGGAAGTGATTACAAGCTATTTCAGCAAATAAAAAAAGCTAAGAGAGTCATCAGGATTAAGTAATTTACAATAGAGACTCTAAGACAATAAACATTACTGATTTTTTTTTATTGCCAAGATACTGCAAATAAAGAAAACCTGACCAAGGATACTGAGATCATACTAGCATGACTAATCCTTAGGTCCTCCTCTCTTATTCCAGCAAAAAAATAAAAAAATAAAAATGAAACTGACGCAAATCTTTCTGAAAGGCTTGTTCTTGCTAACAATCAAGATCATATGGAATCAGCAATAGATTCACCCCAGGAAAATTACTATCTGGGCAAGTTTCTATTCCCCTTACTTGGAGAGATAAAGTTGTCTCCAAGATCTGAACAAGAAATTCCTATTCTAAGTATTGAATATTTCCCTGCCTCTAGAAAAATAAATGTGGCTTGTCTCTTGTGTTGCTCCAAATATGACAAAGTAGCTAACACATTTGTAACTTTTATTTCTTTACTGTTTTTTTAGGTTAAAAAACCCAACCGATCCTCATGAATAAATTCTTGAAACAGTATTTTCAGCCTCTGTCAGATAGAATTGTTGTGAACAATTTGTAGCCATTATTCAATAATCATACTGACCTATAGTTTCTTGTTGAAATTAAATCTTGTCCCCCTTTAGTTAGTTAGCTATGTTGATCTCTTTGGCATCTTTTCCAGTCCCCTGCAGAATTCATTATATTTTATAAAGTTTGTAAATTTTCATGTTAAGAACATTTATAATAAAACTGTGATATTTCATCTGGTCCAAACATCTTTTCTGGTTTAATCTTTTTTTTTAAAAAAATAATAACTTTAGAAATTTCTCTTTTGTTAAGAGGGTAATTCATAATCTGTCCCTGTTGTACTGTAATCCTTGATAAATGTTGTTTCTTTAGATACTTATCTGTTTCTCTAGAGAGATGTCAATTTCTTTATACGAGTTGGAATAATATTGATGAAATGTTTTGTTAATTTTTTTATTAATTTTCAAAAATTTAAAATTAAAAGATAAAGAAAAAGAAAGATCAAGAAGATCAAGAGAAAGATCAAGAGAAAAAGAACTGCAAAAAGAAAAAAGTAAAGAAAATAGAAAAAGAATGAATTAAAAATAAGTCAAATTGTTAATCTAAGGTTAATATTTCTCTATAGTATTATTTCCATAATGCCATATAATTCTTATAATCAATTCACAAAATCAACATACCATTATTTCAGTTTCTCACCACAGTCCAGAAAAGCAGCCAAGTCACACCACAAAGTTTCTGCATCAAAACCTGGGATTTAAAACCTGACTCTTTTCTGTCCAGCAATGAAACATTGAAGGGATGCAGCAGGCGGGTGAGGACCAATTTCAGGCAGGCTGCAAGGCAGGGCGGCAGGTGAGAGCTCAAAATGTTAAACCTAATGAACCTACAAGAGAAAGGATCACTAATACTATTAATCTCACAGCACCCGTTGCTGGAGAGGCAGGGAATGAGGGAGCCAAGGGCAGGACAAGTGCTGCAAGCACCACTTTTGGTGGCCATTAGGAGTGGGCCCACCTCAGAGAGATGTGCGGTACCACCAATGGTGGAAGGGTGCACACATCCCACTGGAGGGAGAGAATGAACAGTGGTGCACTAAGGCAATTTCTGTGAGGAAAGTGAAGGGAAGTATGGGCAAGGCTCCATCCCACTTTTACTTTGCTAGCCTGCAGCCACAATGGGGCAGGCAGCCACGTGTGCGTTTAGATCACATGTCTCCCTCCTGCCTCCACCTGCTGCTTGGATAGGTAATCAATCTATGCTGCATAGATTGCACAGCTCCAAAATGCTCTGGCCAAGGGGCCAGTGGGCTTCTGCACTGCTGCCAGACACCATCGGCTCCTGCATGTTCACCACCTTTTGTGTGCATGCCAAGGGGGTACCCAGCTGGGCTGATTACCTTGATATCATGTTTCCTCAAAAATAAGACCTAATGCGGAGCCAAAAAAAATAAGACTGGGTTTTATTTTTAGGAAAACACGGTTATGTATAAAATGAGTTTGTAAATGTATGTCCTCTGTCTTTTTACTGAATAGTTCGCAAAATACTACCGACTAAATTTGAAAATAAGAGAAGAAAAGGATCCTGTCATGGTTCCAAACCAAGCCAGCAAAAGGCCACACTGAGTGGAACGTGTATCTTTACTGGAGTCTCAGCTTGGCACGTGGTAAACAATACATGTAAAAGGGTTTCTAGCCAGCATTACTGGCTTCTGCTAGACAGCTGGCTATATAGACTCAGCAAGCTCCACCCTCCTATTCCTGGTTGCTCTCTGACTGGCTCCAGCAAGTACTCTTAAGGCCTGGATGACTTCTGAACTGACCACAGCTGGCTTGCCTTCCTGGCTCCTCTCCCAGACTGAGTCCCATCAGCAGACACCCATCTGTGGTCCCATGCATCCTCCTCCCCCTGTGTGTGTGTGGCAACTCCGAAATGATGCATTGTGGCCACTGTGAATGGCGCTCTGTCTTAGATGTTGACAGGCAGCTCCCTATACCAAAGGGAACGTATCTGGAAGAGAGCAAGTACTATGCACAGATCAGTAGACTTCTATGCCAATGCCCCCTATAGGTTAACCATTGTCAGTTCCCTAGGAACCAGGGGTCAATCAATAAGGTGGTTTTCAGGTTTTGTGTTATGTCAGTCATGACAGGGCTCGATCCCCCCCTTGACTTGTTGTTGTTCCACCTTAATCTTTGCTGCTGGCTGTACCGGTGGGTTGATTACATGCACTACTTCCTCCTGGCCACTCTTGTACTGCGGTAACTCCAAGAAATTCTTATCTCCTGGTATATACTTGAGGATGAACTGACAATGATGGAAATATTATACCCACCTCACCTGTTTTGGTGACTATTTCCTAGGGGGTCTGTAGAGCCGGCAGATTTTTGTGGTCAGTCCATACCTCGACATACTCCCCTCCAGGAAATGTTGCCATGTCAGCAGTGCCCAGCACACCGCAAAGGCCTCCTTCTCCCACATTGCCCACCATTGTTCTGCATCAGTGAGTTTCCAGAAGGTATAGGCACAAGACTGCAGCTTGCCTTTATCATAGGACTGCAATAGGACAGCCCCAATGGCTACATTGCTGGCATCTGCTTGGACATCAAATGGTCATTCAGGATCAGGTTCCTTGAGGATCAGCTCCTGGACAAACAGGCCCTTCAGTGTTTCAAAAGCCTTCTGGCACTTCATAGTCCACTGAAGGGACTGGTTGGGCTGGGGATTGGTTATAGCCGGTTTGGTTTTCAGCAGGTTAGTGATTGGCAAAGCCACTTGAGCAAATGAGGGTATAAACTGCCTATAGAAGTTTGCAAACCCCAGGATGCTCTGCAACTGCTTACGCATCCTGAGAGCCTGTCCCTCCAGAATAGCTTTCACCTTGGCGGGATCTATCTCCACCACCACCCACCCCGCTGGATATCCGGTAACCCAAATAATCCAAATGGGTGCGATGAAACTCACACTTTGACAGTTTTATATACAGATATGCCACGAGTAATTTTTTCAACACCTGCCAGACCAGTTGGTCTCCATAAAATCTAAAATATCAGTCAGGTAAACCAATACACCCTTGTATAGGTGCTGATGCAGCACCTCATTGACAAGTTGCATGAATACTGTAGGGACTCCCTGCAATCCAAATGACATCCCCTTAAAGTGATAGCTCCCCAGGGGGCAGTTGAAGGCCATTTTCTACTCATCCCCATCCCTTATGTGAACCCTGTAGTATGCATCCCATGGGTCCAACTTAATGAAGATGTTACCTCTAGCAAGGTGGGCCAACATGTCTTTCATCGGGGTAGCAGGTACATGTTTTTAATACACATGCCATTGTGCATGTGTTCAATACACATGCCGTGCATTGACCCATCTTTTTTCTCCTTAAACAACACTGTGACAGTGATCCAAGAATGTGCCTCTGGCCATTCTTGTCAATGTATTCCCGCAGCTCCTCCAGTTCTCAGGGAGTCATTGAGTACATTTTGGGTTTGGGCAATTTCACCCTGGGAATAATCTAACAGCACAATCCATCAACTGGTGAGGTGGCAGAACATCACACTTTTTTCGCTGAACACGTCTGCTAGATCAGTGTACTCTAAGGGGTATGGGAGGCTCCCAATTCTCTGATGCACTGGCTCTCTAGTGCGTATCGTCCCCCTACAAATGTGCTCGTGTGGTGGAGGGAAGGGGCCTGGACTATCCTCAGTTTCCTGTATCCACTTTCCCATATAGTTGGGCCCATTTGTCCAACCAGGCCAAGCCCAGGATCACTGCTTCAGTTGATGCAACCACGAAGTGGATCAGCTCCCAGTGCATAGCCATATCCAACCTTATGGGCTTTATGATGTGGGTGGCAGGGGCTCCTCCCAGCAGGGACCCATCTGCCTGCTTGAACTGCAGTGGCTTGGCCAACAGCCGTGTCCCAACCCCTAGCTCATTGACTGCCGACAAGCTAATCAAACATCAGGTGCACCCAGAGACAATCAATGCCTCGAACACTCCACAACAGAGCCCTTCTTCCAGGGGCTGTGAAACACTGGGACCACGAAAGGTCAGATCTTGGTCCCCCTCATCATCACTGTTGTCTGTGACTTGCAGATGCTCTTCCTCGGTGAATGTCTCCCCCTTGTCTGGTTGTGTTGGCAGGGTCCCACCTGGATTTCTTGGGAGTCTTCCTGGAATTCTTCCCAGTTTTCTCTGGTCCAGTCTTTGCTCTTCCTCTTCAGCATGGGGGCTGGGCAGGGGTGGGATTCAAAATTTTTAACAACCGTTTCTGTGGCTGTGGCTTAGTTGGTGGGTGTGACTGGCTGGGTGTGGCCAACTCAACCTCATTCACATCGAGGGGTGCTTCTCCTTGCCTGGCCTCTCATGACTATGGGGATGCTGCAATGGTCGTAAGTGTGAAAAACTGTCATAAGTCACTTTTTCAGTGCCATTGTAACTTTGGTCACTAAATGAACTAAATGAGTCAAGGATTAACTGTGGAAAAATACTTTTTGCAAGCTTTTTGCTCACAAAAAGCTGCCCTAAATGCCAAACATTAGATTAAAAATACTTGCAAGCTGGAGTTACAAATGAGGCTGGACATAGGTGTGAAGGACCTGGCCCCATAGTACTTCCTCACTCGGTTGAAGGCTTCATTCAGCCTACAAACAGTAAGGCTGGCCATGGAATCTGAATTGGACAGGTGCAGGAACCAATGCCATCTGTGGCTCAAGTACGTTGCTTGCTTGTGTGTGCCAGCCGTATTGTTTGAAGTGTTATGTGTTCCAAACAGCTATTTCAAGTGGGAAAAACAGGACAAGGAAAGAGGAGAAGAGAACAAGGAAGAAAAAAGAAGGAAAGAGGGCAAGGAAGTAGAAAGAAAAGGAAGGAAGGAAGGAAGGAAGGAAGGAAGGAAGGAAGGAAAGAAAGAAAGAAAGAAAGAAAGAAAGAAAGAAAGAAAGAAAGAAAGAAAGAAAGAAAGAAAGAAAGAAAGAAAAAAGAAGGGAGGGAGGGAGGGAAGGAAGGAAGGAAGATTATAATGAGGGTCTGGTAAATCCTGCCTTAGCACTTGGCCAACTGCAGCCCTGCTGCCTTTTGCCATCCCCTTGTCCCCTCCTCCTGACCTCTCCTGGTGGTCTCCCATCCTATCACTGAGGATGCTTTGGTTACAAGGCCAGGTCTCCTCATAAGGAGATGAAGTGAGCCTCCCACTGACCCACACACATTGCATACACCATGAGCAACTTGGCCAAAGAGAGTGAGCACAGCAGCAGTAAGATCTGGCCACACCCACTATGGCCATGCTCACCATGGCCACACCGACCCCAACCAAGCCAACCCCGGCCCCCCAAAGTCAACCACAATCTTGATGCGGCCCTCAATGAAATTAAATTTGACACCCCTGCTCTATATGATGCCTACATTTGCATACTTCCTGTTTATACACACACACACACACACACACACACACACACACACACACACACCCTAATAGATGCTGCTATTTTTGAATGGGGATTTTGAATTCTGTCTTGTTTTTCTAAATCTTCCTTCTTTTTTGATATTTAATTTTATCCTTCCAGCTATGTGTAAGTATATCAATCATGATATATCCTACTCTTCACTAAATAGTTCTTGTTATGCTTTTAATTTGCTCATAAAGTTTGAGTGAACCACATTTGTATTTTTCTAACTTTAATTGTTTCCATCATAAAAATATTTGAGAGAGAAACTATAGCAAACCACACAGCAGAGTAAATATAACCATTTAAAGGTGTTGTTTTTAAGGGATCCTGAATGTTTACAAACATTGCAAATCAGCAAATATATAAAAATTGGGAAGTAAATAACTGATAATTTTTATTATTCTTACTTCCTTTTTAATACAATTTATCAAGATTTATAACATTGCTTTAAAAAGAAAAATGTTTAAATATTATTGTTAAAACAGTAATATTGTGCTTATCCAGAATGTCTTAGTTATATCCAATAAAGTGACTTCCTTAAAATCATCTATTGAATTCCCACTGAAAGAAAGAGAACAAAGTTGCAATTTCCATAGAATTTCCATGTAATGATCTCCAAATTTATTTATTTTTAAATTTGATTTTTTTCATGTTGAGTGTCATGAATTTTGTTATGTTTAGTGTATTATTTCACAAACATTGCTACCATTCCTTCTTAAACTTTGACTCCTATATAAAATACATATATTCTTGATGTGAATAACAAAAATACAGGATGGGCTGCTACCGACTATCCCCGTTTCGGGAAAATCCATAGCTAATTTTATCGCCATTTTATGGCTAGTTCAGTGAACTGGCAAATCCCACCCCTGGCTGGCCCCACCCACCCTGCCCTGCCTCTCCCAGCAGTCTCCACGTATCCCATTTTGGATGCCAGGTAAGTGCAGGGCCCTTGCAGAAGCTCAGGGAGGGTGAAAAACAGGCCTCCTGGAGGCTCTGGAAGGCCAGAAATGGGCCTATTTCTGATCTCCAGAGGGCCTCTGGAGCCCGGAGAGGCTGTTTTCACCCTTCCGGAGGCTCAAGCAAAGCCTCTGGAGCCCAGGGAGGATGAAAATCCACCCCCACCATGATGCAGGAGGCCGAGTAGGCCATGCCCGCCCAGGCCACGCTCACCCAGCAACTGGGCAGAAAATTAGTTGCTAAAATTTTTAAAGCCCACCCCTGCAAAAATAGTATATACAACAAATTGTATTAACTATCAAATAACAATATTGAGTAAATAACCAACCTTTATGGGAATATTAAGCCTTAATTATATACAATTAATGACATTTTTTCTGAGTTTAGTTATATGTAACTAACATATTATTTTTGCTTTGTTATATTTACACATTACATATTCCTCAATTACCAAATAGTTTGCTGAGAACCAGGCTCTAGTCACCAGATTTTTATTAGTGCTACTGTTTGATCGGCCAAGGCAGTTTTATTAGCATCAGGCTTGGAAAAACTGAGCTCGAATTAAGTAATCTTTTTAAAACTATCACTTCTTCTGCCAGCCATATCCTTGAAGACATATTGTAAAGTAGAGATTTCTAGTGTTGTTATTATTATTAAATGCTATTCTGTGTGTATGTATATGTGTGTGTGTGTGTGTGAATGTGTTGGGGGAGGAGACAGACAGACAGACTACTCAACACAGAAAACATACCTAACATTTTAGCTTCTTTTTTTCTGCATTACAGTGCTCTGAGGTGGGTTGGGATGAGAGAGAGAGAAAAGGCCCAAAGTCACCCAGGCAATTTTCATGTTTCAGGGGAGGCATAGTACTCTCAGTCTCCTAGTTTCTAGGCCAGCACCTTAACCAGCACAGTAAACTGGATGTTTAAATTATTTTAAAACCATTAAATAAAATAAGTTATTTTTTTTATTTAAGTACACATCTTTAATTAATTTAATGCAATTAAAGCAACAGAAGAAGTATGAAAAATTGGGGCTTTGTAATTTCTTTAATCAATCTATAGAAGAATTCATTTACAGAAGGATTATTGTAATTCACTCAATTATATTAAGTTTAATACAGTTTTAGAAAAAGCAAATCAGATATCATGTACCAAGTTTAAAAACAATATATATTCAGATCAGAGGGATCTAAATCATGTTAAAGAAACAGCCATAAACTCCTTCCCTCTTCAATGAAATATAATATAAAACTGTTTATTCAAGCAATTTCAATGTTCTTAATTGACTGTCGCACTCAATATCTTTTTCGGCTGTTTCTTTGGTTTATTAATAAGCTGATGATTTAAGAACTGAGACAATTGGGAAGGTAGACTTTAGTAATGCCATTTATTAGATACACCAGATTACTGGTATACTTTGGTACAGTGGTTAGGATGCTAATTTAACTATTCAACAGCTACTCAAGAGGAAGATTCAGGATATGTCCCATGATAAAATTCAGTTCACTTCTGGAAATGCAATCACAAAAAAGAAATATAAATTGACAGTTTACTATTCATTCAAAACGAAGTATGACATAAGGATATTAACTCTTAAAATAATATACAACTTAAATCAAGTGGAATGTGACCAGTAATCTAGTCAAAAGTTCTGAGACTTTCCAAACTGTAGTAGAAGAGAAAACCACATAGTTCCTGGCTGCCCAGGCAGGTTGCTTTAAACTTAGAATCTATCAATGAATCAGAAAACTGATATACCCTAGACGAGGGGTGTCAAACTCAATTTCTTTGAGGGTCACATGAGGGTTATGTTTGACCTTGGGGGTAGGGGGTTGTGGCCCGGGTGGCCAGCACAACGTCACTCATCGAGACTCCATTTTTGACCACAATGGCCTCCTGCAGCCCTTTGCCAGGGAAAACGGAGCTTGGGGAAGCTGCGCTTGGCCCTCCCGAGCTCCATTTTCATTGGCAGAAGCACCACGGCCCAATCCTTTGCTGCTTCCAGGGAGCCCCATGGGCTAGAACTAAGCAACCCATGAGCCGGATCCAGCCTGTGGGCTTTGAGTTTGACACCCCTGCCCTAGACTGTGACTTTCACTGTGCCATTCACTACAATTCCAGGATTTCTTTCCTGATCAGCCACATGATTCAGACTAATTAGTGTGCACATTTTTTTTAGTCTTATTGGATTTTTATTTTTAAATATACATCAATATCAATACATGAATTGTGTAGCCTCTGAGTACGATTCATTTTGATGCAACCAGCAATAATAATAATAATAATAATAATAATAATAATAATAATAATAACAACAACAACAACATCCTAGTATTGATATACATGGTTGATTTAGAGTAGTTATTCAATATTTCAATGTTCCATTTTAATGCCAATGATATTATAAGCATAGATAGTAATACCATCTTTCAACCTCTAATCTGTCCATCTAATTATTACTTATATTCTATTATATAAAAATTATATCTGTTAATATTTCCCCTATTTCTTATTTCTACCTCTATTCTAGTTTCAGGTCACCATTACTAATCCTAGTGTTAATACACATATTTATAGTAAGATGTAGTCCTTCATTATTTGGTTGTTCAAAGTCACAATACGCCATTCGAATACCAGTCATCCTATTATTTAAACATACCTAATAATACCATCTTTCAACCTCCACTTTCCATCTAACTATTTCTTCATATAAAGGTATGTATACTTATTTCTACCTCTATTCTAGTTTTTGATCAGGCCATCAATATATTAGAAAAAAAAATAAAAAATCCATTCTATCCATCATCTCTTGATCGTTTTAATACTTTAATGCTTATTCATTTTTTGCCTTGCCTCCCATACTCCTCCCTAGGGTCTTTGTCTCTATCAGCATCTGTGTCTTTACCATTCAGATGAAATATTTCTCCTATCTCTATTCTCCTAGGCTGCCAGGTCTCCAGAGTATCCACACAAACCCCATCTCCCTTTCAAAAGTATCTTCCAGGTTATCCAATTCCATTTTTAAATCTCTTAAAGTACTTTTCTCATAAATCATTATCTTTATTGTCTTTTACTTTTCATCTTCTTGCTTTGTTTGCTGGTTTGTCTGCTCTATCTTTTCTTCCATTCTTTCTGCTGTATCCTCTTTTTCCTGTATTCTTTGATCTTCATTCATTATCAATTATAGCATATTTTCTATTTTCCCATTTATGCCTTGCATTAGGTTCTTTATATCTCTGTGATTCTTTGTCATAGTATCCCTAATGCTTTGAAACATCAATGCATTTCTCTTGAAATCTCACTCATTTCTGCCTGATGGAGCATTTTGTCTTAGTTTAATAAGTCTTGGTCTTACTCAAGTCCCAAAACAATATATTCCAGTCCAATGTTGCTCCTTAGAAAGTTCAATGATCTTATTTCTTTA
Organism: Pseudonaja textilis; assembly: GCF_049901715.1. NCBI lineage: Eukaryota > Metazoa > Chordata > Lepidosauria > Squamata > Elapidae > Pseudonaja > Pseudonaja textilis. The sequence continues at coordinate 85,700,012 of NC_142008.1, read as the reverse complement.
CATCTCAGGATTATTAATCAGTTCCATTTAAGTAGTCCAGGCAGTTTCCACAAATCAAAAGTCACTTTACTTAGGAGTATTCCTTATTCTCACAATAGCATCTCCAATAATCAGAAAGTAGATACTTATAGACAGTGGTGGGATTCAAATTTTTTTAGTACCAGTTCTGTGGATGTGGCTTGGTGGGTGTGGCAGGGGAAGGATACTGTAAAATCTCCAATCAGAGGTGGTATCAAAATTTCCACTACTGGTTCTCCAGAACTGGTCAGAATCTCCTGAACCTCCTAGAACCTCTGATTATAGAATAGTGAGTATCACCACAGTCCTCCAGATGAATGTTATTTATTTCTCTTATCAATTTCTTTCCTAAACTTGTAGGGGTATGGTATATTCCATTCACTAGTAGATGGTGCCCTCACCTTAGGTTTCAGCATTGTTTCAAGTCTGATAAATTGATTAATCCAAATTTAGTTCAATTTATGGAAGCAAAGTCAGCTATTGAAATAGATTCAAGTAGATCATTCCAGCATTTAATAATGCCTTTCCAAAACAATGCCTATCCAGTTTAAAAATCCAATTTTCTATGTTTTAAAAGGTCGTTAGCTTTTCTCTCTTTAGTTCCTTTCTTTCTGGTCTAGGATTTTTCTCTCTACAGTTGTTCTAAGAGTCTCTTTTCCTGGATTTTCCTTTTTTTTTCTCTCTTAAAGTTAGGGTCTAAATAAAAAAGGAATCTTGTCACCCAGTTCCAGTCACTCTTCATCTATACCACTCCTGCACATTTCTTGGTTGTCTCGGCTGTCCCAGTTTCATGGCAGCCATAATGACTGCCTCTTCTCCTTGTTATGGAGGAGAGGGAAGAATCCTTGGATCAGGCAGGAGAGTTGCTGCTCTCCATGACTTACAGGGTGCCCCTCTTTTCTTCACAACCCCTACAGGGTGGCTTTATAGTTCCTCATGTCTGATCTTGCTATGATGTCAGCCAGAAGTCCGGTGTACACATTTTTACATCACTATCAGTGACAAAATATAAATATTGTCCAAAGAAGAACCTGCTCATCCATTTGAGGGATATTTTTAATAGTGTTAGTAACAGTGACTACTGGTCCTGTTACCCTCCCAAGTGGACTATTGTAATGTGATGAACATGACACTGCTGCTGAAGACCATTCAAAAACTGCAAATCATACAAAGTCCAAAACTCACATATTAACCAAAACCTTATATTCTCATATAACAACAATACTGCAGAAGCTGCAGTGGTTAATGGTTTGTTTCCAGATGCAATTCAAGGGGCTAGTGACCATCTAATCAGTCCTATATGGCTTGGGAACTGGCTGTCTTTAAAACTACCTACTCCCACCAGAATGTACCCACCCAAGCCATGCCTAGGGAGAGTCCCCGCTCTATATGAGGTGCAACAAGAAGAGTCTTGGAATCTGTTCAGGAGCTCCTAGTTGTGGGATGCCCTTTCACCAAATATAAGGACAGCATTCTTGCTCTTAACATTCTTAATATAAAGGGCCGTGGTGGCACATTGGTTAGAATGTAGTATTGCAGGCTAATTCTACTGACTGCCAGTTCAACTGGCTCAGCTTTCCATCCTTCCAAGATCAGTAAAATGAGGACCCAGATTGTTGGGAACTATGATGATTCTATAAATCACTTAAGAGGAGGTTGTAAAACACTTCAAAGCAATATATAAGTGATAATACTAGTGCTATTTTGAAAATAATCTTTTTAAATGTGGCTTTTTAGATCTCAGTTTGGGATAACTATAAGAAATGTGCATAAACTGAGATGAATTTGGTTTTTTGATGTTGTATGTAATGGCAAGATGTTGCTTTTTTTTTAATTTACATTGATGGTATTTATTATTACTATTGTTGCTATATACATTTTACTGTACCATGTTATATGTATTGTACATTATTGTTTAGAGTATTCCACTTTGTATTAAAGTAGCCCACTTAGAGTCATGAATCACATAAAACAATTCTAATAAGTAAATCAGTTCGTTTTATGTGTTGCCATCTTGAATAATTTGGTATCAGCTGCAAGTTGGCCACTTCACCTAATCATCCCTAAGGACAGATTATTTATGAGCCATTTCAAAAGAACAAGCCTGAATAAAGATCCTTGAAGAACCCCTACCTCTACTCAAAATCCTTTTATAGTTATTTCCATTATGCCCAAAGACTTCACAAATGCTCATTCAAAATTTCAAGCCAACATGTTTTATAGTCATTCAGACTGAGATGCTCTAACTTAGATAATTATGTATTTTCTGTTTGATATGAAGAGAAAACGGGCTGTACACACCTGCAGTGAAGTATTTACTAGCTGAAGTGATGGGTTTTCCTTCTGTCTTGATGTTCTAAAGAAAAACAACCCATAGCATGAGAATAACTATGTCACACACATACTCTCAACATCCTATCTATAGTCTATAAGGGCATAATGACAGTTCCTTATACTTTATTATTCTTTCAGTCTAAACTCTGGAAACCAAAATCCTGACCCTCAAACAGAAAACTTCTAAGATGCCTGTGCTTAAAACAGATGTCATCTTCCTCATGGCAAAAAGAATTATTACCATCCCAGGATGAGGCTGCTGTTGTATTCATAATGTTCAAACCACCTGAAGGTACCCATTCTTCATCTGCATCCTCTCCATACCAGATGTCAGCATCAGCAGACCAGCTGCAATCACAAAAGCAGGTCAATATTAAAAACACAAGGTAAAGCTTATTTCCATGGGATAGATTATTCTTTTCACTACGCACTTGCACTGCGGGTAACCATTCCCCCCCCACCCCCAAATGGCATTCTTTCATCTGTTAAGGCAATTTTGCATTGAGCCCAAAATAATTATTTCCCTTGCTGGTCTCAGCCATTTTCTGAGCCAGCTTCAGAAATTCTGGACTATAGCGGACTGACAATAGGATTGGACTGATGCTCAGTGCAAGCAATGGCCACTCCATTGGCCTCCCTTTGCTGCTTCCATTATTCATTCTTTCAGAGAAGGTAAGCCAAATTGGGCTGGCTCCCACATGGACCAGTCTACCTGTGACCATATTTTCCTTTTAGGGCTTGTTCCCTCTCTTCTCTCCTGGCACTTTTTCTCTGCTTCTCCATATGTTTGCCACATGGATGTCTTCACATAACATATCCCCTTCCCATATTCATACCCTGGACCATAAATTAGACCATGTTTTCCTTTTCCTCCTATTGTAGCACTATTGTTCTGCTTTGCAGAAATGAAGATTAGTTTCATATAAATGAAATAATATTCCTATACAGCATTGTAACTTAAAGGTTTTTTTAAAAGGAAAAAAAACAGGAGAAAAAGAGAGGAGACTTTGGACAACCCTGGGCAGGTACTGGAACGCAAGAGTAGCATGTTATACATGGCCTGAGCAGATCTTGAAAGGGTAGCCACTGAGGGAAGTAAACTTCATTGATTCAATGGGCCATTGCTTTATTGACTGAAATATTACTAAAAAAATGTGAAGAATATTGCAGCCTGGAAATCTAGGGTTCAATGCATAGGGCAGCAACCCCATGGAAGTGAGGAGACACACCTGATATCGCAGCCAATCAGAGCTGCAGCTGCTACTAAAATGGAACAAAGTGCTGGAGTCTTATCTGAAAGGCATAATATCCCAGAAAGCTGGAAAACCTGGTAGGGTTGAATTTATAATGGCGTGGATTGGAAGGGAGATGCTGTTATCTATTCCTGTAACAGACGGGCCTTATTAAAGATGGGTCAAACCCAGTGGTGGTATTAAGCCGGTTTACACCGCATCGGGTGAACTGGTAGCAAGAATTTGGCATGGGTCACCAAACCGGTAGTAAGGTCTGGCTGGCCACACCCCCGACCTAGTCGCCCTCCCACCCGATGCTCGCTCACCCCGCCCGCCTGACGTTCGCCTAAACTATTTCTTTTTTACCCTCCCAACAATCAGCTGTACATAGATCAGCTGTACCAGGATTCCCCTTGCTGAGGCCCAAGAAGGCAAAAAATGGCTCAACACCCCCCCACACTCCATTTTTTGCCTTCCTGAGCTTCAGAGGAGCCTTAGGGGAGCAAAAATGCCCCCCAGAGGCTCTTCTGAGGCCAGGAAGCTCCCCCCAAAATGAGTGGGGGATGCAAAAAAGCAAAAAAGCCACGTCCACCCAGTCACATGGCCACACCCACAGAACTGGTAGTAAAAAATTTTGAATCCCACCACTGGTCAAACCAAACGTATGGACCTTAAATAATTAGGAATAACTGTTTATTCTATATATTAAACATTTCAGGGTTTCTGGGCATTCTTACATGTCAACTTCCTCCCCAGTCAGATATAAAAATCCATTATCAGTTATTTTGTAATGTTGGACTTATGCTTCTTACCTATTTTTGGAATTCTTCCGCTTGGCTCTGATGAGAAAAATAACAAGGATGATACTGACCACAAAGAGCACAGCCAGGGCAAGACCAATGCCCAGGGCGGTCTTTTGGACAGGCATTTGGCAGTAACTATCCAGGTACCAGAATATGTCCAAATTATTGCAACTATGGGAAAAAGAAATGAATTGATAAAGAAGGGTCTCTTTCTTTTTAATTTTTTTTATTTTACAGTATTTGTATGCTGTGCACTTCAGAAGGTTCTGGGTAACTCCCAATAGAAAAGCTTCATTAAAAATTATAAAATTAAAATAATAAAATAAAATAAAAATAAAAACCAAATAATATAATACCAGTAGACATCAAACCACATTTTTCAGGACCTGTGCTGATGTCAAATTTCTGCAATCTATCTTCTGGTATCCGATGTAAGAGGATGGCCTTCACCTAGTTTTGGAATATTAATAAGGAAAGAGCCATCCTAACTTCTCAAGATAGTAAAATAGAATTCCAGAATTGAGATAACTATGGAAAAAATGTCCAGCTTTTCTGTCAACATCCAGACCATCTAGAGAGAGCAACTCAATCTCGATACATTTCCAAATAAAGTGCATAGGTTGAAAAGTCTGTTTTGAGGAAATAGGCTTGTAGAAATTAAGGAACCAAACCATAAACAGCTTTGCAGCCAACAACAAAGTACCCAGAAATATACCAGGAATCAAAGCAAGGTTTGCAAGATGTCTGGCATTTTACTGAAATAAACTGGGCATATCAGTAAGCATTCTGTTGCATTTGGGGCCAGTTCTACTTTCCAAATAATCTCCAGAGTCAGACCCAAATACTGAAAAGAGCATTACTGTGATCCAGGTATGAATGCTCAAGAAACAATATTTTGCATAAAAACTTCACATGTTCTTTTTGCAGGAGCTGTGAGGCAGATCGTGTCATCTGCTATCCCAAGGAGAGTTTGAGATGCCCTAACTAATGTCTTTGAATGATTGTCTACTGATACATGAAGTCTGGAGAAGTAACAACACCTTTCTTATTGTACAGTGGAAGCAGAACTTTGGGTTCATACCCAACTTTAGTTGTGCTGATTCTTAATTTTATGTCTTCAGTGTTCTGAATCTCTTGTGTTGAACCATGAAATGCTCCTGAGTCTGCATATAGGGAGAAGCCATTTGGAAGCAATTTCTTTCAGGACTTTCACCAAATCCTTTTTAGGGAACTCAAAGAGTCACTATGGAACTATTCTCACAGTTATTTCCAAGATCCTTAGGGAAGATTCTAATTGATCCTCCATTCTGCACCAGTTGGTTGCTTGGACAGCTTCCATGTAATCAGAAAATAATCTGTGCATGACACAGACAGACAGAAAAATTCTCCATACATGGATCATAAAAATCAGTTGGAAGAGTATCCAATTATAATTAGTAACTATTCAAGATTTAAGTAGTGGGTTGTAGAATCTAAGGACTCCTTCGATACTCCTCCTCCTCCTCCTGTTTACTTACATGCAGTGGGGGCCAATTCCAGAGACTCGGCAAACTCCATTGAAGCAGTTCATGGAATCTTGAGTGCCGTTGATACATCTTGAGACACAGCGCACAGTACCTTCAATTATATGGGGATAGTAGTACTCTGCATACATCGGATCAGTAATATTTTTACAGGTGCCTGGGGAAAAAAAGAGGTGCTAAATATATAATGAAATATGGGCAATACATGTAGGTCAAATGAACAAACTGTACTAAAACTGACGACTGAAATGCAGCAAATTTGCTCAGACATAGCAAGACCATCCTGTTCCTGCACCAACTGCCCATGTACACTACAAAAGCAGTTTTGAAAAATATCTTTCAATGGTAGAAAATAAAAGATAGCAAGATGAGCAAGAATGAGTCGTCATGATGGAACAACAACTTCAGAGATAGAATCGAGATGATTGTAAGAACTGAAAAAAATTATAGGTAGGACAGCTCTGCAAGGAAGCACTAAAATTCTATTACAAAACAGATGTGGGAACTGAAAACTCATCTTTTCCATCTTTCTTTGGGCTCTTCCTCATGTCCTTCTAACCACAGTATAAGAGTCCTTATAGAATATCTTTAGCTATTTTTTTTCTTCAGTCACTATACTTATAGTATACCAATATTTCTAAACTTCGTGGGAGAGAGATTTTTTGCTGCACAGAAAGTCAATTTAACTTGGAAAAAAAAAATGTAGCTGCTTTGTATTGCTATTGCTTTATCGCTCTTGTACACCCTAGAAATGTTTTTGCTATTTTGGGCAACAAATAGTTTCACGTTGGCATTGTTTCCTTGTTTCCTTGTTTCAGTAGAAGAACAAGAAGACACAGAGGGAGAGCTGCACCCCATACCTCTACTGCTCTATAGCGAGAAGGACTGAGGGTTCTTTTCCTGTATAAGGATAAACTTGATAGGAGATGAAGTGAAACTAGGGAATCCACCAATCCCTTTCCTTAACTTGTCCTACATTTAACAAGAATGACTGCATCATGGACAGGTCTTACTACCGTCTGTTGGGTCTACAATTTATGCCCATAAATTTTTCTGCTGGCTCAAGGATTAGCACTTTAACATAAATGAAGAACATAAATGACAACATCTGTTAGCATGACCTACACAACTTTTTCTTCATCTTCACTTTCTGTCCTTGCCTCACTGCTAATGCTACAACTGGACATATAGGAGTTGGAGAAGACTTGAGTGAGTGAGTGAGTGGGATTAAAATAATTTAACAACTGGTTCTCTGCCCTAGTGACTGACTGGGTAGGCGTGGCTGGGTGATCATGTGACTGGGTGGGTGTGGCCAACTCAACATCATTCACGTCAACGGGTGCTTCATCTCACCTGGCCTCTCCTTGCCATGCCCAGTCCAGCCCCGCCTTGCCCCTCCCTTCCAGCCACTCCTTGTCAAACCTGGCCACTCACTTTGCTTGCATTGTGCAAATAAAGAACAAATATCTTGACTTCAGGTTTGATGCATCCTACAACTTCCCATTACTTCCCATTCTCGTATTACTTCCCCTTCTAGTCTCCCTTCCTACTAACAGATCTATTTCAAATTGTAATTTGCTACAACCTCTGTCATTTTTTTTGCATCATTCTATGGGAGATTATTCTGAAACGTTATCTGTGATATTTGCAGTTTTACAAGTTTGTTTCCTCCAATCCTGTTTTCGCATACAATTTTTACAAACAAAGTAGCCATTAAAGTGCTGGTCCAGAAACTAAGAAACTCTGAGTTCTAGTCCCATGTTAGGCTTCAAAAATGGCTGAATGACCAACCAGTCACTCTCTCCCAGCCCAAATCACTTCTTTGACTGTTGTTTTGGCAAAACTAAGGGGAGGAAGGAATATTAGATAAGTTCTCCACCTTGAATGCCTTATAAAGTAATAAAGACAGGCTAAACATCTAACAATATCAATCAATCATTTGTGAGAATGATGTCCTTCTAAAGAAGAAGGGGTGCTGACTGCCTTGTCATATGCCTTACACTACGGCATTTATTTCATTTTTATCCACTTAATTTTTTCTATTTTTTTTATTCAATGATGGCATAGCTTGTGAAATTCTTACCTGTCTCACATGCCAGGATTATGTGGGAAAACATCAGGTAACCACATCCATGTGATTGACTCTGACAGACAATGACAGCAGAAATCACTAAACAGCTACATTAAGATACAAAAGTGGAGGCACCAGGGAGAAGAGAGCTGAGACAGTCACCTTTCATCAAACTGGCACAACCTAATCAACTACAGAAAGGTAGGAAAGTCATCCATGCCTCTTTTATATGCTTTTTCAGGGGTGGGATTCTATCGGTTCTGTTCAGCTCTGTAGAACCGGTAGCTCTGAAGAGCAGCAGACACAGAAACAGTTCTGTGTTTGTTGCTGTTTAGCCCACGCGCCCGCCCGCCCAGGCCCTTACCTGCTTTTTCAACCTCAGCTGCTTTTCGTGGCACAGCTGCGGTTGAAAAAGCAAGAAAAAAGTGCTGTTTGAAACCCTGCGCACCCACGCGCAGCACTGCTTAGCTGTCCAGGCAGCGCATCTGATGATGTTCCACATGCGTGCGCAAAGTGCATATGCGCATGCAAAACATAAATCACCGAACCGGTAGGTACACCAGTCAGATCCCACCCCTGTGCTTTATCCATTGGAAATTTTGAGATTGTTTCGAACTGACAGTGCAAAAATTGCCCCAGCTCTACAATATTGGTGATCTTTTTAATCTTTCATTTTTTATCTAGAGAACTGCTGACAGGATTTAAAAAGCAAATTCAACTATGTCCTCTTTTTCCATTTAATCAATTTTGCCAAACAACTCCTCAACTCACAATAAAATAGTGCTCACAAGTCACAATAAAATAGCACAATAAAATAGCACTCTTCCAAAAATGAGGAGGTCCATCTGTTTTCCAAAGCACCAAAAGGCATAATAAGAAACAATGGATGGAAACTAACCAAAGAGAGAAGCAACCTAGTACTAAGGAGAAATTTCCTAAGCGTGAGGCCAATCAACCAATGGAATAGCTTGCCTTCAGAAGCTGTGGGTGCTCCATCACTAGAGGCTTTCAAAAAGAGTGAGGAAAGTACACCCAGAGGTGGGATTCAGTCAGTTCTCACCGGTTTGGCCAAACTGGTTGTTAACTTTTTACATAGTTCAGCTAATCCCACCACAGGCTGGCCCCGTCCCACCCACCCCACTCTGCCCCTCCCCTCCCAGCCACTCCTTATCTCACCTCACTCGCATGCCTAAAGTCACACCCACGGCCCAGCTGCTCTCTGGCGGCCCTCTGGTTCCCTCACATGTTTGCCTGCCTTCATTGCTCACCTAGACCATGTGGCACCCACGGTACAGGCTCAGCTGATCTCTGCTCCTCACCCACCTTTGCTTCTTGCCTGGACCATGCGGTGCCCATGCAGGTGAGAGGGCAAAGAGCCGCAGAGCAGCTCTACCGCGGGCACTGCCTGGCAGTCCAAGGGCGAAGGCAGGCAAGTGGGCAAGGAGCTGGAGAGCAGCTGAGCCATGGCTGCCGTGTGGTAGGCACCTGCAGCCCAGCTGATTTCCAGATCCTCAGCCCTGGCCTACCATGCAGCACCTGTGGCTCAGCTTCTCTCTGGATCCTCGCCTGCTTGCCTATCTTCACCTGCCTTTGCTGCCTGGCTAAAAAGTTGCTGTCTCACATGTACAAAGGGGCCAAGTTGGTGCTTTTCTCCTCTCCATCTTTTGGGCTGTTTAAAGAAAAAAGGGCTGGGAACTTAAAGCCAGGCATGCCCAGCAGCCCCTTCTTTGCCCACCTCCACCGGCAGCTCTGGGTTGGGCAGCGTTTCAGCTTTCCTGGTTGGCTACGCTTGTCATCCCTGCCTGCCCCTCCCTTCCTGCCGCAGCTGGTGGCAGAGAGGAAGATGAGCCAGGTTGAGCAGCCTCTGCTTGGTCCCCCTTCCCCCTCCTGCATCTTGCCCCAACTTGGACTCTCTGCAGCTGCTGGGCCTTGCCTGCCGTGGCTGCCAGCAGATAGGGGCAGCCGTGGGGGGGGGAGAAGTTACATCACCGAGATTTCCCCTTTCCCACCTGCCCACCCAGTCAGGTTGTGGGAATGCCTGGCCTCCCAGTCACCTCCAGCTCTATGGAACGGCAGCAGCAGGGAACATAGGATCACTTGGCGGTGGGGAGGCAGAGAATGAAGGGGGCAGCTGCTAGCAGAGAGGGGAGAGTGTGAGATTGGTGCTTCTGGGATGAGGGGAGCTGGGAAGCATCTGGGTCCCTTTCACCTGGTCTCTCTTCCTCTCGCAGCTGCATGACCTCCGACCGGCATGGATGGCAACGACAGTTTTAACATGTGTCGCCAGTGCTTCTGCCAGTATGCCAAGGACATCGTCTTCATTAAGATGAGGAGGGCAGCTGTGTAGGCCCCAGCCGTGCACTTTGGTGGCCCACTGCCATGGCTGGCTGACACATCCTTTGTTTCCCAGAGTTCCCTGGCAATACCCATGATATCTCCTCACTCTAATAGTCATGTACAGGCTAGGGAAGTAAATCTGAAAGCATGTGTAATGTTCTAATGTACAAAAGTTATAGTTAAATGGATGGCAGAAAGTGGATTCTAGGTGTGTTTTTCCAAACTCAGTAACTGAGGTTGAATGTGTATAGTTTTAGAAGAGCTCTCTCTGTGTGTGTGTGGATACACATACAGTATATATAGTATCTAATGTATCTTTTTGTGTGCCTATACCGACTCTATACCCATGATGGCGAACCTATGGCATGCACGCTGGAAGTGGTGCACATAGCCATTTTTGCCAGCATGTGAGCCGTCATCCGGAATAGATCCACTACGCAAGCATGCGCGCCTCCCGCCAGCCAGCTAATTGTCGGGTATCTGCCGCACATGCCTTTGAGGCCTTTGAGGCAAGTGGCCAGGATGTGGGGCCTGACGTGGTAAGTGCTGTCAAGTTGACCACACCTACCCAGTCACATGATCACTTGGCCACACCTACCTAGTCAATCACTAGGACAGAGAACCGGTTGGTAATTTATTTGAATCCACCACTGAGCACACCCCAAAAGGACAGTGCCAGGAACCACTAACACAATGCAGAAAACTTAAAACAGCCATTCCCTTAAAAACAAACCCATAGCAAAAGCACCAGCTGAGAGGGAAACTAAGAACAGCCGCTCAGGCTAATTGAAAGCCTGGGCTTTCTGCCAAAAGCTATTAACCCTTCCAACTCTATTATTCTATGTTATCTATATTCTAAATTGGGTGCTTCACAGCAGAACAAATACAGCTGGCTGGACCACGCATTAAATTCACAGCCTGCATGATCAAGCTGCATCATTGTCTTCTGTATTTTTCCTCCCAGGAAGAAACAAGAAGTAGCCGCTATAAAAGGCCTTGGGGAACTCCAGGGAATATCAGCTGATCACAGAAGTGCTACTTAATACTTTTTATAATGAAAATGTTTGTAATATTGTCCTTCTTCCTCAAAGGAAGAGGTTAATGCCATCTCTAGATGGGTGATTGCTGGCTTTCCTGGGTGTTTCCCTACACTAATCCTGTCAGTTTCTGTTGTTACTTTATTCAAGGCATGTGTTGGCTGTTATCGCAACTAAGTAGCCTGTTAAGTGGTTCTTGGCTGTCTGCCCAGAGCTATTAACTGAAGGGAGAGAAAAGGAAAAAAACCTCCCTTGCACTTTATTTTCAGCCAGTTCTCCAAACTGCACAAGCAGTTAGCTACCGGTTCAGGTGAACCTGTGAGAACCGTCTGAATCCCTCCACTGAGTGAATGACGGAGTGATTCTTTGTGGATTTGGCCTGGTTCCCCATGATTGAATTATGGGACTGACACTACAAGTTGACATAAAGTAATTTGATGAGATGGATTGATTTGATTGATGGATTGCATCTGTATATCAACAAATCTTCTAGGGACTTTCATTTATATGTGAAAAGCCAACGGTTTAGATATCCATCGTACTGTTAGCAATTATACATTTAAAATGTGGATTGAACAATTTCGTACTTTGAAAATATAAATCATAGTCCCAATAATCTTGACACATCTACCCAACTGTTTACTGAAACTTACCATCCAATGAATAACTTGAACCAAGAATCGAGTTAGGTAAAGGAACAAAGCATAGTTCTGGTCCTGAAAAAAAAAATTGTATGAATTAGTTATCTGGGGTGGTTGTATAACTGTATATTTCCTTCAAGATTCTTCTGCAGTAAAAACATTGTAATATTAAATAGAAACCATTGCACCAACATAATTATACTTTTGAAGTAATCTGGGGAAAATAAATCATCAAATGATATGTCAAACATTCATCAGTGTCTAAGTTTAAGGTTTTAAAAGGTCTTTTGTTGCCTGACAAGAGTCCCAGTTTCCCGGGCTTCAATTATTTACAAAGCTATCTTTGTAGCTGCACAGTAGGTTCGAAATTGAATGTATGTCTTTGTTCATTGCACTGTGAAGGTACCAATGAGTACAAGTCCCCTTGTCTGACCATTCACTTGCATTCTTGCAATCTGGTGGTTAGCTTCCTCCCTGTTTATCCTAAATCATCGCACACTATATGGCAGGGTGACAACCCACTTTAGTACCCAGAAAGCTAAACAATTGGGACCTACATGAATAATTCAGGCAGACAGGGTACCTACAAGCATTTTTCTAGAAGTGCCTGGGCAGCATGCAATGGAAAGAAAGGACTATGACTATGGAGGACAGATGGAAAGTAAGTCAGAATACAAGTAAGCAGTCAGACGAGAATGCCAAACTCATGGATAGCCTTACATTGCAATGAACAATGACATACATTCAAGTTCAAAGCTACTAAGATTGTTGGCCATGCAGCTACAAAGATAGCCAGATAAACGATTTAAGTCTGAGAAATGGGCTTCTTGTCACTCAACAGAAGGGTGATTTACCACTAGCTTATCAGGTACTTAAGAACCAAGGGTTTGGCAGCACAATGAAACAACAGCCAATCACATGCTATCAATACATCAATCAACCAACCAACAGGGAAACAACAACATATAAATATGACCCATAATATAGCCCACAGCAGAGAAGGCAGCCGATGCTGCGGTGAAGCAGTGTGGGCGAGTGGTAGTTCCGTGAAGTCCTTCCAATTTCTTCAGCCCAGAGGCTCTACAAGGCCGAAAGTCACCCTGAAGGGGTGACAAAGATAGAGGGAATGCTTCGGTGTTTGTGAGGAGAGTGCAATCTTCCCTTTTGACCCAAAGAAAGCCCATTGCACAGGCAGAAGAGAAGATGGCCATTATGGGTGAACCAAAGCTGTGATGACAGCAGAAATGGAAGAGAAGAAAGGAAAGATCTTGTAACAGTGTGCTCGGTCTGGGTAAGAACTCTTCTAACTTTTGCCATGGAATTTCCCCTAAAGCATCTCCTTTGGAAAGTGGGACTCAGTAGAGGTAAATAGCGGCGACTAAGACCTGGAGCTACTGTCAGATTTGGAAAAGAAAGAAAATAAATTGTAGACAGAAGTAATTCTAAAAATAAAGGACAGACTGGATTGGTTAGTTTTCAAAATTTAAATTGTTTCAAAATTCTGGATTATACTTTTATTATCACCTTGATTTGAAGGACTTTGGGAAATTATTGGAAAATATTTTTGGATACATTTTATTTGCAGCATTTTATTTGCTGGCTGAGGAAGGCAATATACAGCTGGAAAAGATGGAAGAAGCAAAAGTTGTTAAGACTAGGGCAGATTAGCTGGAATACATCAAACAACACCTGCAAACTGATTATATTTAGTGCTTGGAGACAGACTGTGAAAACATAAACATTCAACTGTTAGAAGCTTGAGGATTATAAACATACTGGACAGTGTGAGAGTGTGAAACAGCTTAGCGTTTTGAAACAAAGCGGAGATTGTTAAGGAACTATTTAATGGAGTGATTGTGTGAACTGGTCTAATATTGGCTATTTTGGTGTGACTGGGACATTGGAATTTTGACAGGTTACTGAGTAAAAATTTAAATTTATTAAAATAAGGCAAAATGGGACAGCAGGGGAAAATAAATGTCTTACTAAAAGAAATATTATTGATGCTCCAAGGTATGCAGGAAATGATGACAAGGAACCATAGGGAGATAAAAGAATTGATACATGACATAGTTGTGAGACCAGAAAATTATGAGCAAAAGACACTGAACAGTAAACATGAAATTCAGGAAGTAGAGGAGAAAATAAAAAGAACAGAGGAAAGGAGAGAGGAGGGAAAACAACAAATGATACAAAAAGATAAAAAAGAAGAGATAATAAAAACTGAAATAGAAACGGTAAATTACACTTCAAGAGATCAAAAGTTAGAAGGGGATACACAGAAAGAAACCCCTAAAGTGAGGAAAAGATTATTGAAAGGTGTATTGAAGGTTCAAAAGAATGAATAAGCAGCAGAGATAGAAGAAATACTTAGATCAAGACAAGATCCCAAGGGATACAAGATCCCAAGGGAGGCGTATGGGAGATGTGCCAAGAAATCAGTAAGAGTTGAGATATGAAAATGAGCAAGAGATGAAGGATAAATGCAGAATGCTGTTTGACACAGGAATTGTACTATTAAGAATTAGTATAAAGATAGAAATTAGAAATGGGGAAAATACTACTTTTTTAATTTGGGAACTATTTTATTAATGGTTTAAAAATAGCAGCAGACATTAGAAATTTGGCTATGTAAACAAAGTGAAGTAATCTGTGTAAATGAATAATGAACATTGAATAATTAAGATAAGTAAACCTTATGATTATCTGGAGGCTAATGGTTATAAATGTGATATTTATATGATGTTTATAATGTTGAATATTATTAACTATAGATAAAATTGAACAGAGGGCCTAATTAAATAACACAAAAAAATTAATAACGATAAGTGAAGATGAAGGTGAATAGGTATTTGGAATTATAGTCATAACTATTGTGTGTATAAGATTTATTATCTGTACTCAATAGAAATTGTAGAGATTGTACCCAGACGGTATACTGTTATTGTCAGGGGTGCGATTCAACTGGTACAACAACCAGTTCGGTGAGCATGCATGTGCGCCAAACATGCACTCTGCATGTGTGCTCCACGTTTAAAAAAGCTAAACTCTCCTTCAACTGCAGCTGAAGAAAACAGCTGAGGTGTGGCAAACTGCTCTGTCATGCAAATCAGCTGTGCTCTAACAAAAAGACATAAAGCACGGGAAAGAGCAGGGGTGGACAGACGGGCCCACATGCTCACTGGAGCAAACCGGTTTGGAGCCAGCTGATTGTCAGAACAAGGGGTTCACCCGAACCAGTCTGAACTGGAGTTATTGTGAATGGGAATTATTAACTGGTTATTGTGTATGTAGAAATTGTATACATAACCAAAAAAATATATACAATTTTAAAAAAATAATAATTTAAAAATAGCCCAAAGCACATATTCCAGTAAAGGGAAGAACCCTGTGAATGGAGTTCAACATGAATCTGAAAGCTTGGAAGAGTAAATCTCTTGCCCCAGTGGCTGACCTAGATTGGATCCTGCAACATTATCCTGGGGCACTTATATTTGCCTTCATTCAGGAAAAAAAAGATGCATTTGCCACCATCTAGTGGCTATTTTAAGATTTGCAGCGTAGATATGGTACCTTGCTCTAACACCCTCTTCCCCATTATTACATTTTGTGACAAGGGGGAAGCCATCCAAAAGGATGCTTGTTCCTGCAGAAAAAAGGTGGCTTGTTCTAAAAACACTCTTGTCTAAAAGAAGTAGCCAGGAATCTTGCTTATTTGTCAATCAAAGGAAATCACATTCCAGCAAATAGTTTATCAAGCTAGACCATACCTGAATCCCTGATACAGTGCCCATCACTTTGGATGTCTGCCAAGAAATCACTCACTTCTTTTGTATAAGTTTTCTGAGTATTCTCTATTTCCTGGATTGTTTTCTCATTATTCTCTATTTGTACTTGGAAGATGATTTTGTGCTCCGCAATAATGCTGCCAGTCCTAAGAGAACAATGAAGGAAGAACAATTCCTCAGGTGCTGAACTACCCTTCATTGCTCCATGAAGATATGCTAAAGACTGTGATAGTCCCACCCCTTTCCTCCATGAAATGCAAAATGAACTAGTACTTCTACTCCATTTCTTCTCCATTTAATCCACACAACAGTTTTCCGAGAGAGCTTAAAATAAAAGGTTCAGACTAGGCCAAAATTCCTCTGGAAGATTCATAACTGAGTGGGATTTCAACCTGGACTTTAGTCCAATTGTTTGCTTTTACTTGCAATAACATTTTTCATCCCCCTCAGATGTTTCTTGGAATACATGGTGACTGAAAGTATATATAAGACATGCTCATGCCCTGGTCTATCCATATTGATAAAAAAAAAAGAAATTTGAAGGAGAGTTACTTAAACCAAAAAAAGAGGATCCACAATGGAAGAAAAGTTCTACTCATATTTAAGACCACTTAATGGGTCATCATCCCAGAGCCTAAATTAGTCTCTTTTTAGACACCGACCTCATTCGTAAGATCTCCACATCAAGGTATCCACGGACAGCACCATAAACATCTTTCATCTACAAGGTAGAAAAAGTAAAAGAAAGCCTTCATAAACAAAGAAACCTATGCCAGGAAAGAGACTTTAATTAGAAGCCAGCCTCCTAAAGCATTTAGTGTGTGGTGTGTGCTGTCTTGTCTAATTCTCCAGCTTCAGAAAGCTGATAATCTAAGAAGAGTTTCTGATTGGGAAGAGGACACATTCTTGGTATGAATTAGGAGTGCTGGTCTTGGTTAAAGAAGAGTGTAAGATACAGTACATTGAAATGGTGACATTGATCAGAGTTAGGCTATTTCCTTGGTCCAGTAAATCTTACCTGCTTTTTAAACTGAGCCTGAATTTCCTGAGAATATTTAGAGCTTAAGTCTTCCAGAGATTTATTGTATTCTTTGTTAGTAATTTTTACTTGAGCTTCGATATTAATGGTCACCTTTACTAAAAGAGAGGGAAAGAGATATTCATATGAACTTCAACAAGTGACTTCCCCGTAAAGTAATTCTAAAATAGGACAGGCAAGAGGCAAATGTGTTCCCATTCGCCAACATGCTTTCAAATGTCTAAACCCAAAGATCCTCATCTGGTTTGAAAAGTCATTTTTGATTTATTGATACATTTTTTTTACTTCAGATTAGTGCAGGAAGAGACCTTGGAGGTGTTTGAGTCCAATTACCTGCTCAAGTAGGAGACCTATACCAGGGTGTCAAACTCAAAGTCCATGGGCCAGATCTGCTTAAATCCACCCCACAGGGCCAGCCTGGAAATATCAAGGGACTGGCCCACTGTGCCTCTGGCAGCTAAAACGGGCTGTGTGTGGTGCCCCCGTGTCTCGTTTTCACACTCCATGGTCTCCTGCAGAACTCTGTTGTCTGAAACCTGGCCGAAAACAGGTCCAAAAAATGAGCTGAAAATGAGCTGAAAAACAGGTCCAAAATGGGCCAGAAAATGGGCCCAAAACATATCAAAAAACAAGGGGGGCAAAACAGGCTGAATATGGGCAAAAAGGGGGCAAAAAGAGGTTGAAAGTAGTCCAAAAACAGGCCAAAAACAGATTCAAAGGGGCCCCAAAACAGGCCAAAAATGGGCCCCAAACAGGCCCAAGACAAGCTGAAAAATGACCCCAAAAAACAGCTGGAAAATGGCCCCAAAATGGGCCAGGTGGCCCGTTTTCAGCTGGCAGGGTGCTTTAGGAGGCCATGGAAGGCAAAAATGAGGTGGAGCGGGTGTGTGCAGATCCCCCATGTCCCATTTTGGCTGGCAAGGTGCTACAGGGTGCCCCACATTAAAATTTGTTTTTGTTGGATAGGGCCAGAGGTGGTATTCAGCAGGTTCTGACCAGTTCTGGAGAACCAGTAATGGAAATTTTGAGTAGTTTGGAGAACTGGCAAATCCCACCTCTGACTGGAGATTTTACAGTATCCTTCCCCTGCCACGCCCACAGAACCGTTAGTAAAAATGTTTGAATCTGACCACTGGATAGGGCCCATTGTTCAAGTCTGACAAGATCTTTTTTGATCCTGTGTTGGCTATTCCTGCCAGTTTAGTGAAATCTGCAAATTTGATGAGTTCCCCCTCTATTCCCTCATCTAAGTCATTTATGAAGATATTGAAGAGTACCAGGCCTAAGACAGAAACTTGTGGTACTCCATTGCTTCCTTCCTTCCTTCCTTCCATGTAGATGTAGTACTATTAAAAATTACATGTTAAGTAACATTTGCCAGCCAGTTACCAATCCATCTGGTGGTGATGCTGTCAATTCCACATTTTTCTAGCTTACCAAGAAGTAGATTATGGTCTACTTTATTGAATGTCTTACTGAAATCTAAGTATACTATGCAGTAGTGGCGAATATCTGTAGCTCAGGTGTAGGATGAGGGTAGAGGTTCATTATCTGAACCTTTGGGTTGATTTCTGATTGTTTCAATACCAGACTAGGTAACATCTTCAGCAGAATTTAGGAAAATTCAGTGTTGGTGTTCTACATATAAAGCCTTAGTGTGATCAGTAGGTGTTGTAACTGGGAGGTCACATCAGACATTAGTCTTGTATACTAAGCATACTATGAGTATACTATAAGCAGAGTTGGGATTCAGCCAATTTGGCCCAGTTTGGCCGAACTGGTTAAGATTGTGTGCAGTTTGGAGAACCAGCTGATCCCAGCACTGGCTTGTCCCACCCCTCACCACTCCCAGGCACTCCTCACCTCAGCCAGCCTGTGGCCACTTTGGCATCTTGGTGCTTCTTCATGGATGGCACCCTGAGGTGGGGGTGGCGGCAAGGCAGGGCGGTGGCCCTCCCTTCATGGGCCCAGCCTAGCACCCTTCCTTCTCCTCCTAACTGCTGCCATTCCTGCACCCTCCTGGCCTGCATCTGCCTCCTAGACACACTCTGTGCCTGCCTGCATGAGTTCATTTAGCAGTTCACCAAGCATGCCCTGATGTTGCCCACCACTCCACTCCAGGTGTGCCCTTCTCGGCCTGCATGGTGGATTGGCACCATGTGATGCCAGAGACACAGAGAGTGGTATGAATGGACAACTGGGCATGTGGCTGACATTTGGCTACCAGTGCTGGAGACGGTGGGGAAGGGGAGCAGCCCGACTGCTGCTATCTTTAATTGGGGTGCATATAGCAAGATGAGACTCCTCTTGCCATGCCTTCTCCACCCCTCATTGGGCATAGCAGGGCTTCCTGCACCCCTCTCTTAGCCACCCACCCCCTTTATCAATACAATTTGGAGGTGGCAAGAAACCCAACTGAGAAATGCAACCAAACTGGAAATCAGGTAGACAAAGAAATGCTTGAGGGGGAAGCGAGGGCATCTGGGTACTAGGCACTGAAACCGACCCGTCTCTCTCTTTAGCACTTGCCCAGGCTCACCAGAGGGAAGGCTGGCATTTATTGACACTGAATGTCAATGAAGCAGCATTCCAGCTCTGGCCAGGAAGGGACAGTTAGCATGGGCACTTCAGGCAGAATGCAATGAGACACGTGGTGGAGCTGGAAATTAGGCAAAGAAATGCTTGGGAAGTGAGGGCATCTGGGCAATGGTGATGGGTGGAGCAAGCTCCATGGTGCTGCACTACAATGGAGAAATGGGCAATGGACTGGCCAGCATGAGGGAAGGAGGCTCCCTTTCCTCTTTCCCTGCTCGTCTTTCCTGGCCTCTCCATTACAGCACCCAGGATCCACTTTGATAGCGGGAGGGGGACAATGACGAAGCAGCCACTTGTGGGAAGGAGGCCACTTTTCCTCTTTCCCTGCTCCTTGTCTTTCCCTCTTGCTGGCATCTACATTGCATTTCCCACCCCAGAGTGCCAAAGAGAGCCGGTGTGTATCACAAAATTTGGCCTCTTGGCACTCTGGAGCAGGAAAGCGCTGGTAGAGAGAAGTCACCCTGCTGAGCCCAAAGGTGAGCTCTGTGGCCCCTAAGAGGGTCACCACCGAGACTGGTCCTGTTATGGGCAGGTCTCTCTTTCCATTGGCTGAATTTCATGATGCATTCCGAGACCTTCTGTGAGGAGATGGCACATGGGCAAGTCCCACCTGCCATGTGAGGTGTGTAAGTGTCTGTTTGCTCTGTGAATATGTTTAAGGCTGAGAAGGAGGAGCCACAGTGTTCAGTATGTGTGCCCATCTCCTGCCTTTCTACAAGGACACCTCCCCACCACTGCTTCGCTTCCTCCTGCGTATTTCCACTGTGGTCTCACCCTTCATTGAGGCGGCTTGCTTGCCTCTGCCCTGTTTCCCTCTCTCCTCCTTCTCGGCCTTAAACATACACACAGAGCAAATATGCACATACCTCACAGCACCGAAGGGACTTGCTTATTCACCATTTCCTCACAGAAGGTCTTGGAGTGCATCATGAAATTTGGCCGGTGGGGAGAGAGATCTGCCCACCAGGATGGACCTTGGTGGTCACCCAGCCCCTTCTTAGGTGCCACACAGCTCACCTTTGGGGCTAAGCGGGATGGCTTCTCCCCACTGGTGCTTTCCCACCCCAGAATGCGAAGAGGCCAAATTTTGCAGTGCGCTCCAGGACCTTCTGTGAGGAGACAGTGCATGGGCAAGCCTCACCTGCTGCCTACTGGCACCACCCACTGCCCCCATCATCTCAGCCACAGAGCACCATGGTGAAGGTAGTGGGGCTGGAAGATGACTACAACTTCATCTCCAAAGGCGAGGGGGCGGCAGCATGGGGGATCACTCAGGGCAGCAAATGGGGGGCGGGTTGGATAGGGTCTCCCCTGCGGGGCATGGCCGGCCACAGTTCATGGGAGGCGAAAGTTGCTGGGAAGCAGGGTGGTCAGGGGACATACAGTTGAAAGGTCTAGGGCTTCAGTGGCACCTGCCCTGCATCCTGCCTGCCCTGCTCACCCAGGCTCGGCCCTTCCTTCTGCGGGATTCCTTTTTCAAGCACCCAATAATCCGTCCCCAAGACAAGATCCACTCAATGCCTGTGCAGGATTTCAGCCTCCTGATCCCTGCGAGGCAAAAGAGCCACGTTCATTTGCAGCAAGACCTGCTGTGCCTCCCTGCACCACTCCTCTCCCCCACCCCCACAGATTCTGTGGACAGCAAGGCTTGCTAGAAAAGGTTCTGCTATTTTGAACTTCTTGCTCAGGAGTGAAACACGGCAGTATTCAGGTTGCCCTGTAACTCTTAATTTTCAGGGCCCTGGCTTAGTCCACCCTCCCCCAAAGCTCACATTTAGACAACCTGCTTGCCAATAAAGGGGGTGAAAAAAGCTGGACTTGGCCAGGGCGGGGGTGCTCAACACAGGTAGAAACTTTGCAGCTCTGTGGCTCCAGAATGGGCCTTGTAGGTCTCTGCATCTCTAGTAAGTACTCAGACTTTGCCAAGGGACAGAAGGGACAAGCCCCTCCTTGCAACTTCTGGGATCCAGAGGACCTCCAAATGTGCCCATTCTGTTTAGCATCTGACCACACTGTCAATCTTTAAGACTTGGCCTACTTCTTTTTGAAGAGTCATGATTATTTTTTTATATAAAAATGCCCAGAATAGAAATGTTGCTCTCCAAAGACGTGAATATTCTGGAATGCTTCACTCAAAACATTTTGGAAGATGCAACCATTTTCTGGGCCATTTTCAGCCTGAAAATGCCCAAAAAACAGCCTGAAAAATTCCCCCAAAATGGCCGAAAATGGCCCAAAAATGACTTAGAAAACAGCCAAAAAGGAGGAAGGGAAGAGAAGAGAAGGAGGAGAAGGAAGGAGGGAAAGAAGGAAGGAAGGAAGGAGAGAAGGAAGAAGGAAGGAGTTGATCCAGCTTTAGCTTAGTTTCTTTCATAATTGCACAGAAGTACTGTCAATTGTTGTCCTTCTGCTATTTATTTATTATTTTTGGAGTGGAAATGGGCTTTAATTGTAAATTGCTTCTGAGGAGTCAAAGGGATTTATGGCCTCTGCCACCTCCGGTGTAAATTGTTGGCTGTTATGACACAATATATTGCTTTTTAATAAGCTCAGCCTCCAATGTCTTACTTTCCTTGGTGTTGGGAATAGAAATGCTTTGCTGGTCTCTCCCAATCCTTTCACTGAGAGGGGCATTTGCATCAGGAAATTAAGGATTGGTTAACCCTTTCATTTCTGGAGTTGTTACATATAGGCCCAAGTCCTGAGGAAAGGGAGAGTGGCCGGGAAGTGGGACTGGGTGTGATGAGTGATGTTGAGTTGGCCACGCCTACTCAGTCACATGACCACCCAGCCACGTCTACCCAGCCAGTCATTAGGGCAGAGAACCAGTTATTTGGACCCCACCAAAGGGGGTAGTCCTCGATGTACGGCCACAACTGAGCCAAAATTTCCATTCCTAAGCAAGATTTAAGTGAATTTTGCTGTGTTTTGTAATTTTCCTTACCATCATTAAGATGTTCAGTACTAGTAAATAAATAGATATTGTATCTTGTAGAGATCTTTGAGGAGAGCAGCCAGGAAGAGGGCTGGGCATGATGAGTTACATTGAGTTGGCCACCCAGTCACATGATCACCCAGCCATGCCTACCCAGATGGTCATTAGGATAGAGAACGCATTATTAACTTATTTGAATCCAATATCTATAGCATTTCGCTAGTCTATTAATTTAGTCACTTTGAATGAATGAAATAAGACTGGTTTGGAATGATCTGTGTTTAATAATCCTGTGCTGACACTGGTTTGTTTGTTTTTTTCAATTTTTGAGGCAATCTCCAAATCTCACCTCCTTGATTCTCCTTAGATGAAGAAACTTTATTCAGCATAGAACCGAGATAACTTCTCAGCTATTCATGAGAGCTCTCAGTCATTTGGGGGAAAACATTAGGTCCAAATTAATCACTTTTGCTTGGAGCTGCCAAATTACAAGCCTCTCTGAAGCCAGAGAGAACTGGAAACGGAGAGCTATCTATTTCTCTACTAGTTCCTGGTTTACTTGCACTATAAAGGAGCTTCCATATGCAATCTCCTTATTCTAGTATGATAATTCAACATATCTGGAAGAAACAATTCATTTTTGGCTGCTCTCAGGAAAAAGTAATCACGTTCTCCCTGATTGTACTTACATTCAGTGATTGGAATTACATCCACAAGGAACTCACACTTGGGCCCATAGAATAAATCTTCATTACAGATGCACTTGATTCCATCATAGATTCCACCATTGAGGCATATCTCTAGAACAGAGAAGTCCACTTATACAGATCTAATTTGAAAGTTACAATCAATGCAGCAATTTACATAGAAATATAATTCTTTATCACAGTATGCATGTATTAAAAATAAACAATGTAGCAGATAAATGAAGTGAGCTGACATGCGTTCACGTGATGCCAAATTGCTCCTCACTCTTTCAGCTGCTAACGTGACATTAGCTGACAGGAAGAGTGGGAAGCTGATCATTTTAAAGCAATGAAGTGGAAAATGAAATCAGGGCAATTAAGAATGTTTTTATTTTTTAAAAAAGTTCTTGCCTCTTTTTTCATAGAGAAACATTCATCATTTTTAAATGTTAGTTGATGTTCTGAATCAGTACTGAGTTTCCTTTCTTAAGATGCAAACACTGCAATGCAATTATTCCAATAAGTACAAAAATCTTAATCATTAACAATTTCTCCAAAGGAACATTGGAGAGGGAGTTCTGCATAACAGGCCTCCTTCAAATCAAAATTTGGCAAGACCAAATTAAAATCAATTATTCAGTGAATATGAAATAATCTGCACAAACCTATTAATGATTAGTGTGCCCTGACTCTAGAACTTGGCACAAGGCAGTCATGTCACAAAGGAGGGGTCCAATCTCCCAACTTCCCCAAACAGATGGGAGCTTCCTGTGGCCTCTCAGCTGCTGCTGAATTATCACTCTTAGCCACCCCAGACAGGAGCCCCCAGTAGTAAGAGACAAGGGGGCAGCCCTTGTCTACAGGGAAAGCCACAAATATCATCCAGATGTAATGGAAGGAGAATCACCTCATATGATTATGCTTCGGTCACAGGTACACATACAAGGCACTATGTCATTTTAGATAGAAATGTGACAAATAGTGGCTAATCCCATGCATACAATCAGACCTAAACTGAATCCATTCTAAAAAAATTAAAAGATCCAGCCTGTGCTTTAGACAAAAGGTCACCATAATTTGATCACAGAAAAGGAAAAAATTGTCATGGAATTTTAAAAAGTTTAAAATAGGAAAGACTGAACAAATAGACCATATAAACACTGATACTCACCATTTGTGGTAGTTCTGATAGTACTCCTGGCAGTGGTAGTTTTGGTAGTGGAAGGGCTGCTAGTACTCTTGGCAGTAGAAGTTTGGGTGGTCGAAGGGCTGCTAGTACTCTCGGCAGTAGTAGATTGCGTGGTGGAAGGGCTGCTTGGACTCTCGGCAGTAGAAGTTTGGGTGGTCAAAGGGCTGCTAGTACTCTCGGCAGTAGTAGATTGCGTGGTGGAAGGGCTGCTAGGACTCTCGGCAGTAGAAGTTTGGGTGGTCAAAGGGCTGCTAGGACTCATGGCAGTAGACCTTTGTGTGGTGGAAGGACTGTTAGTACTCTCGACAGTAGTAAATTGGGTGGTGGAAAGGTGGCTAGTACTCTCATGAGTAGTAGTAGGGGTGGTGGAAGGGCTGCTAGTACTCTCAGCAGTAGATGTTTGTGTGGTGGAAGGGCTGCTAGGACTCTCGGCAGTAGAAGTTTGGGTGGTGGAAGGGCTGCTAGGACTCGTGGCAGTAGTAGCTTGTGTGGTGGAAGGGCTGCTAGTACTCTCGGCAGTAGTTCTTTGTGTGGTGGAAGGACTGCTAGTAATCTTGGCAGTGGTAATTTGATTGGTGGAAGTGCTGCTAGTACTATCAGCTGTAGTAGTTTGGGTGGTGGAAGAGCTACTAGTATGATCAGCTGTAGTTGTTTGGGTGGTGGAAGGGCTGCTAGTACTCTTGGCAGTAGATGTTTGGGTGGTAGAATGGCTGCTAGTAGTCTCGGCAGTAGTAGATTGGGTGGTGGAAGGGCTGCTAGTACTCTCGGCAGAGGTAGTTTGTATGGTGGAAGTGCTGCTAGTTCTCTCCGCTATAGTTGTTTGGGTGGTGGAAGGGCTGCTAGTACCCTCGGCAGTAGTTGTTTGTATGGTGGAAGGGCTACTAGTACTCTCAGCAGTGGTAGTTTGGGTGGTGGAAGTGCTGCTAGTTCTATCAGCTGTAGTAGTTTGGGTGGTGGAAGGTCTGCTAGTACTATCAGGAGTAGTAGTATGGTTGGTGGAAGGGCTACTAGTACCCTCAGCAGTAGACCTTTGTGTGGTGGAAAGACTGTTAGTACTCTCAGCAGTAGTAAATTGGGTGGTACTAGTACCCTCAGCAGTAAACCTTTGTGTGGTGGAAAGACTGTTAGTACTCTCGGCAGTAGTAAATTGGGTGGTGAAAGGGCTGCTAGTACTCTCAGGAGTGGTAGTATGGGTGGTGGAAGGGCTGCTAGTACTCTCGGCAGTAGACCATTGTGTGGTGGAAGGACTGCTAGTACTCTTGGCAGTGGTAGTTTGGGTGGTGGAAGGGCTGCTAATACTAACAGCTGTAGTAGTTTGGGTGGTGGAAGGGCTGCTAGTATGATCAGCTATAGTAGTTTGGGTGGTGGAAGGGCTGCTAGTACTCTCGGCAGTAGATTTTTGGGTGGTAGAATGGCTGTTAGTAGTCTCGGCAGTAGTAGTATGGGTGGTGGAAGGGCTGCTAGGACTCCCAGCAGTAGACCTTTGTGTGGTGGAAGGACTGCTAGTACTCTCGGCAGTAGTAGATTGAGTGGTGGAAGGGCTACTAGTACTCATGGCAATAGACGTTTGTGTGGTGGAAGGGCTGCTAGTACTCTCGGCAGTGGTAGTTTGGGTGGTAAAATGCCTGCTAGTACTCTCAGCAGCAGTAGATTGGGTGGTGGAAGGGCTGCTAGTAGCCTCAGCAGTAGTAGATTGGGTGGTCGAAGGGCTGCTAGTACTCTCGGCAGTAGACCTTTGTGTGGTGGAAGGACTGCTAGTACTCTCAGCAGTAGTAGATTGGGTGGTGGAAGGGCTGCTAGGACTCTCAACAGTAGACCTTTGTGTGGTGGAAGGGCTGCTAGGACTCTCAGGAGTGGTAGATTGGGTGGTGGAAGGGCTGCTAGTACTCTCAGCAGTAGATCTTTGTGTGGTGGAAGGACTGCTAGTACTCTTGGCAGTGGTAGTTTGGGTGGTGGAAGGGCTGCTAATACTAACAGCTGTAGTAGTTTGGGTGGTGGAAGGGCTGCTAGTATGATCAGCTGTAGTAGTTTGGGTGGTGGAAGGGCTGCTAGTACTCTCGGCAGTAGATTTTTGGGTGGTAGAATGGCTGTTAGTAGTCTCAGCAGTAGTAGTATGGGTGGTGGAAGGGCTGCTAGGACTCTCAGCAGTAGACCTTTGTGTGGTGGAAGGACTGCTAGTACTCTCAGTTGTAGTAGATTGAATGGTGGAAGGGCTACTAGCACTCATGGCAGTAGTCGTTTGTGTGGTGGAAGGGATGCTAGCACTGGTCAGTGGTAGTTTGGGTGGTGGAAGGGCTTCTAGTACTCTTGGCAGCAGTAGATTGGTGGTGGAAGTTCTGCTAGTAGTCTCGGCAGTAGTAGATTGGGTGGTCGAAGGGCTGCTAGTACTCTTGGCAGTAGACCTTTGTGTGGTGGAAGGACCGCTAGTACTCTCAGCAGTAGTAGATTGGGTGGTGGAAGGGTTGCTAGGACTCTCCGACAGCAGACCTTGTGTGGTGGAAGGACTGCTAGTACTCTCGGTGCAGTAGTAGATTGAGTGGTGGAAGGGCTGCTAGTAGTCTCGGCAGTAGTAGATTGGGTGGTGGAAGTGCTGCTAGTACTCTCAGCAGTAGTAGATTGGGTGATGGAAGGACTGCTAGTAGTCTCGGCAGTAGTAGTATGGGTGGTGGAAGGGCTGCTAGGACTCTCAGCAGTAGACCTTTGTGTGGTGGAAGGACTGCTAGTACTCTCAGTTGTAGTAGATTGAATGGTGGAAGGGCTACTAGCACTCATGGCAGTAGTCGTTTGTGTGGTGGAAGGGATGCTAGTACTCTCGTCAGTGGTAGTTTGGGTGGTGGAAGGGCTTCTAGTACTCTTGGCAGCAGTAGATTGGGTGGTGGAAGTTCTGCTAGTAGTCTCGGCAGTAGTAGATTGGGTGGTCGAAGGGCTGCTAGTACTCTTGGCAGTAGACCTTTGTGTGGTGGAAGGACTGCTAGTACTCTCAGCAGTAGTAGATTGGGTGGTGGAAGGGTTGCTAGGACTCTCGACAGTAGACCTTTGTGTGGTGGAAGGACTGCTAGTACTCTCGGTAGTAGTAGATTGAGTGGTGGAAGGGCTGCTAGTAGTCTCGGCAGTAGTAGATTGGGTGGTGGAAGTGCTGCTAGTACTCTCAGCAGTAGTAGATTGGGTGATGGAAGGACTGCTAGTAGTCTCGGCAGTAGAAGTTTGGGTGGTCGAAGGGCTGCTAGTACTCGTGGCCGTAGTAGCTTGTGTGGTGGAAGGGCTGCTAGGACTCTCGCCAGTAGTAGTTTGGGTGGTGGAAGGACTGCTAGGTACTCTCAGTAGTAGTAGATTGGGTGCTGGAAGGGCTGCTAGTAGTCTCAGCAGTAAAAGTTTGGGTGGTCGAAGGGCTGCTAGTACTCGTGGCAGTACTAGCTTGTGTGGTGGAAGGGCTGCTAGGACTCTCGGCAGTAGTAGTTTGGGTGGTCGAAGGACTGCTAGTACTCTCAGCAGTAGTAGATTGGGTGCTGGAAGGGCTGCTAGTAGTCTCGGCAGTAGTAGATTGGGTGGTGGAAGTGCTGCTAGTACTCTCAGCAGTAGTAGATTGGGTGATGGAAGGACTGCTAGTAGTCTCGGCAGTAGAAGTTTGGGTGGTCGAAGGGCTGCTAGTACTCGTGGCCGTAGTAGCTTGTGTGGTGGAAGGGCTGCTAGGACTCTCGGCAGTAGTAGTTTGGGTGGTGGAAGGACTGCTAGTACTCTCAGCAGTAGTAGATTGGGTGCTGGAAGGGCTGCTAGTAGTCTCAGCAGTAAAAGTTTGGGTGGTCGAAGGGCTGCTAGTATTCTCGTCAGTAGTAGATTGCGTGGTGGAAGAGCTGCTAGGACTCTCGGAAGTAGTAGTTTGGGTGGTCGAAGGGCTGCTAGTACTCGTGGCAGTAGTAGCTTGTGTGGTGGAAGGGCTGCTAGGACTCTCGGCAGTAGACCTTTGTGTGCTGGAAGGACTGTTAGTATTCTCGGCAGTAGTAAATTGGGTGGTGGAAGGGCTGCTAGTACTCTCAGGAGTAGTCGTATGGGTGGTCGAAGGGCTGCTAGTACTCGTGGCAGTAGTAGTTTGTGTGGTGGAAGGGCTGCTAGGACTCTCGGCAGTAGACCTTTGTGTGCTGGAAGGACTGTTAGTATTCTCGGCAGTAGTAAATTGGGTGGTGGAAGGGCTGCTAGTAGTCTCGGCAGTAGAAGTTTGGGTGGTCGAAGGGCTGCTAGTACTCGTGGCCGTAGTAGCTTGTGTGGTGGAAGGGCTGCTAGGACTCTCGCCAGTAGTAGTTTGGGTGGTGGAAGGACTGCTAGTACTCTCAGTAGTAGTAGATTGGGTGCTGGAAGGGCTGCTAGTAGTCTCAGCAGTAAAAGTTTGGGTGGTCGAAGGGCTGCTAGTACTCAGTGGCAGTACTAGCTTGTGTGGTGGAAGGGCTGCTAGGACTCTCGGCAGTAGTAGTTTGGGTGGTCGAAGGACTGCTAGTACTCTCAGCAGTAGTAGATTGGGTGCTGGAAGGGCTGCTAGTAGTCTCGGCAGTAGTAGATTGGGTGGTGGAAGTGCTGCTAGTACTCTCAGCAGTAGTAGATTGGGTGATGGAAGGACTGCTAGTAGTCTCGGCAGTAGAAGTTTGGGTGGTCGAAGGGCTGCTAGTACTGTGGCCGTAGTAGCTTGTGTGGTGGAAGGGCTGCTAGGACTCTCGGCAGCAGTAGTTTGGGTGGTGGAAGGACTGCTAGTACTCTCAGCAGTAGTAGATTGGGTGCTGGAAGGGCTGCTAGTAGTCTCGGCAGTAAAAGTTTGGGTGGTCGAAGGGCTGCTAGTATTCTCGTCAGTAGTAGATTGCGTGGTGGAAGAGCTGCTAGGACTCTCGGAAGTAGTAGTTTGGGTGGTCGAAGGGCTGCTAGTACTGCGTGGCAGTAGTAGCTTGTGTGGTGGAAGGGCTGCTAGGACTCTCGGCAGTAGACCTTTGTGTGCTGGAAGGACTGTTAGTATTCTCGGCAGTAGTAAATTGGGTGGTGGAAGGGCTGCTAGTACTCTCAGGAGTAGTCGTATGGGTGGTCGAAGGGCTGCTAGTACTCGTGGCAGTAGTAGCTTGTGTGGTGGAAGGGCTGCTAGGACTCTCGGCAGTAGACCTTTGTGTGCTGGAAGGACTGTTAGTATTCTCGGCAGTAGTAAATTGGGTGGTGGAAGGGCTGCTAGTACTCTCAGGAGTAGTCGTATGGGTGGTGGAAGGGCTGCTAGTACTCTCGGCAGTAGTAGTTTGGGTGGTGGAAGGGCTGCTAGTACACTCAATGGTAGTAGTCTGTGTGGTGGAAGCGCTGCTAGTACTCATGGCAGCGGCATTTGGGTTGGTGAAAGGGCTGTTAGTTCTCCCGGCAGTAGAAGTTTGGGTAGCGGAAGTGCTGCTAGTACTCTCAGTCTTATTATTTTTGGTATTCGTTGTGAATGATGGGATGAGCATTGGTAACATATCCTGTTTATTGCTAAGGAGATTTCTGCTCCATGGCTTCCTTACCATCACCTTTCTCTCCATTGAATCCATGCTGTTAATCTCAACAGGTCCATCCCTCTTATGTTGTCTCCAGTCCTTAGCTTCAATGACTCCTTTCCAAGTTCTTTCATCTTCTGATTCCACCTCTTCCCATTGAACATGCTGTACTTTTTTAGATTCATTATATGTAAGTCTATTTCTAGCATCAGTGCTGAATCCACCTAAAAAGAAAAATGGATTAATATGAAGTTGGTTTTTAATGTGATATTTTATATTCCCAATTTTACCTTTCTGTCCCCAATGAAAATGTCTGACCTGAGCAATAGAAAAGTGGCTTTCCTCACCTTCATTTCAGTTCAAACAATGCTGGACCACGAGCAGCAAAAAGAATATAGCTACCTTTAAAGGAAAACTGCTTAGGATTAAAGCTGCAAAGAAGGCTGCGTTGTACTTTTCTTTGACCATTTCTCCACCTCTCTCCATCTCTGAATACAATGCCTTATCTGAAGTTTCTGTGTCATTGTATTCCTATTTATAAAACTGGGCAACGAAACACAGAATCTTCTTATACATATATCTCTTTACTGATACAATATATAAAATTAAGGGGATTACTTTATGGAATTTTCATTATTTTTTATTTTATTTCTAGACCCATCTTCCACTTGGAGCAGCCCATAATTAAACAATAATAATAATAATAAAAACAATCATAATTAATAAATCCGGTAAAAGTAATCCATTGAAAAATTAATCCAGAATTCATTTAAGAAACAAAGAGATAGAAATGTATTTTATTGTTTCTAGGAATCTCAAGGTTGAATGTACTTCTCTAGAGAGAGATATCTGTAATTGGGGCACCACCACTAAGTGGTCTTCTCATTGGAACTTGAACCAACTGGCAAGAAGGCAGCAATTTTTTAGTTATTTTTCTTATTCATCAGATAGCTGCAGTATGCACTGTTGCAGAAGGTCTTTGAAGTGGCCACATGTATATATAGAGGACAATGGATTTTCCTTTTGGAATATTTTTTCTAAATAACAATTGACATTTCACCTAATTTTGGTTTAAGGATATATATATATATATAATATAAATATTGTAGTACACTGTATATAATTGAAAAGACATATAGTGAAAGATGGTGCTGAATAATGTAGATAGAGTGGATAGAAAGCGAAGTGTGGAAACAACTGTGGATGGTGAAGTGGGAAGTACTACATAGTAAGCTAAAGAACATGACAAGCACCACAACAATGACACTGAAAGACAAAAACAATGACATCAGGTTCATCTCTGTCCATTGCATTGCCAGCTGGTACAAATACAATTGAAAGGATGCTCAGTGCAGAAAAGACAAGTAACACCACCAACATGCAAGCAACGCAAACAACACTGTTAGCTATTCAGGAAACAATGTTTAAAATGTAGGAGATGATGTCGAAAAATCATATGGAATTGAAGACAGAGATGGGAGAGATGAAAGACAAGATCCACAAACTGGATGATAAAATAGGTACGATCCAGCAAACAATAGAGAGAAACGAGCAAAAAATAAAAAATGTACAAGTTAAAGTGGAACAAACGGAAAAGAAGTTGGAAGTGATGGACAGGAAAGTAATGGCAATGAATAAAGACCTGGAAGATTTGATAGTGCACCTAGAAATGGAATGCGCTGCATTCTATTTGAGATTTCAAAATGTGCCAGAAGCAAAAGAGGAAGATCTAGGATCTATAATGTCACAACTGATAGCACTACAGAGGGATCAGCAAGAAATTGTGAATGAACTCGATGAGATCTACAGAATACATACCAATTATGCGAGGAGACACAGGCTGCCAAGAGAGATGCACATACGATTTGCGAGGAAGAAGGTGAGAGATATTATTTACAAGATTACAAAAGATGTATATTAAAAAAGAAATTATAACATTGAAACAGATTCCCAAGTGACTGAGGGAACAAAGGAAAGACTATAGATTCCTAACATCACTTCTAAATAAACAAAATATATGGTTCAGATGGTCCCTGAAGGAATGCTGGTGACTTGGCAAGAAAGAAGAATTAGAATTGACAGTATTGATAAGGCACAAGAATTATATGAACAGTTGGTGGGATCAGAAGAAGAAATCAGTAGTAAAGAAGAGTTGGAAAGCAGAAGCCATGAAGATCAGCAGCAGGAGATACAACAAATGGAACAAGAAAAAGACAAGGAAGAGAGAGAACAACCAAGGAGAGAAGGACTAAGAGTAAGAATACAAAGAGTAGTAAGAACCAACCGGATACCAAGGCAGACCTACAACTAGTAAAATGGATGAAGAAATTAAACTAATTTCAATAAACATTAACAGGTTAAATTCCCTGGCTAAGAGGAAACAAACTTAGTTTAGTTTAGTTTACTTCATTGTCATTGCACCTTGTACAAAGAAATCAAACACCATCTTCAGTGCACATCATGACCATGACCATGAAAATAAACACAAACACACATCCTTCACCCTCCACACATTGAACCAGAAACCTCTGACACCACACCAACACTGCACTATACAGCAGAATTCAAAACAGCTACTGCCTTGGGATAGTCTTGTTTTTCAGCCAATTTTCCTTGTTTGTATTATACTGTACCATCTGCCAGATGGTAATAGTTTAAAAAAAGGGTTCCCAGAATGAGATGGATCTTTGAGAATGTTTTGAACTTTCTTAAGGCAGTGGAAGCTATAA
The DNA here is from genome assembly GCF_049901715.1 of Pseudonaja textilis. Classification (NCBI taxonomy): domain Eukaryota; kingdom Metazoa; phylum Chordata; class Lepidosauria; order Squamata; family Elapidae; genus Pseudonaja; species Pseudonaja textilis. The sequence goes on along the minus strand of NC_142008.1, from coordinate 85,667,563 downwards.
AGCTCTTCTAAAGAGGGGAGAGGGCAACCCATGATCTTCTGAACAATGACATTAACCCTCTGGAGTACTTTCCTATCTGCCACCATGCAATTGGCAAACCATACAGAGGCGCAGTATGTTAAAATCTTCTCCATGGTGCAGCAGTAGGAAGTCACCAGCAGTTTTTCATTCAGTTGTTTTCTGAGAAGCCTCAGATAGTATAATCTCTGCTGGGCCCTTTTGACCAGGGCTACAATGTGGGCACCCCAGGTCAGGTCCTCTTTTAGGGTAACACCCAGAAACTTAAAACTGGCCACTTGCTCCACTCAGTCTCCATTGAAAAGCAAGGGCTGGAGGTCTGATCTGTTCCTTCTATAATCCACTATAAGCTCCTTGGTCTTATTGGTGTTGAGGACCAAGTTATTGTCTCCACATCATGAAAGCAACTGAAATACCTCATCTCAATAGGCAGACTCATACCCCCCAGAGTTAAGTCCCACCACTGTTGTATCATCTAAAAATTTAGCAGTAGTATTATAGCATGAGTAGGAATGCAGTCATGCATATAAAGAGTATAGAGTAAGGGATTCAACATGCAAACCTGTGGTGTACCAGTATTAAGAATAAGGGCTGAAGAGATATGATTACTATTAAAATTATTAAATTAAAATTAAACTTGGGTTAAATTAGTGAAAGAAAAAGTGGATATTGTGTGCCTCTGAGAGGTACACATCCCAAAACAACACAGTAGATGCTTAGATTGTCCCAAATTAGGAGTACTGTATACAGCATTGGTAGATTCAAAAAAGGGGGATCGTAAGGTACATCAGGAAAGGAATAAAAGCCAAACAAATTTACGCGGAAGAACAAGGTTGAATTTTAATGGCAAAACTAAAAATTCAACAAAAACAAATATTATTGGTGGGATATATGCCCCCAATGATAACCAAAAAGAGTTCTATAACAAACTGTATGAGAAAATAATAGAAACAAAACAAGAAAATAACTGCTTAGTAGGGGATTTTAATGCCATTGTGGATATTGAAAAAGACTATATTAGTAAAGAACAAATTAAAAAAAGAAAAAAGAAAACTTTACCCAAACCATTTTTCGAATTGATAAAAGAAACTAATTTGGAAAATATATGGCAAAAAAGAAATCCAAATTATAATGAGTATGCATTTTATTCCAATGTGCACAAGTCCTGGTCGAGAATTGATATGGTGTGGGTGATTGGGGTAATTGAAAAGGATATTGTTACAGTAGAAATAATACCCAATAGGAATATAATCAAAAGATGAAAAATGAATTGGAAACATTATTTATGATAAACTGGAATCAAAATGCTACGCTGCAGAATTTATTGGATACTAAGGCATATGTGAGAGGAATTACAATAGCATATGCAGCTAAAAAAAATAAGGAGAATTGGAAACTACAGAATGAAATACAGGGGGAGATAAAAAAAACAATATGAATGTGAAAGAGGATTCACCTCCTTAAATGCACTCCCCTCCTTTGGGGTGAATCCTTTGGGAGAGTCTTCTGGGGAGCTTGGTGCTAAGGGTCTGTAGGATTATCCCCTGTCTCTTCTGTTTGGATTGGAAGGTTTGCCTCTGCTCAAAGGGCAAAATGGATAAATGGTTCCCTTTTTAAAACTACCGGAAGGGGTGGGGAAGAAGCTGCCAGACCAGTCTGTATTCTTAGGGAACTGATGGAGGGAATGAGAGTAAAGAAAACTTAAATAGGTGGGGAAAGGTCTATGGAGGAGGTTTCAGGTGGCTGGAGCAAGAGGAGAGCGCCCGACCATACAAGGGATGAGACCATGACCCGAAACTCTGGGGCGGGAAGCAAAGTGAGGCATGGGTGGGGGGAGAAATGATCGCATCACCCTCCCACTGCTGCTGCTGCTGGTGTGAGCGATGGTGCCACACGGGTAAATTTTTGTAATTAGCGCACATGCGCTATAAGTGGGGCAGGGTGGGGAAGAATGAGGAAGATATTTTCATGCATGCGCAGTAAAACAAACCCATTTTTTAAAAAAAACAGGGTTTTTTTACTTTGGAGGGGTGGATAGGGGTGGGGGCCAGGGCAGCGAAGCGAGGGGCGGGCAGGGGAGAATGAGGAAGGGATTTTTGCACATGCTCAGTAATAAAAACTGGTTTTTGGCCTGTAGGAGTGGCGGAGAGGGGCAGGGCCAATCAGAGGTTGGTTTTACCGGTTCTTAGAACTACCGGTGATGTTAACAACTGGTTCTATAGAACTGGTGCAAACCGGTAGAAACCCACCCCTGCTGAAGGCTATAATAAAGAATTGACAGATCTGATTATTAATATTTTAACTGCAGCTAGAAATGTATTTGCTCAAAATTGGAAAAACGAGAAAATTTCAAAGGAGGAGGATGTGATTAAGAAAATAATGGAATGTGCACAAATGAGTAGGTTAACATTAGCAATTAGAGAACAAGAAGAAAAAGAATACTACAAGATATGGGATTTGTTTTATTAATGGTTAGATAGAAAAGCGGGAAATTTAAGTAAAATATAGTAGTAATGATATATTGAAACTGATTATTTTTAAATGAGTTATAATATGAATAAAAATTATTAAGAATTGAGGTTTGCTCTAAAGGATAATATGGATCTGAAGTTAATAGTCTAATGATGGTGTAATAATAATACGGGAATAATATGGGAAGTTAATTAATGCAATATGAATGTCAACCTAAGAGGAAAAGACCATAAACATTGTGCACAAGACATATGTACCAACTGACACACTGTGTAATTGAAAGAAGGTTTTATTTGTTATATTTGTTGTAAAAAATAAAAAAAAACTTTTTATACAAAAAATATTTGTTGATGCCAGTGCACTGTTAAAAATATGAATAAGATTTGTATTTGTAGAAAAACACAATTAAAAATCTATTTTGTTAAAAAAGAATATAAATTCATGCTTTAATCCCGGTAAGTTAATATTTACTTTTGTAAGATATCCAAGAAGGAATTTGGCACATTCCTATGAATTACTATAACACACTTTCTACATTGAGCTGTGCTCCCAAAAATTCAGATGCTTTATCCATACTGTTAAACAAGCTAGGTATAAGGAACAGAAATGATTTCCTCATTAAAATAGTAGGGTATTTTAGTCAGGCTGTTTCTAGACAAGACTTTGGTTATGAATGATATATAGTAAATACTAGGAAGTAAATACTGGCAATTGGCACAAGTTGCCGTCCATGGCTTTTCCTGGCTGTTTACTATTTACCCTGTCCTTCAACAACCTGCTTCACATGGGAGGAGCTGCTACATCTGATATACAAAAACATGAATGATTACTTGATGGCAACAACAGGTTAATATTTTCTGTATCTCTTTGCTGAAACAGTATGCTTTCTGGCTGCCCTTACAGAGTAACCATAGTATAGGGCCCAACTGGAGCAATGACCAGTATAAAGAAAGAAAAGACCAAGTAAGGAAGAAGTACTGTCATCACATCTGTCATCTCATCTCTTGCTGTTTTTCAGTGTCACCTCAGCAGCAGTAGGCACCAGAAATGGAGGTCTTGGAAACTCTGATGTCTTCAATGGGAATCACTGCTCTTCTCCTTTCCTGATTATGAATGAGTAAGAAGAGAAGGAGTTTGCACCAAACCCCAGAGATTTCTACTTACCATTTTACAGATTATGATCCATGAAGCTATACAGATAGTCCTTGTCTAGTTATCCCAATTGGGACTGACAATCTAATAATTAATCAAGCAATTGCTAACAACAACTTACTTGTGATCTTACTTCAGTTCTCTTTTGCTTTACAGATTTGTGAAGATCATAATGCAGGGATTAGTTATGAAGTTATTTTTTATCATCTTCATAATGGTGAATGTTTCTTCTTCTTCCATGTCAACAACAAACTTTAGACTGCTAGAATGAAGTAATCTTCTTGGCTTTGTCATTGGTCAAAAATAGGTCATTGCTGGTGTATGTTTTTTGTAAAGGCAGATGGGCTGGACATTGCATCTCTCCACATTCACATAGCATGTTATTACCCACTTAAAAGCTTCCCCTTGAGCATATTGGTTTTATACTTAGGCTCTCCACCCCTCAACTGATTTAGGCTCCTGGAGGTTGGATCCTTCTGCCATATCCTCCTTTAATATTATTCCTTGCTTGATGGTTTCCTTCCTCCTTCTTTTAAATTGATTTTGTCCTTACATACTCTCAAGAATGTTTGTTCTTGCCATAAAGCTTTTCGTAGATCTAAGAGTTGGCAGGCTTGGGGATATGTCCATGGAGAGTATGTGCTCTTGATGCCTGCTGCTACCTTGCTCCTGACCTTAGGTGATGCCGGTGAGAGGATATATTTTCTTGTAGGTTTGAGATATCCTGTTACTAAGTGTGCTGCTTCATTGATAGTGATGTCAATTTGCTCTTGGTCAAAGCTGATGTGCACAATGTAGATGGTTGAACTTCCCATATGTACTTTATCAATTTCCTGATGATATTGTTCCTCTAGTTTTAATATTCAAGCAATATTATTTTAAAAAGAGTGTCCTGTTAAGTATAACATCAAGATACTGTTGGTGTTGTACAGTGCTGACACATAGCATACAATTCTTTCCTTGCATCTCATTTTTGGAGGTGGAAAGCACACACTTGGGTCTTGTATGAGTTGGGCTTTAAATGGTTGATGGTATAATATTGTTGTAATTCTTCAAGTGCTACTATAAGTTTCCCATCAAAAGTTGATCCTTGTGCCACCACTGTGGTTTTGTCTACATAGATGAATAGACATGTGTTTCCAGGGACTGATTGATCATTCTTATAGGATATACAATGTAAGACACAATATACTTCTTTGTGGCAGCCCATTCTTCTGCATTCACCCTCTACTGTGCTTACATTCAATGTCTCATAGAAGCTCTGGTTCTGGAGGAAGCTGTCCATGACCCTAGTAAGTTTATTATCTCCAGTGATATTATTTAAGTTGCCTGGCAATATCCTTTGATTAAAAGTCTCATATGCTGCAGTTAAGTCAATAAAAGCCACTCTATAATTAACTCTCTACTTACGCAGATGTCAAAGTCCACATTCCAACATAGGGAATGTGGGAGGGAAGTGGGACTGCCTTCAAAAACTACCCAGAAATTTTAGTTGGTGCAAAATTTGATGGGGTGGATGCCAGTATTGCAGCTAGTTTGTAGGACCTATATCAGACATGTCAAACACAATGCAAGATCTGGCCGCAATGTGGTCTAGCGTGGAAACAGTGAAGGACCAACCTGTGACACCTCACCCCAACCCAGACTGATTGGGTGCTGATCTACAGCCTGGTGGCAGCTATGTGGGCCCAAATGTGATCAGCCTTAGATCCATGGGGCTGCCCTGGAGCCAGCGAGGGGCCTCCCCTGCCCCACCCCCTGGATGGCAGTGAGCATGCAGAGCCTGGCATCCCTGGGGACTATCTTGCTCTTCAGGCTGACTGTATTCTGAGTGCTTCCCTTTCATCTAGATGCCAACGCTCACCACATATCTGTGTGCAAGAAGGGCAGCCCCTTGCTGGCTCCTGGGCGGCCATATAGGTCAGATCTAAGGCTGACCATGGTCTGCCCTATAAGGCCACAGCACATTGTAGATCAGCACCACACCTGCACCAGCAGCTCCGTGCCCTGCCCCCAGGATTGCCCCTGTCCCTACATGGGAATTGAATGGGAGTAGGCCAATCGGGTGGCTGGCACAAGCCATGGTGCTTCTGTCAATCAGTGTGTGGTGGGCAATAGGCAAATGCAGGGGCTTTAGGGGTGGGTGGGAATGCAGCAGGCAAATGGCAGTGGCATGGGCTTGTGGTGGTGGAGGTGTGCGGAAGCAGAACTGCTCTTTTGGCATCAGGCATAAAGTCACTTCAAGCATAGAGGCAACAGAGGGAAAAGAGAAGCTGCTGCTCCTCGTGTTTGTTTGTTTTTTAAGCTGTCAGAGGCTCCTGGCAGAGCTGGCAATAGGTAGGCAGTGGTAAGTAGAGGCATCCCATGTTAAGGGGAGGGGAGAACAAACTTGGTGGAGAAATCAAAATAATTTCTTAGCATTGTAGGGGTCCAACAGGGGACTGGGGACCAGGCAGGTGCTAGAAAGAAGGGGGACTGAAACCAGACTGGCATGAATGGAGAGGAAAAGAGGTCCGGGGTCTGAGAGAGGTGAGCTGAGAGCCTCACAGAGGCCTGTCAGGCCAGAGTCCAGGTGCAGAGGCAATGACAGGGAGAGGGGTCAAAATGGGAACCCTCTGCCCACTTGCGTGCGTGTGTGTGCGTGCATGCGTGTGTGTGTGTGTGCAGCCCCCCTTGCAGCCCCGTGTTGTGACATTTGTAAAGAAAAGAATAGGAGAAATAAGAGAAGGCTCTTCTGGTAGACAAGGGTTTGGTGCTCACCCCTGGTCTTTCCTTCCTCCACTAGAGACAATGGATTTCCCCCAGCCCCACCCAACCACCACAGGAGCTCCCAATGCGAGCAACATCGAGCTGGCCACATCTATTCCTGCCATGCCCATCTAATCAGCTGAAACTACCTGGCCATGCCCACCTTGGCCATGATGACCCTCCCCCCTGAGGTCAACCACAACCCTGATGCAGCCCTCAATGAAATCGAGTTTGACACCCTGCCCTTTATTAACTTATCAGTGCAAGTAAAAATGCTGTCTTTAATCTACAGAGCCCTTAATGAATGGCCCTTCAGTTAACTACTTGATGCAGTAGGGCTACTATCTGCCCACTGAAGTTGCCCTGAACATCATGCTATGAGTAGAAGCTGATTATCCCCTAATTTGGGGAGATCTGAGAGAACTAAGTGTGGAAGTTCTGTTTCTCCACAATGGATCCATCTGCCAGGAATCACTTGTAGTTGGATGCTTGATTGGCTCTAATATTATCTGCCTGCTGGAAGAAGCTGAAGATAGACTTTTTCTGGAGGCCCTTTGATTCCAGTTATAGTTAAAGTATTCCTAAACACTGTATTTAAAAAAAAAAATCATTATAGTATCTGTAATTTGTTCTGTAGTCTGGCAGGATATATTTTTGATAAATAAAGCAATAATTTTTTAGAGCAGAGGATACATCAGAAATACAAGAAAATACATATTCCACTCACACAGAGAAAACCCCATCCTAGCAAGGGGTAGCAGTGAGCACAGGCAAGAAAAAAATGATATTCAGAACATGTCCAAATTGCTACCTAGATTGAACACTTGACCAACATCAGAGCCCCTGCTGGGGAGTGGAAGGTAAGCTGGAGTGGAACCTCTTAAGCAAGCCAGTTTCACTTTCATCTTAAAGCTGAAAAATTGCTTTGACTGGCTTTCTGCTTTGTTTAGTGTATATTGTCAAAAAAGCACAAAGAGGATAAGAAAAATTGGAATACTCAGGATTTAGCTGGCCAGTGAAGCATTAAAGGCAACATCTGACTATATAAATTAGCAATTTCATTATAAAAAGCCAGCATAAAAAGAAGAGTATTCAAGAATATTTCCTCCCGAGGGCTTCAGTGGCGGCAGGAATCTGCGATCGTACGCAGTTTCTGCTTGCGCTTGCTGCTGGAGTGCCCCGATCCAGCCGGATTCGGGGCTATAGTTACCCCGCAGAGGTAACTGAAGATATGGGAGATCCGTCAGGGGTCGGGGGGAATCGCAACCCCCCTTCTCAGCTGGCTTAACTCTCTTTTCCGAAGGTGGTGGAGTGGTGGTCAGAAATGGCCACCACAAAGAAGCTCTCATCTGGAAAAGAATGTGCAGGAGGAAGCTGAGAAAGTGAAAGTTTTGGCTTACCGGGATAACAAGCAACATTTAAAATATCCTGGAATTTAAATTTCATCAAAGATACATCGCTCCCAAAGAAGATCCGGAAGCAGCGAATGAAAGTGAAAAGGGAAAGTTTTTTTTTCCTCACTTTCCTTCCTTACGATGACAGCAGATGAATGAGAAATTGGAAAAACCCGCTTTGGCATCAGCAGGTAATTAAACTGGAAAATTAAAGCCAAGGAGACAATAAAGATTTCTGAACATTGGGAAAAAAAATCTTTTTCTTGCTGTAAGTGGGAAGGGAGAGGAAAAGAATTAAGATTAAGATTTTGCTGGAGGAAGCTGCTTGGAGTTTACAAGACTAGAGCTAAATTGTAACAAGACTTCTAAAAGATACATTTTAATTGGAACTTTGCAATTGTAACCCCAGAAAGAGAAAGTGTAAAAAGAAGAAAGTGTTAAATGAAACAGTCTGTGTGTATTTTGATTGCTTGGTGACTTTGGGACCTTTGGAAACTATTATTTGAAAGACTAAAAACATTTGGGTTGTTTAAAAAAAATTCTACAATGGCATTACTTGTCAATGAACTGACAAAATGGAATTCAAAAAGTATAAAGAAGAGGAACAAGAAGGGAAGGGCTCTTTTGGCTCCGTTTTTCATTTCTTTGAAATGGCGATTTCTACTTATGAGAAATTACAAGAACAAGAAGATTGGGATGAAAAAGAAGCCATCTTTAATGAACAAGCAACTCTAGCTGGGAAAGAAAAGGGAAAGGGGGAAAAGAGAATGGAGAATTTAAGATTTAAAAAAACAACCAAAAAGGGAAAAATAAGGTCAAAAGTCGATGCAAGTCAGAAAGCAACAGAAAAGGGTGGAGATCAAGAGACAAAGGGGTAAAAAGGCTAGACTGGAGAAGCAAAGAGGGAAAAGGGGGAAGAGAAGCTACAAAGGTTTGAAACAAGATGTAAAGAAACAGGATTTATTTAGAGATAATGGGTAAAAATATAACTAAAAAAGAGATTCTGCAAAAGTACATAAGACTATAATGTTGTATTTATATTTGAAATAATGTTAGAAAATTGGAACAATATATGATTATAAAATGGGACAAAATATTTAATGTAATTTAGTGAAATTTTCTTTTTTTAATAAAATAAATGAAATGAAATATGAGAGAATTGCACTAAGAAGTAATTGGAACATTTTAATTTCATAATACTTTAAAATATAAGTGAAATGGGGAGGAAGTAATTAAGCAAAATTTATAAGGGTGCCCATAGAAGCATGATATCTATTTGAAAAGGAATGTGTAAAATGTTTAAGACTTAAATGAATATTAATTTTAATGATAGAGTTTAATTGCTATGGATTATTGTTTTAATTATATTATAAACTTATAATTTTTTCTTATTTTAAAATATAGTATGTAGCTTTAGAATGTACTACGCAGAATCCAAATGAAAATTATGTATTATTTTAAGTGTTAAATTTAGGGGAAAGATATAAAGGCATCATACTCCAATCAGTGATTACAGGAGAAATTTTGTGTTAATGAGAAAAGATAATAGACAGCTGAAACAGAACAGACAAAGGATATAAGTATAATGATTTAAATTGAGATGAAATAAATAAAACAGAATTAAGAGAGTGAAAAGAGGGGAGAAGCTATATAGAAAATGTAGAATGGTAAATAAGATATGAAATGGTATATAAAAGTGAGCATGAATTTGAATTTATGTCTGTACAAAAAGATGTAACCCGGGACTAAGCCGCTTTCCAAAAAGATGTTTTATGTTTTCATGTTTTGTGTTTTGTTTGTGTATGTTTGTTTATTGAAAATTAATAAAATTCTTTTTAAAAAAAAAGAATATTTCCTCCCAACCATGGCTATAAAATCCACAATCATAAAATAAGAGAACAATGTTTTTTTTATGATATCTAGGATCTGCTTCCTGAGACAGCCACCTTATTTTGACTAAGAGGAAAGCCATCCAAATGGCTTCCTTTCTTCTATGACAGCAATTATCTCAAAGCAAAGTTAGAAACCAGAAAAATTAGATCACCTTTGATAATATGTGAATCAAACTGAAGTTGACACAAACATATTTAATTTCATATCTACAGAATACTTTTTAAAAAATAGTTTCAACTGAAAATATGGATTTAGATTGCATTTTATTTTGCTATTTTGGATTTTTACCAGAGTTATTACCGAGTTAAATAAAACTTGAGATGGGCAGCTTTTTCAGGGTCCTTCTGTTCAACTGGACCCCCAGTATCTATTGCACAAGATACTCTAGGCTATCCATCTGCACCATGCCAGGAATATGATCTCTATTTTTGCCCCATGAAGCCATGTGTAGCCCAAATTTCATTAGTTTACGAGGCCTAAGTTATCAGACATATCCCGTATCAATGTCAGTAGATAAAAATAGCAGACCTGAACTACACCTTTCATTAATCCAAGTGCTTGTCTTATCCTTAATATTCTTTCTCAATGTATCCTTCTTCATCCCAAATAAAACATTTGATAAACAAAAAGGTTGCCTAAAGTAGAAATTGGGTATCTGTTCAGCTGAACTCCCTTACACTATTCTATATATGGAAAGACCCTAATTATATCAGGCCTTACTTCACCAGAAGAATCAAGTGGAAAACAGGCAATGATGAAACTCTTTTTTTGCTTAGCAAAAACATTTCTGTTAAAAGAAATTATTTTAAAAGTGGTAATATTGATTTCCTTGTATAAAAATTAGTGTTATAGCAGTCATATATAATATACCTGTCCCCTCATGCAATCTTTAGAACATAGTGGTACTTGTTAATTGGTACTAGGAACGCAATGAGTACCAAAAGCAATGAGCACCAAACAATTTTTTCGCATAAGGAATAATGTAATGAGTCACAAGGCAGCCAATATTAACAAGTTTTAACTTGTGCATTATGTACCAAACAAACAATGAGTACTGGGACAAAATGCATTGAGTACCAAATTTGGTGAGTTTCAAAGCAATTGAATACCAGAAGTTGAGTATATTAGATTTTTAACTAATTTTGATTATATTTGATACAATAGCAATAGCACTTAGACTTATATACTGCTTCACAATGCTTTACAGCCCTCTCTAAGCAGTTTACAAAGTCATATTACCCCCAACAATCTGGGTCCTCATTTTACCAACCTCAGAAGGATGGAAGGCTGAGTTAACCATGAGCTGATGAGAATAGAACCGCTGGCAGTTAGCAAAATTAACCTGCAATCCTGCATTTTAACCACTGAGCCACCACAGCTCTCTATATCATATAAATTTGTTTGTTTAATTATTTGTTGCAATGATATACACAATAATTCCATACATTTATCAAATTTATATGTGATTTTCTATTTGGAAATTATTCAATTTTTTCTTGTATTTCAAGACTCCTTTATAACTCCACATAAAGTTTGGTTATATACAGTAAGGTTCTAGTAAGTTACCAAGACATAACCTGGTAGTTTTAAAATCACTTACTAGCATACAGAACCAGAATATTACTACATGTATTTATATATCCCATTGTCATTTCACTTTGGAAGGTGCATCATTTAAAAAGAGATTTTTTTCTTCTCCCAGAACTATCCACTATGTCTCTGAAAAGTTATTTACAGCCTGAACTCCACTCACCTGTTTCTGCACAAAGGAAGAGAAGAAAGAGGAGAAATAACACCTTACTCATCAGTTAGCCTGAAAGTTTGTAGGACAATCCAAGTTAGAGGTATTCAAGCGGAACCCAACCACTGTTGAAGACTGCAATCTGTTTTCTGAAGTAAACAGGTTAGAACTGAGGACCTTGAACCCCTGAAAAATGACAGGAGAAGGCTGATCATTTCACAGCTGATTCATAACATTTCTTCCTTCTGTTACAAAGACTATGAGTCCACAAAAGGCAATAAAGCTTGCCTGGAACTTTGCCAACAGTATAGACAAGAAGAAAAGAGTTGCAGACTGATCTCCTTTGATCTCGTTTGATAGTTGTTCCCTTTGGGTCACAAATCAAGATAATACAAGAAAAAAACATAAGTATATACCTACATACACACACACACACACACACACACGCATATACACACACGCATACACACACACACACAAACACACACACACACACTACCTTTTATATCCTGATAAAACAAATCTACAGCAGCTATAGTTTTCATTTTAACTACAGATTGCTTTCGTTACAATCTTGAGCATGATGATTGTTCCCATCTAATTTTTCCCATATGGAATGTGAAGATGGCAAGTTGACCTCAGAAGATTCCTGTAAAGTTTAAAGCAATGAAAAATCTAAATCTAAAAAAATAAAACTGTGCTTTATATCTATATTTGAAAGGCATCTATTAAACCATGTATTCTTTCCAGTTTTATCTGTGATTATTCAGTTTACTTTTCAACAATATGGATTGTGTTCATTTTCTAATTGGACCAGTCCTTACTAGCAATGCAATCTAAAATACTCCTGCTTGAGGGTCCCAATGAGCCTTGTAGGAATCCGTCTCATAAAGATATATGTAATTATATAAGTAATAATCTGATTGCTCTTCCTTAATTACTATTTTTGGAGTTCAGTTACAAGGTAGGGAAACTCTTCACAGTGCATTTAGACTTGGTATGACTCTTCCTGGATAAAAGACTATATGACAGGGGTGGGCAACTATGGCCCTTTTATGAATTATGGACTTCAACTCCCAGAATTCCTGAGCAAGCCATGCTAGCTCAGGAATTTTGGGAGTTGAAGTCCACAAGTCATAAAGGGGCCATAGTTGCCACCTCTGCTATATGAATAGCTTAAGAACCTTAAGCTTGACCAGAAACGTGTCCTTGGTGGTATCCTAAATGCACTGAGAGAAAATCAATGTCATACAACTAATAGCATGGCAAATAAAAATACACCTTGTTGTATTATCTATAAATATATCACTCCAATGGAAAAAAAAGCCCTGAATTTAAAACAGTTCACCCATAAAGGGCAGATAGCAAAAGACTATAAAACCCAAATAAATAATCTGTTCAATGTGTGGCTTTCCATTTAAAAACAGATGACTTATTTGGACCTCTGGGTGCCTTGTTAACAGTCAAATAACCGGGGATGGGATTCTACCAGTTCGCACCTATTTCCTAGAACTGGTGGTTAATATTCTAAGTAGTTCTGAGACCGAGTTGTTAGAAGACATTACTGGCCTAATCCTGTAAGGAAGGCAGAAAGGAAACATTCTGGTGTTGCTTACAGAAACTGCCTCTTCGTTAACCCTTATTACATTCTTGGCAGGACTAGACTTCCTGTCTCAAGAACGTCTCTGGAGTTTTTTCCCCCTCCTTTGCTGGTACTTTTCTTGTGTGGAGTGACCATTCAAAATTACAGTGGCACTGAAAAAAGTAACTTATGACCATTTTTCACACTTACAACTGTTGCAGTATCCCCACAGTCATGAGAGGCCAGGCGAGGAGATGCGTGCCCCAATGTGAGTGATATTGAGTTGGCCATGCCCAGTCAACAACATGACCATCAAGCCACGCCCACCAACTAAGCCATGCTTGTTAAAAAATTTGAATCCCACCCCTGCAAATAACTGTTTCTGAAAGGCAGAAACACAGTAACTCCATTTATCCACTATGTGCCAGAGGTGGTATTCAGCAGGTTCTGCCCAGTTCTGGAGAAATGGTAGTGGAAATTTTGAGTAGTTCGGAGAACTAGCAAATACCACCTCTGACTGGAGATTTGACAGTATCCTTCCCCTACCACGCCCGCCAAGCCACACCCAAAGAACAGTAGTAAAAGAATTTGAATCTCACCACTGCTATGTGCACTTTTAAAGTAACCTCGGTGTATGTTTTCTGGCTATATTCCTAAGAACATTTTTCCTTTTATGTCACCTATCCATTTAGAGATAGCATGTTTCAGTATGATATAGGCTAACCCTTGCAAATCGAGACTCAGCAGAAACTTTTCAACCATTATTTTGTTTCTCTGAGATGGTTATTTTTCACTCTGCTTTTTTTTTAGTCCAGCATTGCACTGTTTCACTTTCACTTTGTTCCCAATCACAAGAAATAAAGGTTTCACCCTTAGCTCCAAGTAGCTCCAATAGAGAATGGGCACACCCTCCTTGACTGAAGAGTGCTTTTGTTCAATATTCTTCTTCTTATATTCTGAGGTAACAAGGAGATAAAAGAAGGAGATCATTCTGGCATCAATCGACTCCAATCCTATAGCTGAGGATACTTTGATTACAAAGCCAGATCTTTTCGCAAGGTGTGGGAGTGGACATGCCTCTGACCCATACACTTTGCCTTCCCACACACACCATGAGCAACCTGGCCAAGGAGATCAAGCACAGCCAGGCACCCCCTCAGGGAAGCAGGGCTCGGCTGGGCTGAGGGGTCCCAGTGCCCTGGGAGCTTGAGGGCCAGGCCGGGTGCTTTCCCTCCACTGCCCAGATCCCCCACTGCCATCTGGGGGCCCTCGGCATGACCCAAGAGGGAAGGTGAGACTCCTCTGGTGAACAAGGGTTTGGTGCTCACCCCTGGTCCCACCTTCCTCTGCTGGAGACAGTGGATTCCACCCAGGCCACCACAGTTGCCCCCAACGTGAGTGATGTTGAGCTGGCCACACCCACCCAATCGACTGCAACCATCCTTCCACACCCACCCCAGGTTTTTAAAAGCTGTTCAGCTGAAACACAGGAAGCAAGTTGCCTCAATTAGGCAGATCTGTTCACTATGGATAAGTACAGTACAGGGTATCTTTTTTCATCACTTCCAAACAAAATTAAATTGTAGGGAGTTACTGATTTACCTTTCACATGCCAGTTCCATCAGTCCCCAATCAAAATGACAGTTCTCATCCCTTTTCCTATAGAACCAAAAATCACAACAGAGTAAGAATGAAAGACTACAGGCCAATGTTCTAAGCTGATGTGCACAGCATTTATTCCTATGTGGGAAAAAATGAAATAAAATAAATGCATTTGTATCACAGAGTTCACTCTCCCCTCTTTAATTATCAATTTCTACAAGAGAATGAAGAATTTAGTTAAGACCACTCAAAAAATCAGAACCAGGAAATAATTCAAATCTCTGGAACAATGAGAATCTGCTGTGTAATTCAGCCAATGACGCAGGCACAGTCTGGAATGGATGGGTGGCAGGGACTTTGGATGATATTAACCCTATGTACTCTCTTCTTGCACAACAAACCCAGGCTGCATCTTTATTTACTATGAAATACTGGGAAACAAGCACAAGAAGACACAACTAGACAATCATTGCAGATTTATGAAATCCCAGGATTGGAAGGGACACTGGAGTCTTCTAATCCAAACCCCGTCCAGTGTAATAATTCTCATGGTATTCTAGACAAATGATTGTCCAATCTTTCCTTGAAAATGATGGACTACCTCTGATTTTTGGAGGCAGACTGTTCCACTGCTTCATGTAGTGTCTCCTGGTCTTGGCAATGTTAAAATGAATGGACTTGAAGTCCTGGAATTCCCCAGACTGGAATACTGGTTGGGAAATTGGGACTTGAACTCCACCCATCTTAAAATTTTGAAGGTTGAAAAAACGCTGATTTAATATGTCTCACAGTTAGGGAATGAATTTGAATCTATGACTCCTGCCTGAGGACAGGGTTTTCCAAATCGCGAGTTTGTCTGCCAGCTTTTAGGCAGCTCCTGGGTTGTTAAAATTGCCCATGAGGTGACCTGTCAATAGATTTATGTAGTAGTAGTAGCCTCTTCCTTTGGAGAGGCTTGATTTCTTTGACATTGAAAATGGCAGTGGTTGCCCTATCCTCAAGAAGCCATCCCTGAACCTAATGATTTTGGAAGCCATTCCTGAAGCTGACTATCAACCTATCTCCAACCTTCCTCTTTAGGTTATTGAAAAGGTGGTCCAATATCGGTTGCAGAGGATCCTAAAGAAGCTGATCATCTGGACCCATTTCAGTCAGGATTCATGCCAGGAATCCATTCAGAGGTTGTATTAGTCATACTTGATGACCTCGGATGGAACCAGAGGGTGGTTTGCCCATCCATATGTTCTTTCATCTCTCAGTGGTTTCTGATACCGTTGGCTGTTGTATCTTTCTGGAGGGTAAAGGATTTGAGAGTTGGAGACATCGTGTTATGATAGGTTTTCTGCTTTTTTGATGTACTTTCTAGTCAGTATTGATGAGGTGATAAAAGAGAGGCTGTCCCCATATGCATGGCACTGCAGGGTTCCATACTTTATTCCCTCCTATTTAACACATACATGAAATTCCTAGAAGAGGAATTTGGGACTGATATCATCAGTATGCAGACGATACTCAACTGTGTATCTTGACCCTATGTCAGTCAAGTGATGCCATCAACTTTCTGCCTCAGTGTCTGAAAGCTATGCAGATCTGGATGGGGAGTGTTGGGTATGATTCAATGTGCCCATGTACTTTTGAACACAGTGGTGTTCAATCAGTTACACTGGTTACCTGTGAGCTTCCAGTCAAAATTAAAGGTGCTGGTTATCTCATATAAAATCCTTGTCTGTCAACCATAGTTTCTATATGTCTAATAAGATTGACCATAAGTTGTGTGCTTCAGCCACATCAATTAGTGCCTTCTCTGTGGCACCTGACTTTAGTATGATTCTTCCCTCTACGAAAGATCCATCTGGCTTCCATTCTGATGCTCTTAATTTTTAATTTTATTTGGTTTGTCAGTTGCTTAGAGAATAGGTATAAGTAAAAACATAGTTATGAATATATGAATACATATAAGAAAAATAAAAGAAACAATAGGACAGGGATGGTAGGCACTTTGGTGCATTTATGCACGCCCCCTACAGACCTCTTAGGAAAGGGGTGAGGTCAATAGTAGAAAGTCTAAGGTTAAAGTTTTGGGGTTTGGGGAAGAAACCATAGAGTCAGGTAGAGTATTCCAGACATTGACCACTCTGTTGCTGAAGTCGTATTTCCTGCAGTCAAGTTTGGTGCGATTAACCTTGAGTTTGTATCTATTGTTTGCTCTTGTATTGTTATGGTTGAAGCTGAAGTATTCATTGACAGGTAGGACATTCCCATGTATGATTTTATATACTATACTTAGATCAGACTGATGGCGATGTAATTCTAGGTTTTCTAGATCTAGAATTTCAAGTCTGGTGGCATAAGGTATTCTGCAACGAGTAGAGGAGTGGAGAATTCTTCTTGTGAAATATTTCTGGACGTTCTCAACTGTGTTAATATCAGATACATAATGCGGGTTCCAGACTGATGAGCCGTATTCGAGTATTGGTCTAGCAAATGTTTTGTATGCTCTAGTTAGTCGTGTAATATTACCAGAGAAAAAGCTACATAAGATTAGGTTAGCAACTCTTAATGTCTTTTTCACTATGTAGTTACAGTGGACTCTAGCACTTAGATCATTAGAGATGAGTACTCCAAGATCCTTGACAGAGTTTAGATCATTAACAAGGTCTTGACTCTTCAGCCTGTATTTTATTTTCTGGTTGTTATTGTTGTTGTTTTTGCCAATATGTAAGACAGAGCATTTATTTGTTGAGATTTGAAGTTGTCATTTGTTTCCTAAAGACTCTCTTCCAGGAGTCTTTTAAAAAATGGTTGTTCTCCCAGACTTTAGGTACTGAGTTTGTTGTTTGCATTTTCTGTAAAACGGGATATGTTTGTATAACCTTCACAGAGTTGTTTTAGAGTTGAGCTGCCTCTAAATCTCATAAATAAAATAAATGTTCTGGATCATGCATGCCTTTGCTATGGGTCAAAAAATTTGGATTATCTGATGTGGGTTAAGGAATGGATAACACTAAGAAATGCTAGATTGTTGACATTAGAAGGACATGATCTGTTGTTGGGGTGGCATGTTCTTTTATGGTACAAAGGAACTAAAACACAGGGGTATTTTAGAAGACATCATATACGGGAGTCTCTGTGGTTAAACTGGGAGAAGGTTAAAAGACAATGTTATTTGAAAATTCCAGTCTGGTTATCGACTATTGAAGCATTTTCATATCCTATAATATACAAAAAGGAACAAATAGTTAGATAAGATGAAATACTGAATGAAAAGGGTGAACTTAAATCTATGCAAAAACTAGAGGAACAAGGTATGAAGATGAATTGGTTTTCATATGCACAAATACATTCAAGGTATGATAAAGATTCTAAAACAGAAGGTTTCTATGATAAATTGACTGACTTAGATAAGATTTTGACAGGTACTGATGAAAAGGTGATTAAAAAATTGTATGGATATTTATTAGAAATTAAACTAGAAGAAGAACAAGTTAAAAAAACTATGATTGCTTGGGGGAAGAATTTTGGATATGGGATTGATTTAGAAAAATGGCAAAAATTGTGGTCTCAAAATTATAAAATGACAATGTCAACAGCATATAAAGAAAATTTGTATAAGATGTTTTACAGGTGGCATTTCCCCCTGACAAGAATAGCAAGAATGTTTAGGAATAAATCCGAAAAATGTTGGAAATGTCATCAGACACCTGGCTCATATTACCATATGTGGTGGACTAATACTGGACTAAAATCCACATGTCGTTGGAGAAAAAGACGAAAAAAAATGTAGATTTGAAACCAGAGATATTTTTATTGGGAATTTTACCTGAAATATATAGCAAAGACTTGAAATACCTGATTGTAAATTTATTAACAGCGGCTAGGATTGTATTTGCTAAAAACTGGAAAAATGAGAAGATACCAATCACAGGAGGAAATCATTAAGAAAATATTGGAATGTGCTGAAATGAGTAGATTGACATTTGAAATTAGAGGACAAGAGGATAAACAATTTTATAAAATTTGGGATCTTTTTTATCAATGGTTAGATAACAAAGTACAGTAATGAAATATGTAGATTTCTAGAAAATAATAAATATATAAAGATGTACTTTTTTATTATAACTACAAAATGATTTTAGGATAGATTTGGGATGATAATATGAACTGTTATACAATAAATTAAGTAAATTATGGTTATCTTGTAAAACATGAATAAATAAAAGTATAGTCAAATGATTGATTAATAATGATACTAAGGTATTTTGTTTTTGATTGACAATATGAGATTATATGTAATGTAATTGTAATGGAAGACTACATAATGGAAGCACAAAACAATTTGTAAACCAACCGGCACACTGTATGTACACCTATGGAAGACAGCTTGATGTTTTCATGTTATGTTTGTTTATGTTTGTTTTTAAAAACCAATAAAATTTTAATAAAAAAAAATGGATTGGAAAATTAGCCAACCATTTGTACCCTGAAGACTGACTCATGTCATGTCATGTATAGATGAGAACCTTGTATGAAAATTCAGAAAGATTGCCTTGCTTATCTTCAGAAACAGCAATAAAAACTGTATACTCTGAACCCTAATTTCGATACCTCAGATACAGTACTATATTTAGCTTTGCTCTGCATATCAAGTTGCGTCATAAAACATAATAACAATCATTAGCTGATAAACAAGGTGAGGTTGCTGGTAAATAGGGTGTACCTAGAGAACACATTATGAGGCATCATTTCTGATATGCTGCAGTTATTTTTAGATAGATCTGCTTTTTTAATGTGAAACACAGTTATTGCTTTTTGCCTCTCTTTGCTCTCTCTGAAGAACAGTTTTGAAAATCACAATACCTGCATATTCAATAGAAGAAATACAGTCAGGCCATAACATTTCCTTTGAACATTGGATTATTCTTAATGCACATTATAAGAATTGCTATGTTGACTAAAATAGTTAATTGGTTACTAATTACGGTAATAATAGTCAGGCTGGAAATTCTGGAACAATTTATCTGAAAGTTTCTGTGTCAGGAAGACTGCCTTGGAGGTACTACTTGTGGTTTTTAATTACAACAGAAAATTCAGAAGGACAGTTGGAAGTCATGATGGGTAGTCAATCTAATCCTGTTTGTTCTAAATCTCTGCTGTCATAGATCCCCTGTTATGCACTACACAGTGTGGAAAGTAAAGGAAAAATAAGATCAAGAAAAAGATACACTAATAATTAAGAGAACTGTCTGTAACAGACTATGTGACAAAATGTAAAAGAAAAACTTAGAGCCAATGCAAGATTGCCCAAGTTGTGTCACCCCTTTGAGGAAGCAAGATTAAAAAACAGCAAGGTCATATAAATCAGTATTAACTTTATGGCAGCAACTATATTAACAGAATCTTGCAAGACCAAATGTACTTCCTTCTTCCTTCCCTTTATTTCTGTGTGAATAGGGAAATTTCTCTAGTTTTCTGAGATGTTTTCTCTAGTTTCTTGGAACAGACTCAATCCCTCCTTATTTAACCATTGCCTTTGGTAGCAGCTCTTCCTCCTGTCTTGTAGCCTGTGCAGGGTGCCATTAACGAGAAGCAAGAGAGGCCTATTTATATTGTAGAGGATGTTTTAAAGCTATTATCATCAGAATAAAGACAGAGTTAATAAAATTTGACCTAGGTAATAAGTAAATATAGGATACAATAAAATAGGTTATAATTGTCCATAATGTAGACTAGCATATAGATTGTATATTATATTTTTTGTTCGCTTGCTTAGAGTTAGTATTTTAAAGTATCACCACCAGGAGTGGGATTCTACCGGTTCAGCCTGGTTCGGGTGAACCGGTAGCTCCAAAGATCAGCTGGGAGAAGATCAAGATATTTCTCTCCCCACCACCACCACCAATCAGCTGTTTTCTGAATATCAGCTGTGCTGCACGATTTAGATTAGCTAGAAAGCAGAAAATTGTCAGATTTCTTGCTTTCTAGCTAATCTAAATCGTGTGGCACAGCTGACCCCCCCCATCCCCTCACTGTTGTACTGCTTCACCCAGGAGGCTTCCGTGAGGCCCAGGAGGCAAAATACGGGATGTAGGGATGGTCTGTGCCCCCGTGCCCCATTTTTGCTCCCAGGAGACTTCCCTAAAGCCCAGTAGGCATTTTTTTTTTATTTTTTTGCTGACTGGGCCTCAGGGAAGTCTCTTGGGAACAAAAACAGGGTGTAGGGGAGCGCACAGCACCCTGCCCCGTTTTTGCTCCCAGGAGGCTTTCCTGAGGCCCAGTTGGCAAAAAAAAAAAACCCAAACCATGCCCACCCAGTCACATGACCACCCAGCCATACCCACCTAGCCACGCCCACAGAACTGGTAGTTTAAAAATTTGCATCCCACTCTGATCACCACACTATTGTATATCCAGAGCACAGCCATGTTTGCCCAATATGTGATCCCTTTTGAAGAATGACATACACAGCTTCTAGTCTGAGATATGTACCAGATACTGAGTTTCACAAAAAAACAAGATAAGAGAATACCGAGAAGGCTAGGAAGGACCTGCAGCCAGTGAAAGGGATGTATAAAATATACTGAGATTGTAACTTAATGTGGACTTCTGTTGTTGTTCTGTTGAAGTTCACCAGCTCTTTGTCAACAACTTTCTAATAAATCTTACTTCTGGTTGACCAAAGTATTGTGTGAATTTGTTATGCACAATATCTTATCAGATAGTCACACAGCTGAGAACAGAAAAATGATCTCCTTGGATTAGAAAAACTGATCCTGAGATACAACAAGACTGAGATAGCATTAGACAATTTTTCACTCTCCATGTCTTTAAAACTTTTTAAATAAATAATACAAATTATTATTAGAAATTTTAATGCAGAAAAAAACTAACAAAAGCTAATATTTAGAAGAAAAAAGAAAAATAAATAAAGAAAAATGAAAAAAAGAAAAAAACCCTCCAGAGATGGAGCATTCACAGCTTCTGAAGACAAGCCATTCCACTGGTTATTTGTTCTCATTGACAGGAAATTCGCTCCTTAATAAGTTTCCATCATTTACTTCTTGCTCTGCCTTCAAGTGTCTTTGGAGACAAGGACAACTTGAAGCAACCAACTTGATGCAGCCAGTTCACCGCTGTCAGCTCCCCACCATCAAGTTGCCTCTGCTGGCTCACCACCGCTAAGTGCAGAACACAGTGCCAATTCATCATGGGGACAACTTGTGAGAGACCACAGGAGGTAAAGCAGGGTGGGGGGATGAGTGAGTGGGAGGGCAGAGCATAGAGAGGCCGCAGCAGCCGGGAGCTTCCTATTTTTATAAGCCCTGCAGCTGCTGCTGCTGACCGAAGCTCTAGGCCAGGGGTGTCATACTCAAGGCCCGTGGGCTGGATCCAGCCTGTGATTAGATTAGACCTGGCCCATGAGGCTGGCCAGGAAATGGTGAGGGAGAAGCAAATGATGGGAGGTTTCAAGCAAATGATTTTGCTGTCCCTTAGTCTCATCTGCTTGCAAACACTCTTTGCGCCAAGATTGAGACAGTACAAAAGATATAATGGGAAGCTTGAAGTAAATGATTTCGCTGCCACAAGGTCTTGTGTCAGCCTCAAGATCTCTTCGGGTACCCTAACTGCTATCTGTCTCATTTATCTCTCCCATATCCTATCTACTTTATCTTATCTACTGCTAGGCTTAATTCTTTCAGCTGTCATTAGCAATGGGGGAGGGGTAATTGTGGGGGGAAGAGAGCTGGAGGTGTTTTGCATTCCTTTACTGTGGGTAAGCAAAAGGAGGGGTGTATGATTTCTTCTTTTCAACTTTCCATTTCCTTGCTAGCTTCTATCCCTTTTGCGCAGCTGCGAAGTCTTATCAAAATATGTCAAGGTCAACGGACAGAGGCCTCATCACCACCTGAAGATGTCCACATGATCATATTCAGAACTTTTAATTGGAAGAGACTTCTGGACTTTGGGGGGGTGGGAACAATTCTATTCCTTTGTATATGTGATCTGCATGCCAAATTCTCAGTTACGGAATTCCATCTGTAGCTTCCTCTTTAATTTCCAGTAAAAGAATAACTTTGCTCTGATCCATGGAGTCTGGGTATTTCTTTCTTGGATTTTGAAAGGAGCACACACTGACATTATTCCGAAACTCACCATCAGCCCACCCGGAGAAAACACCAACTTTTCTTCCGAGGGGGTTCCACATCATGTCATCTCCAGCCAGCGATGAAGATGACCGGGGAGCTGCGGGGGGGGCAGCCAATGCTGTTACCAGAGATGCCAGCCGCCGACTTATTGGCCGACCTTACTCTGGAAGAAACCCCAGCTGAGATGCCCAGATGGTCGTTAGGAGTTGGATGGAGAGATCCGGAAGAGCCCCCCTCCTGGAATCACTGTAAGTCGAAGAGGTGCAAGGGAATGGCTGTGGCAAGAGGGGGAGGAGATGGAATGCAGGCTGGATCAAGCCAGGAAAAGCTTTATGGATGCTTCTGAGAAACCCAGCAGGGCTCCAACATATGAGGGGGAAGGGGGAGCGAGTTCAGCCTGGGGAAGTCGGGCTGCCACCACTCCCCTAGCCCAGCCCACGCCAGCGCAACAACCAGCCGCCGCCCAGGGAGCCCCAGCAATGGGTGTAATGCCTAGAAGACGCCACCTGCCCCCCTTAGATGTGAAGTTTGGAGGAAATCCCAAGG
Organism: Pseudonaja textilis; assembly: GCF_049901715.1. NCBI lineage: Eukaryota > Metazoa > Chordata > Lepidosauria > Squamata > Elapidae > Pseudonaja > Pseudonaja textilis. Next base: position 85,644,271 of record NC_142008.1, on the reverse strand, counting down.
ATTTGGGGTTTTTCCTGGTACAGGTCGGAAGCTATATGGCAGAATATGAAAGGGAGTTTACCTCTGAAGCAGCCAAAGTAAGATGTGTTACCAGGACCCTGGAGGGTTGGCAGCAGACTGGGTGGTGACTTTGTATAATGATAACTCCCCCCAACTGCGAAGCCTTGATGTTTTCATGACTGCTTTGAGGAGGAGGTTTGAAGACCCTCTGGCAGAGAGAAGGGCCAGGATCAGAATGAAAACCATAACTCAAGGGGGAAGGTCGGTTGCTGACTACACCCAAGAGTTCAGACAGCTGGCATACCTCATCCGAGGCTGGTCCCAGGAGGCTCTAATAGAAGCCTACAAGGATGGCCTAAATGAAGAGATATACCACATGTGCATCTCCAGAAGGGATCCACATGACTTGCAGTTGTGGTACCTGCTAGCGGAAGAAGTGGAAATAGATCTAGCCCGAAGCAGATGCAGAGGAGGGCCCGCATGGAGCAACCTGCTCCCCCCCCCCGGCTCCAAGAGACCCCTAAACCCCGAAAGGGAGGGATGACGGCAAGGGCCAAACCCACCGCCTGTTTTCGTTGTGGGAAGGAGGGCCACCGGATTGTGGATTGTCGGGTCAAACCAGATCCAAAGAGAGGACGGGGCCCAGGGAGGAAGCCCGAAACCTCCCCAACCAGGCCTCGTGAAACCGGGCTTAAGATAGGGGAGGTTGAAGAGGTCACTCCCCCAGCGGAAAAAGAGCTGGGACCTCCAACTCCCCCCCGACGAGAGCGAGACCGACTTGGAAGACGACGTCCCGATAAGTCCTAACCGGGGCCCCCTAACCATCCCAATTAAGTTAAGGGTGACCACCTTGGGGACCGAGGGGGAAATGCTGGCCTTATTGGACTCGGGGTGCACGAGGTGCCTAATTAGCATGAAAGTAGTTAAGGGCATGGGCATCAGACTGAGAAATTTGAGAACGCCCATATCCTTTTACCAACTGGATGGGTCTGAGGCGGGAGGTTGCCCTGCACGTTTTATAATGGAACCCCTAGAGATGAGGGGAGAGAGGGGTGGATACGGATTCGCACTGATCGGCTTCCGGAAGGAGAGGAGCAACCCCCCCGCCCCGGGAAGTGAGGAGAAACCCCATCCGAAGCCTCAAAGCCCTGCTGAGACAGCTTCCGCAGGGGCCGAGCGCATAGAGGGGGAGGAGAAAATCCCGAAAGAGTACTGGGACCTAAGAGAGGTGTTTAGCGCAGAGGCCTCCGATGAGCTCCCTCCCCATCAGTCAACTGATTGTAGCATTGAATTTCTACTGGGGTGATGCTCCCGAAGCCAAAGATGTATTCGATGACCCCAAGGGAATTGGAGGAATTGAGATCGTTTATCGACAAGAACTTGAAACGGGGTTTCATCCAACCTGCCAGACCTCGAGTGGCAGCCCCTGTGTTGTTCTGCGAGAAGAAAGATGGCTCCAAACGCTTGGTGGTGGACTATCGAAACCTGAACGCGGTGTCCGTGGAGAACGTGTACCCCCTTCCTCTAATGAAGGACATGCTAGCCCACCTGGCCAAGGGGAAGATTTTCACGAAACTGGACTTGAGGGAGGCTTACTACCAAATCCGAATTAAAGAGGGAGACGAGTGGAAAACTGCATTCAACTGCCCGATGGGTTGTTTCCAGTTCAATGTTCTCCCATTCAGCCTACAGGGGGCACCAGCCGTTTTCATGCAAATGATCAACCAGGTGCTCCACGAACATTTATACAAGGGGGTTTTGGTCTACCTGTATGATATCCTTATCTACACGGAGACTAGAGGCGAACATGTGAAACTGGTATGCTCTGTGCTGCACAAACTGCGTGCTGCCAAATTGTACGCCAAATTGTCCAAATGTGAGTTCCATCAAGAAAAAATCAACTACCTGGGATATCGTATCTCACCCGAGGGCCTCGAGATGGACCCGGAGAAGGTACGAGCCGTATTGGATTGGGCCCCACCGAGAACCCGTAAACAGCTTCAAAGTTTCCTTGGATTTGCTAACTTTTACCGGCAATTCATCCCATCTTTTGCTAAAATAGCCATGCCTATCACCAACCTCCTAAAAACAAAGGGAGAAGCAAAGCCAAAGCCCAGCCAGCCATTGAATTGGTCCATGGAGTGCCAAGCCGCTTTCGAGAAGCTAAAAAGACTATTTGCTGCAGAACCAGTGCTAAAGCACCCAGACATGGACGCCCCTTTCGTGATCCAAGCTGATGCGAGCGATGTGGCCGTAGGAGTGGTCTTACTTCAGTTAAATGAAAAGGGGACACTACAACCGTGTGCCTACACCTCCCGTAAATTAACTGACACTGAACGTAGATGGGCCGTCTGGGAGAAAGAAGCTTTTGCAGTCTGTTGGGCCCTAATGACTTGGAGGCATTTTCTGGAAGGTGCGAGGCACCCATTTGAGGTATGGACTGACCATAAAAATCTGGAGGCCTTAAAAACGCCTCGGAAATTATCTCCTAAGCAAGTTAGGTGGGCCCAGTATTTCAAGCGAATCAATTTCTTTCTGAAATACATCCCAGGAGGAAAGAATTTTATGGCGGATGCTTTATCTAGAATGCCACAATACAACAGTGTTTGGAAAGAAGTGATAAGTCCGATTGTGCCCACCACACAGGTGGCTGCACCAGTGGTGACCAGAGCACAAAAGAGGAAACAAGAGGCAGATCTGTCCAATGACTTGATGGAATGATTTAAGGAAGCTTTGAAAACAGATGAGTGGTTCCAGGCAAATGCGAATAACTGCACCATTAGAGATGGTTTAGCCTAGATGGGTGCGAAACTGTATGTACCACAAACATTGAGGAGCCAAGTGTTACAACAGACTCATGACTCCAAGGCAGCTGGTCACTTTGGTTTCGTGAAAACCTTACACCTGGTGAAGCGGCAGTTCTGGTGGCCCTCATTGAAAAAAGACATTGAAACTTATGTAGCAAGCTGTCCAGTCTGCGCCTCAGCCAAGAGACCTCCTGGTAAGCCACCAGGTCTGTTGCAGAATGTGACCAGGCCAACTGCCCCTTGGAAGGAAATCTCAATGGACTTTATAGTAGATTTACCTGAGAGTGCTGGGCACACAGTCATCTGGGTGGTGACCGACTTGTTTTCCAAGCAAGCACACTTCATACCTTGCTCCAAGATTCCCTCGGCGAAGTCGTTAGCCAGACTGTTCATTATACATGTCTACAGACTGCATGGTGTCCCTGAGCGTGTAGTTTCTGATCGAGGGGTTCAATTTACCTCGAACTTCTGGAGGGAATTTTTGAAGTTAAAACCCACCCAGGGTTTAAGCTCCGCCCACCACCCCCAAAGTAATGGGGCCTGTGAGAGGACTAACGGGTTGTTAGAGCAATATCTCCGGTGTTACATAAATTATCAGCAGGACAACTGGGTGGATCTACTGCCTTTTGCAGAGGTGGCGTATAACAATTCTGTCCACAGCAGTACTGGTTTTACCCCCTTCAAAGTGGCCACGGGGCAAGATTTTGTACCCATACCTGAACTCCCTCGTGAGAAACCCAATGTCCAGTCATTGGACGACTGGATATCTCAACTTCAACTCAATTGGCCAATCGCTCGTAAAGCTCTAGACGAGGCGCACCAATCCCATAAGAAATTTGCGGACAGGAAGAGAGCCCCACAGAAGTCATATCAAGTAGGCGACAAAGTGTTCCTCTCAACCAAATATCTGCAAACCACTCAGAAATCAAAAAAGTTGGGTCCTAAGTATGTGGGGCCTTTCCCTATTGAGCGGATTGTGAATCCTGTGACGGTTCAGTTGACTCTACCAAAAATTCTTCATCGCATTCATCCGGTTTTCCACGTTAGCCTGCTAAAACCCGAACATACCTGTACATTGAGACCTACCCAGACTGATCCCCCCGTGCCATTGTTGATTGAGGGTGAACAAAATTTCGAGATTAAAGAGATTTTGGACTCTCGGAAGTGGAGGGGTCGTCTTCAATATCTTGTAGCCTGGAAACATTTTTCCCCATCCCATGCTGAGTGGGTGAACGAAAAAGACATCAGGGCCCCTGAACTGCTAAAGAAATTTTATGCTAAGTATCCTGATAAACCATAGAAATGTATGCAATGCTCAACATATTTTTGTTCTCTCTTACAGGGACTAATGTCCTTTTTCTAGGGGGGTCCGAATGTCAGCCTCAAGATCTCTTCGGGTACCCTAACTGCTATCTGTCTCATTTATCTCTCCCATATCCTATCTACTTTATCTTCTCTACTGCTAGGCTTAATTCTTTCGGCTGTCATTAGCAACGGGGGGAGGGGTAATTGTGGGGGGAAGAGAGCTGGAGGTGTTTTGCATTCCTTTACTGTGGGTAAGCAAAAGGAAGGGGTGTATGATTTCTTCTTTTCAACTTTCCATTTCCTTGCTAGCTTCTATCCCTTTTTGCGCAGCTACGAAGTCTTATCAAAATATGTCAAGGTCAACAGACAGAGGCCTCATCACCACCTGAAGATGCCCACATGATCATATTCAGAACTTTTAATTGGAAGAGACTTCTGGGCTTTGGGGGGTGGGAACAATTCCATTCCTTTGTATATGTGATCTGCACGCCAAATTCTCAGTTTCGGAATTCCATCTGTAGCTTCCTCTTTAATTTCCAGTAAAAGAATAACTTTGCTCTGATCCATGGAGTCTGGGTATTTCTTTCTTGGATTTTGAAGGGAGCACGCACTGACATCTTGTCAGTTTGCAAATGCTTTTCATAGCATCCCAATCTTGACATGGAAAGCGTTTGCAAGCCAACAAGACTATGGGACAGTGAAATTATTTACTCCAAGCCTCCCATTGGCTTGTAAACACTCTTCGTGCCGAGAGTGCCGAGACTGGAATGGCATGAAAGGCATTTGTAACCTGATGGGAATCTTCGAGCAAGGGATTTCACTGCCTCAAAGTCTCGTCATCTTGCATGGCTGAGGAGAGTGCCGCGCGTGTGTGTGTGTCAAATGTTACTGCACGAACTGCAACAAGGATGAGAGATGAAAATAGTGCTGGAAGAAATGTCCATTTGGGTCCAGTTCTAAGTGGGAAGAAAGACACTGGAAACGTGCAGATTGCTTGGAAAGATGGTTTAATGATGGACAGCAGGACCACATGATTTGAGTCCTGGACAAAAAAGAACACACGGGTGAGAGAGGGAGATTTATACCATCTGTTGGGCTTTGAACTTGCTTCCTGTTCCTGTGGCAAGAAATGTATCCCGACTGGTTGCCAGATTCCCAGTGGTAACTTTGTAGGTTATCTTGAGTCCCAGGCCTGGTTGAATCTTGCTTGGTGATGCAATAAAGGGGCGTTGGGCAATTCCTATCACCCAGGAGCTGAAGGTCTTTTGTGTTGAAGATAAGATGTCTTTTGTCTTATAGGTAAGATGGCTCAGTCTTTTGTGGGCTATTAACAAAGGTGGGAGCTGCTTTCCAAGAGCATGTTTCTCCTTTTCTCATCCAGGGAGGTATAATATTCTTGCTTTTTAATATTTCCTAGAATATTTCATTCTTCTGGGAGAGGGGTGGGTGCTAACTTTCTACAATAGGAAGCCACCGCAGTCAATGGGCAGCCAGCAGTGGGCAGGGGCTTCCCATTTTTACCTCTCTCTTGCTCTGTGCCTGGACTCCAGCCTAAAACCAATAGAGCAGTTCAGCTAACCCCTGCCCCACCATTAGACTAGACATATCCAGTTCCTGCAACTTTTCATCATATGCCTTCTAATCATTTTTGTCTGCACTTTTTCCAGAGTCTCAACCTCTTTTTTCTATCATGGTGACCTAAATCTTGCAGAATTCCAAGTGTGGCCTTACTAGAGCAATATAAAGAGGTACTAACACTTCATGTAATCTTGATACAATCCTTCTGATAATGTAGCCTAGGACTACATAGGCATTTTTCGCAGCTACAACACACCATTAAGTCACACTTAACTTGTTCTCCATTAGGACTCCTAGATCCTTCTCACAGTTATTGCTGCTATCTAGTTACTACCTATTCTATATCTGTGCATTAAGTTTTCCTTGCCTAAACCACAATTGGGACTGGAACACAGTTGAACACCACCTTTTGTATGTGTGTTGTCATCTCACATGAAAACAAAGGGGCAGGGTTTTGTTACCACACTTGTCACTTGGCATTTTGTCTCTGTCTTTCCAAGGTGTTACCTTGAGGTACTCCATAAGAAGAAGGTCAACCTGCAGTCTGCCAAGACTGCTCTTGGGGATGTTTCTCCTAGATAGGAGTGGAACCTCTGCATAACAGTGTCCCCAGTCCTCAATCCATGGTTGCAGTTCAAAGGATGATCAGTGATATCAAAAACATTGAAATATCCAGCCAACATCATACGCCACATTCTTCTGTCCATCTCGAGTAAAGCTCATCCATCAAGCAAATTCTTTGCTTTCATTACCAGACCAGAACTCAAACTGAAATATATTTAGAAAATCAGCAGGTTCCAATAGTACAATTGACGTAATCACTAATAATTTGCCTCAGAAAGGGCTGTCACTATTACACTGAAACTTGCCATTGAGCTAGAAACCCTTGCAACCTCAGTTAATGGGTTAAAAACTTTTCCTGAGCAGGCATTAAGAAGTAGTTGCTTTCAAGGAGAGAATCAGATCACAAACTTCAGCAATCATCACCTTTATTGATTCCAAGCAAATCAGCAAAGCTCACGTTGGTACCTCACGCATATCCCACACTGAAAAGTTGGCTGAGCCTCAGCATGGAGAAGATGGGTATGTGGCAGGAAATATTCAAACAAAGTAGAACAAGCAGGAATTTCACCATGCTTCATAATTTTTGCATGCCTTGAATCAAACACTCCCGTTGCTATTTGCAGATTCCTTACATTTGATGTGAAGTCCAGCATGGATTAAACCATTTATCACCAACCTCTTTGTTCTCAAATAGAAAGTCTTGTTAATCATTTTTTAACCATCATTCCGCATACTTCGCATCAGCTTGCCCTCACTGGTTATCTGCAAGTGCAGTTCCACTAGCCTCTATTCTGGAAATATGGATTCCTTTGGCCTATTTTACCACAGTCAGCATCATCAGACCCGCTGCAAGAACATCAGAAGATTGTTGTAAATAAAAACTAAGATAGAAACAGCCCTCCCATGATACAGTAAACTTTCTCTACTCTTGTGTGCTACACTGCAGGTGAGCAACTCTTTGGCTCTCTAAAAATGGTAGCCACTTAACCCTTAGGTAACTAGCAATAACAGTTTCCTGTCTTAAAGATCTCAGAATTCCTGGATCTTCTCACTAGGACATTCTTCCCAATCAGATGATCCAAGGATCAATTATATGGATTAGAGGTATGTTCTCCCTTGCTATGGTACCATTGGACTTCTTAAGCTTCTCAAATATTACCTGTTTTTTTTCCGCTTTGCTTTGATGAGGCAAATAACAAGGATGATAGTTATCACAAAGAACACAACCAGGGCAAGACTAAGGCCCAGCACACTCTTTTGGATGGGTAATTGGCAGTAACTTCCCAGATACCAGAACATGTCCAAATTATTGCAACTATGGGAAAGAGAAATGAATTGATAAAAAGAATTTTCTTTGCAAGATTCTAAGTAACTTCAAATAGCAAGAATTCATTAAAACCTTGCATTAAAATAATAAAACAGAAATATTAAAATAGAATAAATGAATATCAATAGGTTTCAATAACAGGTTTGTATATAGAATTTAGGAAAATGTGGGATTCTGCAGGAAGAAAAATGTAGTGAGATGGGAGAACATCTCTGTTAGATCTAATAACTGTTCAAGATTTAAGTTTTACACCTTAAATGTAATGAACCTGGCTCTAAAGGACTCCTTTGATACTCCTCCTCCATCTGTTCACTTACATGCAGTGGGGGCCAATTTCAGAGAGATGGCAAACACCATTGAAGCAGTTCATGTAATCTTGAGCGCCTTTGAAACATCTTGAGATACAGTGCACAGTACCCTCAATTATGTGGGGATAATAGTAATCTGCATATTTTGGATCAATAATATTTTTGCAGGTGTCTGTAAAACAAAAAGAGGTGATAAATAGTATAATGAAATATGGGCAATACATGTAATTTAAATGAACAAACTGTACTGCAACCAACTATGATCCGAGGCAGCAAATCTCAAACATAGCAAGATAATCTTATTCTCCCATCCTGCCCCATGTAGTTTTTTAGCAGTTTGGAAAAATATCCTTCTTTGGCAGAAAATAAAAGATATCTGCATAATTATGATATAATTACAACCTCAGAGAGAGAAAATCAAGATGATTGTAAGAACTGAAAGAAACAAATTTAGAAGAATTTATAGGCAGCAGAGCTCTGCAAGGAAGAATTAAAGTTCTAATACAAAACAGATGGACGGTTTGAAAACTCATCTTTTTCTATCTTTCTTGAGTTCTTCCTCATGTCCTCCTAACCACCATGTTAATGGGTCTTTACAGTACATCTTTAGCTTTTTTCCCTTCAGTTACTGTGATTTTTATACTACAATATTTAAAGGTAAAGGTTCCCCTCACACATATGTGCTAGTCGTTCCTGACTCTAGGGGGTGGTGCTCATCTCCGCTTCAAAGCCAAAGAGCCAGCGCTGTCTGAAGACATCTCCATGGTCATTGTAACTACATAGCCAAAAAGGCATTAAGAGTTGTTAACCTAATCTTACGTAGCTTTTTCTCTGGTAATATCTCACTACTAACTAGAGCATACAAAACATTTGCAAGACCAATACTTGAATACAGCTCATCAGTCTGGAACCCACATTACGTATCTGATATTAACACAGTTGAGAATGTCCAGAAATATTTCACAAGAAGAGTTCTCCACTCCTCTACTCATTGCAGAATACCTTATGCCATCAGACTTGAAACTCTAGACCTAAAAAACCTAGAACTACACCACCTTCGGTCTGATCTAAGTATGGTATATAAAATCATATATTGCAATGTCCTACCTGTCAATGAATACTTCACCTTCAACCATAATAATACAAGAACAAACAATAGATACAAACTCAAAGTTAACCTCAAAGTTAACTTGTTTGCAGGAAATACAACTTCAGCAACAGAGTGGTCAATGTTTGGAATACTCTACCTGACTCTGTGGTTTCTTCCCCAAACCCCCAAAACTTTAACCTTAGACTGTCTACTATTGACAGCCTTTCCTAAGAGGCCTGTAGGGGGTGTGCATTAGCACACCAACATGCCTACCATCCCTGTCCTATTATTTCTTTTTATTTTTCTTATATGTATCCATTTCATGTATTCATAACTATGTTTATACTTTACCTATTATCTTGTAAGCAATTGACAAATCAAATAAATAAAAATAAATAAAACAATATTTACTTAGGCCCAAATTGAGTTTTAGCAAAAGAACAAAGTCCCCTTTATATTTTCTCCATTCTTGTTCCTCAATTTTCCACCCTGTTTTTCCATTATTATTCAAGAACATCCTCAACATTACTGGATTTCCTCCCCACTCCTCCAATTCTTAAGAAATATTTAATAGTTATTGCTTTTTCTTCATCCCCAACCTATTGTGAGCTGGGGATGAAGAAAACTTATACTGTTCCAGTTTTAAAAGAGTTTTTTTCCTCTTTTCTTTGGCTTCTCACGTACTCTATCAACAAGTGGTTGCTGGGATGCCCCACCCATCCCAGGATATGAGGCTCAGAACCATCTCCATATTATTTTGCAAGAGAGTCAAATCACTGGTTTCCTGGAAGTAATGTATCTTCAGGATGCTCACTGTCAGTTTTCAAAGTTGATAAGTGGATTTTTAGAAGTGTGGCTGTGGCATCCTAGTTAAAACTTAACAGGAAGTGAAATGAAGCCAAGGAATTGACCTCTTTCCTCGAGCTGCCTTACATTTATCTCACATATACAAAATGACAGTATAATAGTCAGGCCTCACTTCTTTGTCAGTGTCAGGACTGCCAATTTATGCTTATCTGTTTTTCTGCTGGCTCAAAAATTGGCACTTTAGCATAGTTATCTAGTTTCTGGCTAAAGAAGAGCATAAATGACAACATCTGTTAGCATGACTTGCATAGCTTCTTTTCCATCTTCGCCTCCTGTCTTTGCCTCACTGCTAATGCTACAAGTGGGCATACGGGAGCTGGAGAAGACTTCCTTCCTTCCTCCCTTCTTTCCTTCCTCCCTTAATTCTCCATGGATTTGATCTGGGAGATCCTCTTCACTTGCTAGAGGTTCCCAATTCCTGAGTCATGGGATTGACAGTCCAAGTTTACATAAAGTAGTTAGATGAAATGGATTGACTGGATTGATGGATGGATTGGATCTATATATTGTTGGAAGAAATATCCAGTACAGGTCCAATTCAGGAGAATGGCCCTGGAAATAAAATGGAGGCTGGAAGCTGATTGGAAAGAAAGGTTCCCTTTTTTGATGAAACAGAACCACAAACCACAAATGATTCTAGGACAGCTGACAAAATAGAGTTTAGAGTGGGTTGGTTTTATACATTCTGGATTCCTATGGGGGTTATGTAGAGGTCATGTCTGGCTCTATAAGCAAAAGGGGAAATGCAAATCCTAGTTGTTTGTCTGAGCTAATTTTGTCAATATTTTGTTTGTTGCTTATCTAAGTTTTTGACCCAGTCTTTCTGAATGGATTACCAAATCTGCATTTCTAAAAGCTGGCCTCCTCAGTTTCTGCTTGGGGCAGGGAAACTGGAGCTGGTTTTTGCCTCCCTTAAGATTTTTTTCCCATTTCTTCTTTAGGGGAAATATTCTATACTGCCTTTTTTAATATTTCCCAAATATTTCATTATCCTGGGGTGAAGGTGTGAGCTTCCCACAGTATCATCAAATATTTCAGGAACTTTCATTTATGTATGAAAACAAACAGTTCAGATATCATGGCAGTGTTAGCAGTTACACATTTAAAATGTGGATTGAACAATTAAGTATTTTAAAATGTAAAGCATAGTCCTGATAATCTTGATACATCTACCCAACTGGTTACTGAAACTTACCATTAAATGAAAAACTTGAAATAAGAATCGAGTTAGGTAAAGGAACAAAGCACAGTTCTGGTCCTGAAAAAAAAGTATAATTGTATTCATTAGTTATCTGGGGTAGTTCTATACCTTGGTTTATTTCTTCCAAAATTCTTCTCCACCAAAAAAATTAAATTGATCTTTTTAAACAACTCACCCACTGCACCAAATGGCAGGGAAACCATTAACTTTACTTCTTCAAACCAGGATAGTGCAAACACAATCATTATCTTCTTTTATTCTGCACCACAGTTTTCATTTTTGATGAACCAAGTTCTACAAACCTCTTCCCTGGCCAGCAGTGGAGATCTGAGTCAGTGATGTGATTCAAGTAATTTAACAACTGATACTCCCTAATGACCAGCTGGGTAAGCATGGATGGGGTGGGTGTCATGTGACTGAGTGGGCATGGCCAACTCGGATGTCACTCATGGCAAGGTGGGGTGGCGCAGGTGGACCAAAGCAGTGGTAGTAAAGGCTAGATAACAGCAATAGCATTCTATTGTCGTTGTGGTACATTTGCGCTCAAGACAGCCCTCACCTCCCACCGCTTCAGGCTTGGAGCTATAAGCTGTGTCCGGGAAGCACTGCAGTGGAGAGATTCTGGGTCTGATTCTCTGGAGCCTTATGTCTTGCTGGGTCTCTCTGCCTGACAGTCAGGTTTTTTAAAAATATTTTTGTAGCAAGAAATGGCAGGCAGCTACTTCTGACCTTTGTTGGTGCAGCTGGGCATGCATGCCTCGGTTGCTCAGGGAGACATGCAGCCTGCCCTCTGCCCTGAGACGCTGGCCCGCCACATTCACTGCCATCACCACATGGCCTGCCCGCTGATCTGACCTTCACTGCTGCTGTTGCAAGGGATGAGTGGGGCAGGATTGCATTGGGGCTCCATGTTGTAACGGGCTCCAGGAGGAGGAGGGGACTCTGTCACCTGTATTGTGAAGCCTGCTAAATTTCACTGTGCTGTGCAAGGGCAGGCCACTTTGACCATGAGGTTGCAACAGCAGTGCCAGTGGCAGCAGTGTGGGTCAGGTCAGCAAGGAGGCTATGAAGTGGCAGCAGCGAACACCGCAGGCCAGTGTCTTGGGGTGGAGAGCAGGTCGTGTGTCTCCCTGAGCGACTGAGGCATGCATGTCCAGCTGCACCAACAAAGGCCAGAAGTAGTCACCGTCATTTCCTGCTGCAAAAATCTTTTTTAAAACCTGACTGTTGGTCAGAGAGTCTCAGCAAGAAATGAGGCTCCAGAGATGCTTTTCTCTGCTGCAGTGCTTCCCAGACATGGCTCACAGTTCTGAGCCCGAAGTGGCAGGAGGCGAGGGCTGCCTTGAGTGCAAGTGTACCATGATGAAGACAGAATGCTGTTGCTGCACAAAGGCAAGTACAGGGGCGCTTTGCTTCCACACTAAGGCTCCAGCCATCGCCACCACTGCTTTGACCACCGGTGTCACCCCACCTTACTGCAACAATGCCATTACCTCACTCCGGCTGGCGAGGGCGACGCTACTCCTTGCACCACTCCTTGTACCACCCTCTACGGCAGAGATTTCCAGCCCCACCCAGAGCGAGTCTCCCTCCCCTGCCTTCGCCCTTACCTTCTAAGCCCATGCAAGGAGTGACGGGGAGGGGAGGGGCAACCAGTGGTAGTATCAGCTGGTTTGCTGAACTGTGCAAAACATTAACAACCAGTTTGGCTGAACTGGTGTAAACCGGCTGAAACACACCACTGATCTGAGCCCCCAAGATCTCCTCTGTCTATTCTTTCAGGCCAAACCTCCCATGTTCACAGCCCCTTCCCCCCCAGAAGAAAAGGGAATTATAAGCAGAAAAACCTAAACAATGAACGAAAGCTGCATTTGAGCCCTATATCCTCTGTCCTTTTGCCCCAAGAAACCAAGCAAAATAATCCATTTCCTGACCTACATCCCCAGCACGAGTTTTGGGGTTTTTTTTTGGGGGGGGGGGGGGGGGGGAATTCCTTCTCTGATTGGGAGCAAATAGAAAAAAGAATGGGTTTGCTGCCATCTAGTGGCTATATTGAAATTTGTAAAGTTATCCTGCAGAAAAAAGGGGCTCATCCTAAAAACATTCTTGTCTAAAAGAAAAAAGAGCCAGGAATCTTGCTTATTTCTCACCCAGGGAAAACCATATCCAAGTGGAAGAGTTTACCCAGCCATTCCATACCTGAAGGCTCAATACACTCTCCTTCAGTAGGTATGTCTTTCAAGGAGTGTTTCACTGCCTCTGTAATAACTTCCATTACATGCTGGATCATTTCCTCATTGTTGTATATTATTACTTGGGAGATGACTTTATGTTCGACAATAATACTGCCATTCCTAAGAGAAAAATGAAGGAAAAACAATTCCTCAGTTACTGAACTGCCTTTTTTTCTCCATGAAAGTATGATAAAGACTGTAATAGATCCACCCTTTTCCTCCATCAAATTCAAAATGAACTAGAACTTCTAGTCCTTTCCATATAATCCACACAACTATCTTAAGAAAGGGTTTAGAATAAGAGTTTCAGACTGGCCCAGGCTTTATCTGGAAGCTTCCTGATTGAGTGGGATTTTAACCTCAACTTTAGTCCAAGTCTAATTGCTTTAACTTCATCATTGTTGGTGCTTCTCTTGAAGAGCCATTTCTTCCTCAGATGTTTCCTGAAACACATGGTGACTGAAAGTATACATAAGACATGCAAAATGCCCAATCTTCCAATTCTCTAGCCACTCTTGGTTCCTTCCCTGCTCAGGCTTTGAACTATCCATATTGTTAAAAAAAAGAAATGTGAAGAGAAGTTACTTAACACCAGAGGATCCACAATGGAAGAAAAGTTCTATTCATATTCAACTGAGGCTGGCCTGAATGAATGAGAGAAATTCATTTGATGGCTCATCATCCCAGAGCCTAAATTAGTCTCTTTTTAGATACCAACCTCATTCGTAAGATCTCCACTTCACAGTATCCAGGGACAGCACTATAAACATCTTTCATCTACAAGGTAGAAAAAGTAAACGAAAGCCTTCATAAACAAACAAACCTATGCCAGGAAAGAGACTTTAATTAGAAGCCAGCCTCCTAAAGCATTGAGTGTGTGGTGTGTGCTGTGTCTTGTCTAATTCCCTAGCTGCAGAAAGCTGATAATCCAAGAAGTGAATTTCTGATTGGGAAGAAGACACATTCTTGGTACGAATTAGGAGTGCTGGCCTTGGTTAAAGAAGAGTGTAAGATACAGTACATTGAAATTTTGAAATTGTGACATTGATCAGTTATAGGCTATTTCCTTGATCCAATCTTACCTGCTTTTTAAACTGAGCCTGAATTTCCTGAGAATATTTAGAGCTTAAATCTTCCAGAGATTTCTTGTACTCTCTGTTAGTAACTTTCACCTGAGCTTTGACAGTAATTGTCACAAATACTAAAAGAGAAAGAGATATTCGTATGAACTTCAACAAGTTTCTTCCCTGCAAAGGAATTCTAAACTGTGACAGGCAAGAGGCGAATGTGTTCCCATTCTCCAACACACTTTCAAATACCTAAATCCAAAGATCCTCATCTGGTTTGAAAACTCATTTTTTGTTTATTGATGAAAAAGAAGCAGGTATTTTTATGCAATCTCCAAATCCCATTTCCATGATTCTTCTTTAAAAAAAAAAATCTTTATTTAGCACGGAACAGGAATATCTTCTCAACTATTCATGAGGTCTCTGTAGCCATGTGTGGGGAAAACATTAGCTCCAAATTAATCATTTTAGCTTGGGGCTCTCAAACCACTGTAAACTATCCTTTCCAGACAGGTGGAAGTGGGAATAGAGAGCTATTTCCCTATATGTTCCTGGTTTACATGCACTACACTATAATGGAGCTTCTGTTAAGCCACATTTTCCAAAGTTAGTTCTTCCGTATGCAATCTCTTTATTCTAGTATGGTAATCCAACATATCTGGAAGCAAACAATTTGAGAAAGTTGTCAGGCTGCCATCAGGAAAAAGTAATCACGTTCTCCGATTGTACTTACATTCACTGACTGGAATTACATCCACAAGGAACTCACACTTGGGCCCATAGAATAAATCTTCATTACAAATGCATTTGATTCCATCATAGATTCCACCATTGAGGCATATCTCTAGAACAGAGAAGTCCCCTTATACAGATCTAATTTGAAAGTTACAATGCATCAATTTACATAGAAATACAATTCTTTATCACAGCATGCATGTATTAAAAAAAAAACACTTGGGCCCTTAGAATAAATCATCATTACAGATGCACTTGATCCCATCAAATATTCTGCCACTGTGGCATAACTTTGGAACTGAAAAGTTCTCTTATATGGATTTGGAAATTATAATCTATTCTTATAAAATGGCAATTTTATAAACACTGATAATGACATTGATCATGGAGAGATGTCTCCAGAAGATTTGAGTGGAAGTTTTGCATACCATGCATCCTTCCAGGTTTTAGCCAAAATTTGGCAAAACATGAAAACAATTAATCTGTGAGCATAGAGTAATCCATACAAGCTAAAGACCATGAATGTTCAATGTTCTCATGTTATTCCAAAGTCCTAGCACAAGGCAACCATGTCCCAAAGGAAGTGTGTCCATCCTCCCAATCTCCCAGAACAGAGAGGAGCTTTCTGTGGCCTTTCAGCTACTGCTGAAATATCACTCTCAGCTGCCCCAGCCAGGATCCCCAGTAGTAAGAGGCAAGAGAGCATTCACTATATAGGGGAAGCCACAAATATCATCCCCACAATATGGAGGGAAAATCACCTCATATGACTATACTACAGTCATAGGCACACTTATAAGGCAGCATTTTGCACAGAAATGTGATGAATAGTGGCTAATCCCATTCATACTCAATCTGTCCTAAATTGTACATATTTCTAAAAAACAAAATAGAAGATCCAAGCTATGGTTCCGATAATCTGATCACAGGAACAGAAGAAAAAACTGTCATGAATTTTGAAAAGTTTAAAGTAGGAATGAGACAAGCATATGGATCAAATGAAAACTGATACTCACGGCTTGTGGTAGTTGTGGTATTTTTGCTAATCTTAGGACTGGAAGAAATTCCTGGAATTGGTATGCTGGAGACAGTAAATCTGCTTTTGCAACTAATTGGGGCTAAGGTACCCGTGGACAGTGTGTTTTTAGAGGGATCATTTATGATGGTGTTGCCCTGTGAGGAAGGGCCCTTTGTTCCACTCCAAGAAGTTGTAAAATCTGAGGCTACGGTCCCATCGCTTACCACCATCCTGAGTGTTGTTGTAAACTCCTGTGTTCCTCCAGGGAAAGTTCTTGGGGAAAGGATGTCAACATGAGAAGTTGTGAATGTTGTGCTTGTAGTGCTGTGAGGGATATTGGGGTGTGGGGTGGCTCTGGTATCAGTGGGGTGTGTTGGAGAGGTGCGTATTTCTTCTGAGAGAGCATTTGTTGTTATACTTGTACTTGTACTTTCATGAACAAGGAACTCACAACGGGGCCCGTGGAATAAATCTTCATCACAGATGCATTTGACCCCATCAAATGTTCCACCATTGTAGCATAGCTCTGAAAGAAAGAGACCCCCACATATCAATGTAATTTGGAAATTGTCATTTTTGTTTATGAAATGTCTGTGGCTTCCCATTGTCAAAAGAAATCTGGGCAGTGTATAGTTGTAAAGCACATAAATGTTTTATAACCACCTAAAGATAGTAGACATCACAGAGGAATAGTAAAATCTTAACCCGCATATTCTTAAAAAGAGTCTTCCACATTCCCTAAGCCAGGCCATGAGGGAAGAGCTAAGTTTCCAAGGCTCATTTAAACAATGCCCAGCCATTACCACTAAGACATTTCTCTTTCTTAGGAAAAAAAAAAGCTAAAATAGTTGTTGTGACGAAGTAAGATTCAACTGCCAAGTATTTACAGTAAATAAATATTAATAAACCAGAGGTGGTATTCAGCAGGTTCTGACCAGTTCTGGAGAAATTTTGAGTAGTTCAGAGAATCGGCAAATATCACCTCTAACTGGAGATTTTACAATATCCTTCCCCTGCCACGCCCACCAAGCCACATCCACAGAACTGGTAGTAAAAAAAATTGAATCCCATCACTGTAATAAACAACTAATAAAACAAGTTAGCATTTTTTATCACTAACATCATATTGAACTTTGGTTAAAAATATTTTAAACTTTGGCATAGGTGTTACTTATTTTTACAAAAAAATGTATGATTTATAGATGAACCAATCATATAAACTAAAATGCCTATTCTCATGTTGCAACCTTTAGAATATGAGATTTTCAAACTACTTTTGACAGAGTTTATTGATCTTATAATTATATTGGTAGCTTAGATCAATTACAACTGAAATTTCATATCAATCTCATTGTTCATTTATGTTCATAACCATAAATAAATCCCCCTATTCTCTAGCATGCTTTCTAGCCAGAAACTCTTCTAGTTTTTCTTGTATTTCAAGATATCTTTATGGCTAGGTAGAAAGTTTTGGTTATATTAAGCCATTAATTACTGAATTATCAAGATGTAAAATGCAACTACAGAATATAGCTAAAAGTATTTCTATACCTATAGTCATTCCCTCCACTTTGGAAAATGCACAGAAGAGAATTTGCCTAAGATATTATTCTTGGGAATTACCTCAAACATTTACAGTTGCACCAAAATGAGCGCAAACACTGAGTTATATTTAATTCAACTTTTCTGATTAAGAGACAGGCAGAAGTAATTCTGATTCCTGCATTCTGTTTGAAGAGTTGTTTATATCTGTGGCCCTACTCACCTGCTTCAACACAAGGGATAAGGAAGAAGAAAAAGAGAGCCCCCATCATCATTTTAGATTGTTTCTCAGACGCCTGAATCCAAATCAATGTTACTTAAGTGAGACTCAAGCACACCTGAGGATCTCACTCTGTTTCCTAAGGAAAGAAAGGTAGAACTAAGGACCTTGGACATCTGAAAGACGGAAAAGGAAAGGTAATTAGCCCATACTGAATGTATATGTTTTTTTTCCTTCTATCACAGAGTCTGTGTGTGCAGGAAGGGCAATAAAACCAACGTGAGTCAATGTAACTGATAAATGAGTTCTAGGCTGACTCCTAAAAATATCAGTTGTTTCTTTTCAAATAATCAGATGATAATTCCTTTTGTTCACAAGCCAGTATAACGCAAGAGGAAAACAAGCCTCTTGCCAAACACACATAACACCTTTTATTTCACATCTTTATATATTTCATACCATGATAAACTCATTCTTACAGCAGTACAAATAATATAACTAGCACCAGACAGAGTTAGATTATAGTCTTTGACAGGGTGTTTGTTTGCTATCATCTCATTTCTTCAATCTGGAACATGGAGGTTGGTGCTGTTGACCCCATATGATTCTTGGAAAGTTAACAGCAATGAAAAAGCTACTTAAAAGGCTAGGACGTGGCTTTAATATTATTAGAAAGTTATCTCTTAAACCATCTATTTATCTCTTTATATGGTGATTATTAGTTAGATTTATTTTCCTTGTCCAGTGTTTAAAATGATATATATAGAAACCCTGGTTTTAATTTTTCCACATAACCTCAACCCTGCATGGTAGCCTAGGATAAGAGAATGTTTCTAGCCAGAGGTCATCTAGAGATCTTTCATTAGTTAGGGTGAATTTGACCACACTTTGCAAATCTGGGACTTAGTACACAATGGAGATGAAAGTTCAGTAGCATATGAAGCATATGTTTCAAGCATATCCTCTGGAAAAAGATTCATTCTGGACTACTATGGAAAATTTACATACATTAAATCCAGCCATTTGTGCACAGCCAAATAATTTTGCCAAACCCACTGCCACCCTGTGGTTTCTCCCAAACCTGGAGTCAGTTATGAAATGTAACAAGACATTATATACCCATGAGCTATAGACATGTCCACACAGGGATACAAGAAAGAAAATAGCAACCTGGCTTAAAGCAGATTCTATTTAGTCATCCAATTGTGTAGCTGCCCATTTCACCAGAAGCAATTCTGGGCAGCATATATTATGGACAGGTATTTTATGGCTGGGTAATAGTTTTTCAACATTTTACCTTTTTGACTCCAAAAAACAGATGGCATTGCTTCAAGCAGTAAAAATGGCAGGGACTTCCTTTTCCTGGAGAAAATGTATGTTAGGACTCTTAAAATGTGCAAAAACCCGACAGAAAACCTTTGGTCAGGCACTAGAGGGCACCAAAGCTATTCAGCACTTGTGAGGAAAATGAAGTGGCAGAGGGCCTAAGTAGTTGTCCCTACTGCATTCTTCATGTGGTAAAAAAAATCAAAATATATTTCCCAAAGTTGTTTCTGTTAAGACATCTTGCTTCTGGGAAATTCTTTATTTCTTTTTTTCTTTGCTTGGAAAGTTCCAGACACATACACACTTCCTTTATAAATGTCCGGTTAAGAAAAAGCGTGAGAGAAGGCTTCCTCTCACATTCACATGTACTGTAAATTGCATTTACTACTTTGAAATGCCTCCAATGAAATGGTTTTCTCATAAGAAAAAATTCACAGCACACTGAAGTGACCCTGAGTAACGATAGGGAAAAGAACCTGTGGTCCAGTAAATCATATTGGTTTTATTCACTGAGCTTATTTCAAAGATAGTTTAGCAAGCATGCTGACCTAGTAGGAAGGGATAAGTAATGATAAAGTCACACAAATGGATTTATCTAAAACATTTCAATGTCAGGCTGTGATTTCTTTATTTTGTCTTTGCAGTTGTGGGGCCAGAGGCATATGAGCACTCGTTCTGGTTTTGATCATGGTCCCTCTGGAAATGTTCCCATAACTTTCCTCATTATTGACTGCAAGCAAAAAATAATAATATAGTGATTTGACTGCTTTAAGTAACCAGGTTTTGGGTCGAAGAATACGTTTTTGCAAATGGTTTCCTATTGCACAGTATTGCATAGTTTATTATGATGAATAAAGACATTTTGGTCTGAATTTTCCTTAGTATACTTTATTTTTAATTGCAACACCATTGCAAAGTATACAGAAAGTTAGATTTTAAAGTGCAGCTCAGACTTGTTCATGTATTAGATTGAACATGTAAAATTAGAGGTGTTTACATTGAACTGCCACCTAACAACTTACCCATCCCCTCCCCAGTAAGTATGTCACATGTCCCCTCAATTTCTCTGTTTGTCCATAATAACGGAGAGCCTAATCATTACAATGCAGTTTCCCTCAGCTTCCATGGTGATCTGACAAACCAGAACCTGTAAAAGGGATGGACTCACCCTTCCTATGGAAAACAATAGAAACAATGGAAGTCAGGAAGGAGGGAGCCAGAAGACAGAATCAATGCCTTCTCTCCTTGCTCCCATCAAAATGGCTTAGAAAGAAGGGAAGGAACAGAATATTTATAGTACAAGATTTGAAATAATTCTCCTGCCCTCTTTTATGAATTGTTTATATTTTGAAATGAAAACAATGCAACTAAGTTTGTACTTTAGTTTTTATACATTTTATATTGATTGTTTGGATAAAGTGTTCACCTGTTATGTATCCCTCAATGGTAAGCTTTTCAAAGCTGCTTAGCTGAACTCCAACTGTTTAGTTCAAGTTTTAAACTAATTTTTCTTTAGTTTTTGAGGAAATGTATGCTTCCCATTATACACAGAGGATAAACCATTTGATTAAATCTTTAAACAATACATTCATCCCTTGTTCCATTTAGTTTATTGCAAGTTTATAAGATATTTGTTACTGTAGATGGATATGTCTGAAACAGGGAATTACTAAGGTAATTTACACTGCTTATTAGATTGATTTGACCAGTGCATGGCTTATGTGCAACACATCAGTTTAAAGTAATACTACTGAATCCCCTAAGTTTTTCTCCCACGTAGATACCATACAGTACGGTGCAAAAGTCTTAAGCCATCATTATATTTCTTGTTGTAGCAATGGTATAATGACCATATGTAATTGCGTCTCAATCTTCTTATTTGAATACAACCAGAAAAATGCAAAATATTTAAGTGCACTATTCAAAAAATTAGGAAAAAGCAGAATAAACAGCTTCCATAGGCCAAAGTGACAAATAAGCAACGTGATCTCCCCTTACACTTGAACAACAGTAGGCTCTTGGCTTCTGTAACCCTAAATCTAAGGGAACCCTAGACACTGTCACTGCTAACAGTTGTACGTGTCCTACTGTGTCTAGCTCAAATGACCAAAAGTTCTGTTATAGCAAGTTTTTGCAAGACATGCTTGAGCACTAGATGCAGTACATACACAAGTTGTTTCAGTGTAATTCATTGGAAGCTTGCTTATAAGACCAGCTTTCATTCACATCATTCCAATTAAAATGCCAAAGATCACAGAATGTGACAAACATAAAATCATAGTTTTGCATCAGCAAGGCCACTCTCAAAGGGAAATCAATAAACAAACTGCATATTCAAGCTGTTATAAAGAAATTTGAGGAATCAGGAGAGGTCAAGGACAAAAAAAAGGATTGGAAGGCCAAGGAAACCTTCAAATTCTGATGAGAAGTTTCTCAGAGTTTCTTCTTTTAGAGACCAGAGGAAGTCCCGCTGGATCCCCTGGCTCAGCATCTAGCAGCCTCATTGGATTGTCAAATTGACCTTTCTACAGTCTGACAAAGTTTGATGAGTAATGATCTTTGTGGAAGGGTAGCAGACAAGAAATCACTTTTGCATAAGGGGAACAGGGTAAAAAGAGTAAGATATGCTAATGCTCACAAAGATCAGACTGAGGACTAGTGGAAAAAAGTATTAGGAAGTAATGAATCCAAGTTTGAAATTTGGGGGTCCGTTCATTGACAATATGTGAAAAGAATAGTTGGAGAGGGATGGGTGAATGAGAGAAACATGATGGAAGGTGTGTCCTGGTTTGGGGCTGCATTTCTGCCAGTGGTATTGGTGATAGTCTGAATTGATAAGATTATGAATGCTGAAAGTACAGGCAGATTTTAATTCATCATGCCATTCCTTCTAGAAAGCACCTGATAGGAAATGGATTTATTTTTCAGAATGATAATAATCCCAAGCACAATAGAACATATTTAGTGAGGAAATCAGCTGAAAAAACACTGAACATCATGGATTGGCCATCATAGGGTCCAGACCTGAATGTTCTCGAGGCCTAGACAGAGAAAGAAAGAAAAGACAGCCTAAATCAGAGGTGGTATTCACCAGGGTCTGACCAGTTCTGGAGAATCGGTGGTGGAAATTTTGAGTAGTTTGGAGAACCGGCAAATGCCACCTCTGACTGGAGATTTTACAGTATCCTTCCTCTGCCATGCCCACCAAGCCACACCCCCAGAACTGGTAGTAAAAAAAATTGAATCCCACCACTGGCTTAAATCTAAGGAAGAACCATGGGAGGTGCTGAAAGAAGCCTGGTATAATGTACCAGAAGATTTCCTCAGAAAACTTCAGGACGGTCTCCCCAAAAGAGTTCAGGATGTACTTAGAACCAAGGAAAGTCACACTAAATAAGGACTTTTGCCTGAAGAAGCCATTTTGTTTTGAAAATTGTATTTCTTTGGATTTTATATACATATTTTTTGTATTTCCTGTTTGAATCTTAATACAGAGACTGAAAAATAATTATGGATAGGCATTAAAACTTTGCTCAAACAACAGAGTGGATGGTAACCTATGACTTTTGTGTAGCAATATATGAGTAATTATTAATCAATTAGTCATACATGTTGAGTCCAATATGAAGTAATTTGAATTCCAGATCAAAAGCTGATTGTTCCTGCCTAGTTACTATATTTAGAGTTCAGATATAAGGCAGGGAAATTCTGCAGTTAGGACTTTGGCTAGGAAAAAACCACCTGAGAAGCCTTTGAACCCTAAGATTTACCAGAGGTAAATCAAAAACCTTTGTTGGAAGTTAAAACCCACCCCCTCCTAGAAAAATCAAATAGCCTAGGAAATACTAAAAAGGCAGAATATTTACCCTAAAAAGAGAAGTAGAAACTCAGAAGCAGAAACTCACCTTAGAAGCAGACGCTCACCCCCGCACCTTTGTTAATGAGTGGGACATTAAGGCATGGGACAGAATATTTTACATAACAAAGATCTCCAGGTAGAGCTATAGGAATTGCCAAGCCCTTTCATTACATCATCATCTAGCAAGGCTCAACCAAACCTTGGACTCAGGACAGCCTACAAAGTTGCCCCTGCATGGCCCCATGGGAGCCTGACAACCAATCAGAATACAAGCTCAAATTCAAATCGCAACAGAGGGTATAAAACCAGGCACTTTCAGCACTTCTCTTTCTCCTTGATCTCTTCCTTCACCTTGACGCATGTGATCATCCTTCCTTCTTTGGAACTCCAAGCTATGTGGTCTTGTCCACCGTTAAACCATCTTTCCAAATAGCCTCCATGTTTCCAGTGTCTTTTTCCCCACTTGGAACTGAACCCAGAAGGATAATTCTTCCAACACCTTGATGGAATTAAAAAAAACATTGAGAGAAAACGGGCATACATGAAAAAGACAGATATATTTTGTTTCATTATCAATAACTACTACATTCCTATTTTTGCTTTGTTTCTCTGAGTGTCCATTTTTCCCCCTGTGCTTTTTTAAAACCAGTCATGCATTGTTTCACCATTTTCCCAGTGATCCAAGATGGAAGAGTTTGATCCCCAGTTCTCACTCTTTGATTTTTTTTGCCCAGTCCTTTGGGCAAATCCTTAGGGCATCTATGCGGAGGACCAAAAAGTCAAGGTGAATGCTGGCTTTTTGTATGTGTGCTGACATTACATGTGTATACAAAAGAACAGGGCTTTAATAACTCAATTGTAATTGCCACCATGGCTTTCCAATCCCCTTACTCATAGATGCTTCTGATCTGTGGCAATATAATATTCTCAGAAAGCTTGTTCACCACTACATTCACTTAATATTCATTAAATAGACAGACAGGATAGACGTGTATAAATAAATGCTTCAGAATGTGGTGTAACACCATTAGTGTTTATGATTCTCTACCATCACCTACAAATGTTATATCCTCAGATTATTCTGTCTCCATGGCCACTATATTACTTAAGACTCATGTTTGGAATGTCATATTCACATAACAAGTTCAGAAAAAAATTTTTTCATAAGCTTTAAGGTATTTTGATCATAAGATCAGCCAAAATAATGACAATCTTTAAAAGATCTACTAATAATTAACATCTAATCAATAGCAAGTTATATGGAAAATTTAAAAAAACAGATAGAAACAGGAAAATTTTTCACATCCAAAGTGTTCTTTAGATAAAACACAATTCTTACTTTTTAATGGCTTTACTGTTTTATTTCAGCATGCTTCAGCAGCTAATAATACCTTATTCAACAAGCCTATCTCTATCTCTGCCCTCTTGAGCCCTTTGCAAATCACTGGTCACTTTCTGGATTCACATATCTTGTTCAGACACAGTGGAGTTTATTTGGTTTGTCTTATTATGTCATGTGAACTCAGTCATAGTGTCTTTTAAACCATTATGGAATAGTAGTCAAGATTATAAGAATGCTGTATGTTTGTTTTATGATTTAATTTTCATTTCCTGAGCCCATGAAAATTCCTTTAGGATTAGAGTGAATTATAAAAACTCGAGGGAAGGGAAGGGAGGGATGCAGGGAGGATTATATTGTGTCATTATGTGGAGAACCCCAACACTATATCTTATTCTGTATTTATTGATTTTAAGAATAGCTGAGATCTATAGGTGACTGCTCATATTTATATGAAAATTCTGCCAAAACAGAATTTCACTTATTGATCTTAGAGATGTGCTACTATAGGAAGCGGATCCAGGGATTCAGACAGTTACTGATGTATACAAGTGCAAATAAGTATTGCAGTTCTTTAAACAGGAAGGGTACAATATATGCAAAATATTCTCTTTGTAACCAACCCCCTCAGACAACTTATTTGTGGCAAATATCTTTACTTCAAGTTTTTAAAAGCCAGTGTTTTATTCTGCTTGAAGGTAGGCCTCCCAGATTTATAATTAGAGCTTAGCTAAGAACAGTTAATATCTAGTTAAAACTAGACTTCATCCCATAAAGTTTGGTCCTACTGACATTAGTGGGCTGCTTTCGGGTCATAGGGAAATATTAGGCAGAGAAGAATTTCCTGCAGGATGAACTTTCTCTCCAGTTCCTTTTGGGAAGGGAACATGCTCTGACAGGAGTCATCCTGAAAAAGAGATTTACAGGAATGACCAGACAAGAAGACCAAGGCAAAATGTCCTCAAGTGTGGGAACAGAGATTTGATACCTTACTCTTACAGTTTACTCTCCCAAGGTTCCATCAAATATTAACCTTAGTCTGCCTCATATGCTTCAGCAAACCTTGAATGTAGATATAGAAATATTCCATGTAATGAATGATACTGTCTATGTGGCAAAGACTATATTCAAAACATTGACCCTTGTCCTTATGTGAATATCACTGCAGAGAATCTTGCAGAATCTTGCTCTCCCCTAAATAAATATTCCTGATAGCTCCATGAATGCTCTACGTATCCACAATTAAAGATAGTAATACCATATAAAGTAGAATGAAATGTAGTATAGCAATGTACTGAATATAACATTGATATAAATAACAGGTCAAAATTTACTGAGGTAAGTATTAATTGCACAGAATTTTCATGCTGATACCAATTTGGAATTTTTCAAAGTAACTTGAAATAGCAGCATGAGAGAAAAGGAAACTGAGGACATCAATTTATTTTAATATTTAACATAAATATTAAAACGGCATGGAGGGTTGATAGGAGGCATAGGTAGGAAATTCTTTATAAAGCAGGGAGATCTTCCCCTAGTTTTCCATAATTCCAACTCAGATCAGGTATTGAAAGAACCTCTAATCCTCTATCAGAACTTACTTCCTCCTCCAGCCACCGCCCTGCCCCACCTCACATTAGAAAGAATGAGTGGCAGATGCGTTTTCAAATTGGTTGAAAAATCCAGCTATACCTTGGCTTGCGCCATAATAAATCATTAGCTCAGCACCATTAATCATCCTTGTTAAGGAGGCAGGATGGAAATAGAAGTTGCAACAAATGTATGTCTACATCTTTGTGCACTTTAGTGGAAGAAAGTACTACATAAAGAGTATCTGGAATGTACTTCAACAATTCCATGGCTTTAGAAAATTCAGGGTTTCTGTCTCCATTCATGCCACTTTCTCGTGTTTCTCTTTTTCTTTAAAAACTACATTATTTTAGTTGGAGAGAATGTGGGTTAACAGAGAATGACATATTGACATATCAAATAAAATATACTGTATAATTCCAAGCAAAACTGTAGTTTGTTTCCAGACTTGGCATAACTTGGAGAGCTAAGAACAAATTTTCATTATTATTACAGTACATAATTTTAGGATCCTCATTTGGAAGCAACTATTTTACACTAAAAAAGAGACTGTGCAATTCATCTAACCTCAGCTATAGGCTAGAATTGTGAGGATGCCATTCGTGTCATGTCTTTAAGAAATAGACAACCAGGCATCTTTGGGTCCATACCTTGCTGTGCACAAGAAGATATGCCTGCGCCCACTACCATTACTACTTTAATTAAACCTTTTCTAGAAAGTGGACTATGGGAATCAATATTCTAATCTGAAAAATGTGGTGTGTGTGTGTGTGTGTGTAGATAGTGAGATAGTAGCATGCATATTAAATGAATAAATATAACAGAAATTTAGGGAGAAGCTGGCAGTAACATTGCAAAAACCATGATATTTGTCTCATAGACTTCACTTTGAAAATCTGGGACTTATTACACATTAGAGCCGACAGTTCAGCAGAATGAATGAAGGTTTCAAGCAGCTATCATCTGAAGCGGGGGTGTCAAACTCAAGGCCTGTGGGCCGGATCCAGTCCACGAGATGCTTAGATCTGGCCCACGGGGCCACCCTGGAAACAGCAAAAGACCAGCCCGTGGTGCCTCTAGCAGCGAAAACAGAGCTCAAGTGGCTGCAAAAGCCTCCTGCAACCCTCTGCCAGCGAAAATGGAGCTCAAGAGGCTGCGGTGGCCTCCTGCAACCCTCTGCTAGTGAAAACAGAGCTCCATTTTCACTGGCAGGGGGTTGCAGGAGGCCACCGCAGCCTCCTGAACACCATTTTCACTGGCAGAGGGCTCGGGCCACCACAAGCACCCCCGACACTAGTGATGATGAGCTGGCCACAATCACTCTGGCCATGCCCACCTGCCCAAGATCAAACACAACCCGGATGGGGCCCTCAGTGAAATCAAGTCTGACACCCCTGCTCTGCAGGATATGCTAACATTCCTAAAAATAATGTTGATTCTGGGCTACTATGGAACATTTACATATGTTAAATCCAGCCATTCGACACTGAGCATAGCCAAATAATTTTGCCAAAATCTATATAGACATGGCCACACAGGGATACAGGAAAGAAAATAGCAACCTGGCTTAAAGCAGATTTTATTTAGTCATCCAATTGTGTAGCTGCCCATTTCACCAGAAGCAATTTTGGGCAGCATATATTATGGACATGTATTTTATAGCTGGGTAATAGTTTTTCAATACTTTACCTTTTTGACTCTGAAAAAAAGATGGCATTGCTTCAAGCAGTAAAAATGGCAGGGACTTCCCTTTCCTGGAGAAAATGTATGTCATAATTCTTTCAGGACTCCTAAAAAAGCTGTGCGGAAACCGGACATAAAGCCTTTGGTCAGGCACTAGAGGGCACCAAAGCTATTAAGCACCTATGAGGAAAATGAAGTGGCAGAGGGCCTAAGTAGTTGTCCCTACTGCGTTCTTCATGTGGTAAAAAATCAAAATATATTTCCTCAAAGTTGTTTTTGTTAAAACATCTTGCTACTGGGAAAATCCTTGTTTCTTTTTTTCTATGCTTGGAAAGTTCCAGACACATACACATTTCCTGTTAAGATGTCCTGTTAAGAAAAAGCGTGAGAGAAGGTTCCCTCCCCTGTTCAGATATACTGTAAACTGCATTCACTACTAGGCCTTTGAAATTCCTCCCATATAACATGAAATGGTTTTCTCATAATAAAAAATTCACAGCACGCTAAAGTGACCCTGAGTAACGATAAGGAAAAGACGAGTAAATCATATTGTTTTTATTTACTGAGCATATTTCAAAGATAGTTTAGCAAGCACGCTGACCCAGTAGAAGGGATAGATAATGATAAAGTCGCACAAAGGGATTTATCTAAAACATTTCAATGTCAGGCTGTGGTTTCTTTATTTTGTCTTTCCAGTTGTGGGGCCAGAGGCATATGAGCATCCGTTCTGCTTTTGATCATGGTCCCTCTGGAAATGTTCATAACTTTCCTGTATTGTTGATTGCAAGCAAATAAAATAATATAGTATTTTATCAAAGTGATTTGACTGCTTTAAGTAACCAGGTTTTGGGACAAAGAGTATATTTTTGCAATTGGTTTCCCTATTACACAGTATTACATATTTTATTATGATGAATAAAGATATTTTGGTCCAAAATTTTCCTTAGGATACTTTATTTTTAATTGCAATACCATTGCAAAGTATACAGAAAGTTAGATTTTAAAGTGCAGCTCAGTTTTGTTCATGTATTAGATTGAACATGTAAAATTAGAGGTGTTTATGCTCAATTGCCACTTGACAGCTTACCCACTCCCCTCCCCATCGTTAAGATATTCTCTAAGCATATGTTTGTCATATGAATTTAATAGTCCTACTGTTGTGACATTCCGAATGAAACACATATCCCCTCAATTTCTCTGTTTGTCCATAATAACAGAGACCCTAACCATTACAATACAGTTTCCTGCAGCTTCCATGCTGATCTGACAAAGGATCAGAATCTATAAAAGGAACTTCTTTTTTCTATCATGGTGACTTAAATCTTGCAGAATTCCAACCTCAGTTAATAGGTTAAAACTTTTCCTGAGCAGGCATAAAGAAGTAGTTGCTTTGAAGGAGAGAATCAGATCTTTAACAATGAAAAAAAAATACAAACACAAACTTCAGCAATCATCACCTTTATTGATTCCAAGCAAATCAGCAAAGCTCACGTTGGTACCTCATGCATATCCCCCACTGAAAAGTTGGCTGAGCCTCAGCATGGAGAAGATGGCTATGTGGCAGGAAATATTCAGACAAAGTAGAACAAGCAAGAATTTCACCATGCTTCATAATTTTTGTGTGCCTTGAATCAAACACTTCCGTTGCTATTTGCAGATTCCTTACATTTGATGTGAAGCATGGATTAAACCATTTATCATTAACCTCTTTGGCCCAATAGTCTTCAATATCTTCATTAACGACTTAGATGAGGGAATAGAAGGCGAACTTTGCAAATTTGCAGCTGATACTTAGCTGGCAGGAATAGCTAACACCCAAGAAGACAGGCTCAAGATCCAGATGGATCTTGACAGACCAGAATACTGGGCCGTATCTAACAAAATGAAATTCAATGTTGAAAAAAAGCAAAGTCCTACACTTAGGCAAGAAAAACCAAAAGTACACATATAGACTGGGTGAAACCAGGCTCAATAGCAGTAACTGTGAGAGGGATCTTGGAGTTTTAGTGAACAACCAGCTAAATATGAGCCAGCATTGTGCAGCAGCAACCAAAAAAGCTAATGCAATCCTAAGTTGTATTAGCAGAGGGATACAATCAAGATCAAGTGAGGTACTAATACCACTCTATAAAACCTTAGTAAGACCACACCCAGAGTACTACATCCAGTTTTGCTCACCACACTATAAAAAAGATGTTGAGACTCTAGAAAAAGTACAGAGAAGCCAGGATTGTTAGGGGGCTGGAGACTAAAACTTATGAAGAATGGTTACAGGAATTAGGCATGGCTAGTCTAGTGAAGAGAAGGACCAGGGGAGACATGATAGCAGTGTTCCAATATTTGAGGGGCTGCTACAGAGAGGAAGGGGTTAAGCTATTTTCTAAATCACCCAAAAGCCAGACAAGGAATGATGGATGGAAACTGAAAAAGGAGGGATTTAACCTGGAAATAAAGAAAAACTTTCTGACATTGAGAACAATCAACCAATGGAACAGCTTGCCCTTGGAAGTTGTGGGAGCATCATCACTTGAGACATTCAAGAAGAGATTGGACTGCCATTTGTCAGAAATGTTGTAGGATCACCTGCTTGGTTGGGGGCTGGACTAGATGACCTACAAGGTTCCTTCCAACTCTGATTATCTGTTATCTGTTAACAATCATTTCGCATACTTCGCATCAGCTTGCCCTCATTGGCTATCTGCAAGCGCAGTTCCAACTAGCCTCTATTCAGGAAATGTGAGGTTCCTTTGGCCCATTTTATCACAGTCAGCAACATCAGTCCGGGTGCAAGAACAACACAGATCATTGTAAATAAAACCTAAGATAGAAACAGCCCTCCCATGACACAGGTAACTTTCTCCACTCTTGCATGCTTCACTCCAGGTGAGCAACTCTTTGGCTCTCTAAAAATGGTAGCCACTTAACCCTTAGATAACTAGCAATAACAATTTCCTGTCTTAAAGATCTCAGAATTCCTGGCTCTTCTCACGAGGACATTCTTCCCAATCAGATGATCCAAGGATCAATTATATGGATTAGAGGTATGTTCTCCCTTGCTATGGCACCATGGGACTTCTTCAGCTTAGAACACAGTTAAGAAAAAGTGTGAGAGAAGGTTCCCTCCCCTGTTCTGATATACTATAAACTGCATTCGCTACTAGACCTTTGAAATGCCTCCCATATGCATGAAATGGTTTTCTCATAATAAAAATTCACAGCATGCTAAAGTGACCCTGAGTAACCATAAGGAAAAGAACCTGTGGTCGAGTAAATCATATTGTTTTTATTCACTGAGCATATTTCAAAGCATACTGACCCAGTAGAAGGGATAAATAATGATAAAGTCGCACAAATGGATTTATCTAAAACATTTCAATGTCAGGCTGTGGTTTCTTTATTTTGTCTTTGCAGTTTTGGGACCAGAGGCATATGTGCACCCGTTCTGCTTTTGATCATGGTCCCTCTGGAAATGTTCATAACTTTCCTGCATTATTGATTGCAAGTAAAAAATAATAATATAGTGATTTGACTGCTTTAAGTAACCAGGTTTTGGGACGAAGAGTACATTTTTGCAATTGGTTTCCCTATTGCACAGTATTACATATTTTATTATGATGAATAAAGACATTTTGATCCAAAATTTCCCTTAGGATACTTTATTTTTAATTGCAATACCATTGCAAAGTATACAGAAAGTTAGATTTTCAAGTGCAGCTCAGTTTTGTTCATGTATTAGATTGAACATGTAAAATTAGAGGTGTTTATGCTCAATTGCCACTTGACAGCTTACCCACTCCCGTCCCCATAGTTAAGATATTCGCATATGTTTGTCATATGAATTTAATACTCCTACTGTTGTGACATTCCGAATGAGACACATATCCCCTCAATTTCTCTGTTTGTCCATAATAACAGAGACCCTAACCATTACAATACAGTTTCCTGCAGCTTCCATGCTGATCTGACAAAGGATCAGAATCTATAAAAGGAACTTCTTTTTTCTATCATGGTGACTTAAATCTTGCAGAATTCCATGTGTGGTCTTACTAGAGCAATATAAAGAGGTACTAACACTTCATGTAATCTTGGTGCAATCCTTCTGATAATGTAGCCTAGGACTAAATAGGCATTTTTTGCAGCTACAGTAAACCATTAAGTCACATCTAACTTGTTCTCCATTAGGACTCCTAGATCCTTCTCACAGTTATTGCTGCTATCTAGTTACTACCTATTCTATATCTGTGCATTAAGTTTTCCTTGCCTAAACCACAATTGGGACTGGAACACAGTTGAACACCACCTTTTGTACGAGTGTTGTCATCTCACACAAAAACAAAGGGGCGGGGTTTTGTTACCACACTTGTCACTTGGCATTTTGTCTCTGTCTTTCCAAGGTGTTACCTTGAGGTACTCCATAAGAAGAAGGTCAAGCTGCAGTCTGCCAAGACTGTTCTTGGGGATGTTTCTTCTAGATAGGAGTGGAACCTCTGCATCTCAAATGATCTAGGTGCTAGAGCCCACTGTAACTACATAGCCAAAAGGCATTAAGAGTTGTTAATCTAATCCTACGTAGCTTCTTCTCTGGTAATATCACACTACCAACTAGAGCATACAAAACCTATACCTATATTTGAATACAGCTCATCAGTCTGGAACCCATATCATGTGTCCGATATTAACACAATTGAAAAAGTCCAGAAATATTTCACAAGAAGAGTTCTCTGCTCCTCTACTCATTGCAGAAGACCTTATGCCAACAGACTTGAAACTCTAGACCTAGAAAACCTAGAAAACCTAGAACTACGCCGCCTCCGGTCGGATCTAAATATAGTATATAAAATCATACATTGCAATGTCCTACCTGCAACTATATACTTCAGCTTCAACCATAACAATACAAGAGATAGATACAATACAATAGATGCAAACTCAAGGTTAACTGCACCAAACTTGACTGCAGAAAATACGACTTCAGCAACAGAGTGGTCAATGTTTGGAATACTCTACCTGACTCTGTGGTTTCTTCCCCAAACCCTAAAAATTTTAACCTTAGACTGTCTACTATTGACTTCACCCCCTTCCTAAGAGGCCTGTAGGGGGCGTGCATAAGCGCACCAATCATGCCTACCATCCCTGTCCTATTGTTTTTTATTTTTCTTATAACTATCTATCTCATGTATTCAAAACTATATTTATTCTTATACTTGTACCTTGTGAGCGATTGACAAATCAAATCAGATGTAAATAACAGTGTCCCCAGTGCTCAATCCATGGTTGCAGTCCAAAGGACCATCAGTGATATCAAAAACATTGAAATATCCAGCCAACATCATATGCCACATTCTTCTGTCCATCTCGAGTAAAGCTCATCCATCAAGCAAATTCTTTGCTTTCATTTCCAGACCAGAACTCAAACTGAAATATATTTAGAAAATCAGCAGGTTCCAACAGTACAATTGACTTAATCACTAATAATTTGCCTCAGAAAGGGCTGTCACTATTACACTGAAACTTGCCATTAAGCTAGA
The DNA here is from genome assembly GCF_049901715.1 of Pseudonaja textilis. NCBI lineage: Eukaryota > Metazoa > Chordata > Lepidosauria > Squamata > Elapidae > Pseudonaja > Pseudonaja textilis. Next base: position 85,611,083 of record NC_142008.1, on the reverse strand, counting down.
AACTCTTGCAACCTCAGTTAATGGGTTAAAACTTTTCCTGAGCAGGCATGAAGAAATAGTTGCTTTGAAGGAGAGAATCAGATCTTTAACAATGAAAAAAAAATACAAACACAAACTTCAGCAATCATCACCTTTATTGATTCCAAGCAAATCAGCAAAGCTCACATTGGTACCTCATGCATATCCCCCACTGAAAATTTGACTGAGCCTCAGCATGGAGAAGATGGCTATGTGGCAGGAAATATTCAGACAAAGTAGAAGAAGCAGGAATTTCACCATGCTTCATAATTTTTGCATGCCTTGAATCAAACAATTCCGTTGCTATTTGCAGATTCCTTAAATTTGATGTGAAGTCCAGCATGGATTAAACCATTTATCATTAACCTTTTTGGCCCAATACTCTTCAATATCTTCATTAACGACTTAGATGAGGGAATAGAAGGGGAACTTGCCAAATTTGCAGCTGATACTTAGCTGGCAGGAATAGCTAACACCCAAGAAGACAGGCTCAAGATCCAGATGGATCTTGACAGACCAGAATACTGGGCCGTATCTAACAAAATGAAATTCAATGTTGAAAAAAAGCAAAGTCCTACACTTAGGCAAGAAAAACCAAAAGTACACATATAGACTGGGTGAAACCAGGCTCAATAGCAGTAACTGTGAGAGGGATCTTGGAGTTTTAGTGAACAACCAGCTAAATATGAGCCAGCAGTGTGCAGCAGCAGCCAAAAAAGCTAATGCAATCCTAAGTTGTATTAGCAGAGGGATACAATCAAGATCAAGTGAGGTACTAATACCACTCTATAAAACCTTAGTAAGACCACACCTTGAGTAGTGCATCCAGTTTTGTTCACCACACTATAAAAAAGATGTTGAGACTCGAGAAAAAGTACAGAGAAGCCAGGATGGTTAGGGGGCTGGAGACTAAAACTTATGAAGAATGGTTACAGGAATTAGGCATGGCTAGTCTAGTGAAGAGAAGGACCAGGGGAGACATGATAGCAGTGTTCCAATGTTTGAGGGGCTGCCACAGGGAGGAAGGGGTTAAGCTATTTTCTAAATTCCCCAAAAGCCAGACAAGGAATGATGGATGGAAACTGAAAAAGGAGGGATTTAACCTGGAAATAAAGAAAAACTTTCTGACATTGAGAACAATCAATCAATGGAACAGCTTGCCCTTGGAAGTTGTGGGAGCATCATCACTTGAGACATTCAAGAAGAGATTGGACTGCCATTTGTCAGAAATGGTGTAGGATCACCTGCTTGGTTGGGGGCTGGACTAGATGACCTACAAGGTTCCTTCCAACTCTGATTATCTGTTATCTGTTAACAATCATTTCGCATACTTCGCATCAGCTTGCCCTCATTGGCTATCTGCAAGCGCAGTTCCAACTAGCCTCTATTCAGGAAATGTGAGGTTCCTTTGGCCCATTTTATCACAATCAGCAACATCAGTCCGGGTGCAAGAACAACACAGATCATTGTAAATAAAACCTAAGATAGAAACAGCCCTCCCATGACACAGGTAACTTTCTCCACTCTTGCATGCTTCACTCCAGGTGAGCAACTCTTTGGCTCTCTAAAAATGGTAGCCACTTAACCCTTAGATAACTAGCAATAACAATTTCCTGTCTTAAAGATCTCAGAATTCCTGGCTCTTCTCACGAGGACATTCTTCCCAATCAGATGATCCAAGGATCAATTATATGGATTAGAGGTATGTTCTCCCTTGCTATGGCACCATGGGACTTCTTCAGCTTAGAACACTGTTAAGAAAAAGCGTGAGAGAAGGTTCCCTCCCCTGTTTGGATATACTGTAAACTGCATTCGCTACTAGACCTTTGAAATGCCTCCCATATACATGAAATGGTTTTCTCATAATAAAAATTCACAACACGCTAAAGTGACCCTGAGTAATGATAAGGAAAAGACGAGTAAATCATATTGTTTTTATTTACTGAGCATATTTCAAAGATAGTTTAGCAAGCACGCTGACCCAGTAGAAGGGATAGATAATGATAAAGTCGCACAAAGGGATTTATCTAAAACATTTCAATGTCAGGCTGTGGTTTCTTTATTTTGTCTTTGCAGTTGTGGAGCCAGCGGCATATGAGCACCCGTTCTGCTTTTGATCATGGTCCCTCTGGAAATGTTCATAACTTTCCTGTATTATTGATTGCAAGCAAATAAAATAATATAGTATTTTATCAAAGTGATTTGACTGCTTTAAGTAACCAGGTTTTGGGACGAAGAGTACATTTTTGCAATTGGTCTCCCTATTGCACAGTATTACATATTTTATTACGATGACTAAAAACATTTTGGTCCAAAATTTTCCTTAGGATACTTTATTTTTAATTGCAACACCATTGCAAAGTATACGGAAAGCTAGATTTTAAAGTGTAGCTCAGTTTTGTTCATGTATTAGATTGAACATGTAAAATTAGAGGTGTTTATGTTGAACTGCCACCCGACAGCTTACCCATCCCCTCCCCAGTAAGTATGTCACATGTCCCCTCAATGTCTCTGTTAGTCCATAATAACGGAGAGCCTAATCATTACAATACGGTTTCCCTCAGCTTCCATGCTGATCTGACAAACCAGAATCTGTAAAAGGGATGGACTCACCCTTCCTATGGAAAACAATAGAAACAATGGAAGACAGGAGAGAGGGGGCCAGAAGACAGAATCAATGCCTTCTCTCCTTGCTCCCATCAAAATGGCTTAGAAAGAAGGGAAGGAACAGAATATTTACAGTAAAAGATTTGAAATAATTGTCCTGCCCTCTTTTCTGAATTGTTTATATTTTGAAATGAAAACAATGGAACTAAGTTTGTTCTTTAATTGTTATAAATTTTATATTGATTGTTTGGATAAAGTGTTCGCCTGTTGTACAGGTAATCCTCAATGTACAAACATAATTGAGCCCAAAATTGCTGTTGCCAAGCAAGACATATGTTAAATGAATTTTGGTCCATGTTTTATTGCCAATTGTTAAGTGAATCACTGTAGTTGTCAAGTTATTGACATGGTTGTTAAGTGAATCTGGCTTCCCCATTGATTTTGCCTAGGTCTCAAAAGGTATTCACTTAAACTCAGAACACTGCAACTGTCATAAACATGATGGTTGCACAGTCTCAAAAAGATGTTGAAACTCTAGGAAGAATCCAGAAAAGAACAATTAAAATGATTAGGGGGCTAGAGGCTTAAACATATGAATTGGGTATGTCTAATCTAGTGAAAAGGACTAGGGGGTGACATAATAGCAGTGTTTCAATATTTGAGGGCCTGCCACAAGAAGAGGGGGTCAACTTATTTTTCAAAGGCAAGAGAAGAAACAAGGAAAGAAGCAACTAGAAATAGGAAGAAATTTCATGACAGTGAGAATAATCAACCAATAGAAGAGCTCGCCTTCGGAAGTTATGTGTGCTTCATCACCAGAGACTTTTAAGAACGATCCATTTGTCTGAAATGGTATAGGGTCTTTTGCTTGAACAGGGGGATTGGACTAGAAAACTTCCAAGATCCCTCCCATCTATGATGGTGATGATGACAATGATGGTGATGGTGATTTAATTGCCAAGCATCTGAATTTTGATCACATGACAACAGAGTTGTTACAATAGTTGTAACTGTGAATAACGATTATAACTCTTCTTTTTCAGTTCCATTGTGACTTTGAACAGTCACTAAATGAACTTTTGTAAGTTTCATATATCGCCCTAAGGGAAACATTTCTAGTCAAACTTTTCAAAAGTGCTCAGCTGAACATCCAACTGCTCAGGTCAAGTTTTAGACTCCTTTTTCTTTAGTTTTCAAGGAAGCATATGTTCCTCAAGGAAGCATATGCTCCTCATTACATGCACAGGGGAAATCATTTGATCTTTAAACAATACCTTCATCCTCTGTTCCATTAGGAGTATTGTAAGTTTTCAAGATAGTTAATGAGAGGCCCTTTACAGCCTATGCCATAGATGGCTATCCCTGAAGTAGGGAATTATTAAGGTAATTTATACTACATATTATATTCATTTGACTAGTGCAGGGCTTATACAAAGTACATAGTCAAAAGCAAAAAAAAAAAGTTTTATTTGCTATGTTAGGGGATTTTCATGTAATTATATCATAAGTGCCTAGGAACCCATGCATAAAATTAACTTTTTATTTTGTTCAAAATTATATTCAGTGAATCCTCTGAATAGCAAAAATCTATGGTACTAGAACCTCCTCCAATGAAAAATAAATTTTGTAATCTCTCTACCAATTAAACTAATGACTTCATTGATATTGGGATTGGGTGACAACATTTTAGTAATTATGGTACATTTTCTTTAACAATAGCGAATAATAAAAAGGATTGAAGCTGGTCAAGTAGGAACCTGTTGTTGTCAGGTGAGGACACATTATGCCTACACAGATCAGGTACCTTCCAAGGTCATCACGATAATGGCCAAATAACTGCTGACTTAAAAAGACAGGTGGGTGAAGATTAGAACACACAAACCTCTAGAAGGCCTTGATTCTGTATACTTCAGTAGACAAAACTCTGGCGTGTATATGATTTCTTCTCTGAAATAATAATAAAAAATAATCTTGCCGAGCTATGTCTAGGAACCTTCTGCTAAGTAAATTAATTCCTAAATAAAGATTATGTATCAAGGTGAGTGAGACAGCAGTTGCATTTGAGGACTAAGCATAACTGAGCTGTCTGAAACAGATATGAATGGTACATAAACAAGGTTTAGCCTGGGGGAAATGCTCCGTCCCATTGATTATGGAACTGTTTTTGTTTATCTGCTAGGGCTGGGCATCATGAGATTGTTTTGCAATGGTTCCTATTGCAGTATGTTCGTACGTTAGTGCTGGGGGACTATTTAATTTATAATATCTATGTATACCTTATATGCCCTATACTGTTCCGCATCTATATTAAACCATGTAGACTATTTACAGCTTTGGCCTGGGTTACTAAACTCTCCTGCTTTTTGCTATCTAACTTTAATGTTCCTGAGTTTAATGTACCTAAGTTTGATAATGGACTGGATGAAAGAGACCAAGCTGAAATTAGATCCAATGAAAATAGAACAGCTTTTATAGAAAATAGAATTGGTAACTGGGATTTAACCTATTCTGGATGAGGTTCCACTTTCCCTGGAAAAATAGGTTCACTTTCTCACTATCTCTTGACCTCAGCAGTCATTGGCTACATAGCACAACTATACAAAAAATGACATTTGAATCTATCTTGGTAGCTATACCCTTGATTTAGTCAAACATTATTAATATCTCAGTTATGCCCTGAATTAAGTGCAATGTGCTTTATGTGGAACCTCCCTGAAAAGCATTTAACAGTCGCAAGTGATACAAAATTTGGCATTTAGCCTCTAGATTGGTACAAGATATAGAAATTATGTGATACATATACTGAAATATGTGTAGTAGTTACTAGTTGCTTGCAATCATAATTTCATGCACATGTTAATTTCTACACAGGCAGCTTTTGGCATCTCATGCTAAACCATGCAACATTGCTACTCTGTGAACTGCACATTTACAAGATTGCCTTTCTTTCGTTGTTTCTGCTCAACCCCAAAGAGGGCATGCTCCTAAGGGAGAGGGCGTGATTTGTGTCCCTTCTGTTAAACAATGTCTTGTGCAAAAGCTTCCCCCCCGAAATATAGATATTCCTAACAAAATTGGCCTTTCTCCAGGGCATTGGAACAGGAGATAGGACAAGCCCCTTTATTGATATGATTAGAAAATGTCATTTATGTCATACGCGGATTATTGGTTTAATTGTTGGATTTTAAACATTGTACACAGCTCAGAATCATTGTTGTGGGATGGGTGGCCTGAAAATGTTACTTTTCTATTTAATTAAAACATTAGTCGCAATGAAAATCAAGCAGTACTCTAATATATTCTATGTTTATTTTATCTGAAATATTAATAAATCACTGCACCGTCCCTCAGATGCTTGAGATGGTATACAAAATGAAAAAGAACAAAACTAGACTAAAGTGAATACATTGCCGTAATAAGAAAGCACTTTTTAAGACAAAGAGACTTTAACAGAATACCATAATTTTTATTACCATTTGAAGCACAAAAAGAGAAATTATTCCCAATGAAAGGATTATACAGAAAGAAAACTTATTAGCAACTCCTGACTAAATGCAAAATAAAACTACTTAAAATCAGTGGTTTTTCTGCAGTTTCAATTATAGGGTATCTGTAACATGACATGGAAACATTTTCTGACATTGAGATCAATTTTAATTAGTTATTTCCTTTCAGTTTTCATTTCTTTATCATACATAGTATTATGAACACCGAAAGAAAAAAGCTACACAAAAAGAATAATCAAATGTTTACTTCTAAGAAAACATGAATGAAGACAACTATATGTGTCCCAGGAAAACAATCATGATAAATGAATGAATGTCTAGTAAAACTGCCCAGTTTATCCATCTGCTGATCTGTTGTATCTGTTGTTCTACTTCAGTAATTTCTGCATGTCACTCATTTGGGGACCAGGATATTTCAACTTGAGAACTCTTCAAAAAAGGAATCACTACAGAGGTTATCAAGGTGAAAAATAAGGCATTGAAGAACCGTAGAAGTTATTTCTTACATCTTCAATCCCCCAAAAATATTGAACATATCTTTTTAGCTGATCTAAACATGTTCCTTTGCAGTACACATAATGGAAAGGAAGTTGCTTTTATGAAAAAGTGTATAGCTTCTAGAGCCGGGATTGGCAACTTGCTGCTCTGGAGCCACATGTGGCTCCCTGTCAGCTGATCCCACCACTGGCTGGCCCCTCCCCTCCCCATCACTCCTCGCCTGGCCTGAGAAGGCAAGAGTGATGGCGGGGGATGGAGACTCACTCCATATTCCAGAGCAGGAGGTGATTGGGTGGGAGTGAGTGATGTTGAGTTGGCCACACCCATCCAGTCACACCAGTTCTTAAATTATTGGCTCCCAGTGCTTTCTTTTCTGTGGGAAATGGATCCAAATGGCTCTTCAAGTGTTTAAGGTTGCAGATTCCTTTTTTAGAGTTTATGTTAGAGTGCCATGGTCAGGCACTAGTATTATGCTGTTGGGGTTTGTTAAAACCAATGTTGCCAGTAAAATGTTGGAGAGAAAAAAGTAAGAGGATGCAAGGAGGAAGAAGTTAATAGTGAAAGAGCCAATACCTCTATTTCGTCTCAATAGCACTATGCTACTAGAAAAAGGTAATTGCATTGTATTTTTAAAATAGTTACAAGAGTATCACACAATAGGCCAAAATGTGACCATGTTGAACTCTTCTAGGCTGTCATTTCTACTATTTGTTCACTATTTAATTAACTTTTGTTATGAATGTCCCTAAACTTTCGGTTTGTTTTCTTGATCCATTTAGCATATATTTTTGCTATTTTCTTTCGATTCCATCTTACTGAAGGAGAGAAATGCAGCTTTATGTAATCCCATGGTGTTATCTTGGACATCTGCATCTGCACATTGAGCAAATGTTTGGGTCAAAGTAAGTAGAGTAAGTGAAACTTGTAACTGAAAAGAGGACAGTGAGGGAAGATGCCATTTCATCTCCAGTTAGCCTAGATTACTTACAAAAAGAAGTCCACATTTGGGATAGCCAGAGCTTGCCCATAGAGGGAGAAAGACAAGGGACATATCCTAACACTTTGCCTATGTGAAAACACCCTATTTTATAGGGCATTACCATCTGTCATTTGTAAGTGTTGGATGAGAGTTTGGGTGGAAAGACAAATATATCAGTTTGTAAAAAAAAGGGCACATGGGCACTTACCATTTTCTTTCTAACGGAAAAAACATTCATATACAGTATATTTGACCTATCTCTATCAACCTAAAATTTTTCACTGCCGTAGTGTCTCACAATAAATGATTCTGTAAAGAGTCTAGGGAGTTCTCACTAAGAATTTTCAATAACCCAATTTATCTATAGTTCCCATAATCTGTTTGGAATAAAATAGGCAGTAATGTTAAATCAGATTATAACTGAGGCATACGTACATCAGCATTTGCTTTGGTGATGGAGTTTGGTTTTGTTCTTTCTATGACCTTTCTTTTAGTACAAAGTGCCCTCATACAGCACTTCAATCAATAGTCTCCAGGGCAATGGCTCATGCTAGATAATGTTCTTAGACTGGTTTAGGGTGAATTTCATAATTGAATGTTGTAAATACACTGCTTTGACCATCACCTCATAAAGATTGGGACATCACCTCATAAAGATTGGGACTCACAATTGCATCTCACCATCTTTGCTCTTCAACACAACAAGAGCAACCAAGAAAGGAATAATGCAGATGGGGGTCATGATGAGAGCCAGCAAAATATTTTCAGGAGGGTCCTGGAGAGGTTGACTCTGCAAGGTACAATTGAAGAAGTAGTTATGGTGGCTGATGATGATGTATTCCTCAGCCATGGAATTGGGGTAGTTAAGGTCCAGTTTATCAGCTTCATTTTCGAGGCATTTTCTCAGGTGACTATATGGCCTATAAAGATAATCAAGAATCAAGGAAACAAAACAATTAGTAGCATAAGCAAGATACTCAGAAAAAAAGTTGGTCCATTTAGACCAGTGGTTCCCAAACTTTTTCAGTCCACCTCCCACTTGGTGCTACAAACTCATCCTCTATGACCCCCAACCAGGGGCGGGATTCAAATTTCTATGGGCGTGGCCTAATTTGAGGGTGTGGTTTGCTGGTAACGTGTTTGGGTGGGCATAGCTTGCTGGTCACATGACTGGATGGGTGTGGCTTGCTGGTCATGTGACTGGTGGTGTGGCTTGCTAGTCACATGACTGGGTGAGTGTGGTTGGGTGACTGGCAAACCAAATACAAATGGTCCTTACTTAATGGCCGGTTGCTTAGCAACTGTTCTAATTTATGACTGGCCTCCCCAGAACTACTTGACCTGTTTTTGGAGTTTTGACAGCCATGCACACACATATACACATACTCCCTTCCAACCCTGCTGGAGCAGGTCATTGGACTAGAACCGGCAAAGCATCTCTGATTAGATTCTAGTAATGAATAAAATGTAATCAGAGATGCTTTGCCAATTCTTATTGATTTATTTTATTTGTATTTCTTTATTTTATGTTGCTGAATTGCATTGACATGTGTGTCCCTTCTTGTGCACAACCCAGCTTTTGTGATTCTTTGCAGCAAAAATTACCGACCTCTGGCTTTGCTCTACTTTTCAAACATGCCGGCACTGCCGCATTCTAGGTACCGGCCCCGCAGGTCCACCCCACTGCGCCCACTGCACTGAAGGGACCTGCCCAAGCAAGTCCAAGCAGAGCAGTGCACCAAATCAATGGGGTGAGCCTGGGAGAGGGAAAGAGAGAGAGAGAAAAGAGAGAAAGAGAGAAGGAAGAAAAGAAAAAGGGAAAGAAAGAAAAAGGGACAAAGAAAGGGGGTGGCATGGAGGGATGGAGGGGGGAGGAGGGGATTGGGGGTGGAGAGAGAGACCTGATGCATCAGACTGAAAGGAGGCCTAGTTTAGAGGCCCTTTTCCACACTGAGACATCTTTGCCAGCATCTTCGCCAGCACATTGAAACATCTTTGGCTTCTATTAATTAAAGGTTTTGTGGACGAAACAAGGCCAAGACTATCAGGAAGCTCTCACATTTTGTTGAGGCTTTAAACAGGATCCATTGGACAAGATCTCCACCCTAAAATTTTACTTTTCCCCAATGTATTACAGTGCCAATTCTGAAGAAGGCAAAACCAAAATGTATTGGTAAATTACGAGAACACACACACACACACTCCCTTCTAATCCTGCTGGAGCAGGTGATTGGACTAGAAGAGATATCTCATTATCTTTCTTCTCCCTCCCTCCCTCCTTCTTTATTTCTTTTTCTTTCTGTCCCTTCCTTTCATCCCCCCTCTTTCTTTGTCCCTTTTTCTTTCTTTCCCTTTTCTCTTCCTCTTCTTCCTTCTCTCTTTCTCTCTCTCTCTCTCTCTCTTCTCTCTTTCCCTCTCTCAGGCTCACCCCATTGACTTCGTGCACAGCTCCGTTCAGACTTGCTCGGGGCAGGTACCTCCAGTGCAAGGGGCTCAATGGGGTGGAACGCGGCGATGGCAGGATGTTTGAAAAGGAGAGCAAAACCACTCTGGCTTTGCTCTCCTGTTCCCAACGCTGCGTTCGGGGCGACGCCCCACCACCCCAAATACGGCGGCAGTGGGATATTTGAAAAAGAAGAGCAAAGCTACTCTGGCTTTGCTCTTCTTTCTCAATGCTGCGTTCGGGGCGGAGCTCCTTGTACCAGAGCGTGCAAGTCAATGGGATGATCCTGCAGGGCCTTGCTTCAAGCGCAGCGGCGGTGGGATTTTTTTTTCACCCCTGAATTATGCCCTGCCGCTCACCTCCAGCGCCCCCCTGCCGCCTCCTAGCGCCCCCCTGCTTTCAGCACCCCCCCAAGGCATCCCATTGCCTCCCAGAGGGCGGTACCGTCCACTTTGGGAACCACTGATTTAGACCTACTCTCCAAAATTAGAGAATGAGAAATAATTGCATGCACATGAGTGAACATATACAGGCGTGTAGACCCCGTGCCTATACATGTTCTCTTATCGAATGTAAAAAACAAGAAAACATACCAATCAAGTATGGGAAATGAGGAGGAATGATCTGTGTATTTCTTCATATTTCTTCAAAAGGCATTGGGACTTTCAATAATAATACATCTTTTGTTTTCATATTTTTCCCATCTAATGTGATCAAATATCTTATGATCAAAAATGTATGCATCCACGGTGTACAGGTTTTTGGGAATGTTTTAAATATATATTTATTTATTTAAACAATTTATGTAGCCTCCCATCTCACAAAAGTTATTTTGGGAAACATACTGTTAACAAAAATATGTTAAAAGTTACAAATACAGCACAACCCATTCAAAATCCCAACATTGGTACTATTTTTATTCTAGCAAGTATAATAAAAGGATCTTTCTAAGTCTGAATGTACTTGTCTCTCCCTCCCTTTATCTGTACATGAACTAGGGAGGAACAATTTCTCAAGTTATTTTCTTGGCCCAAACTCAGCGCCTTTTATCTGAGTATTGGCTTGGTAGCAGGTCTTCCTCTTGCCTTCAAAGCCCTCTGCTCTGTACATCAACTAGCATTAGCCAGCAATGCTAACTTAAGCATCCAGCCCAAACGCCTGGGAGAGCAGCCAGGTCTTCAATCCTTAAAAAAAACTAACAAGGTTAGCGCCATTCAAATCTCCAGAGTGGTGCTGTTCCATAGGGCAGCTGCTGTCATAGAGAATGCATGATCCCAGGTCCAACAAGATGACAATATTTAATAGAAATGATATTGCTTATGTTTTTAATATGAATCAGGGCAGCTTTTTTGTGAGTTTTAAAGAAATATTTCTAAAATATTCAGATTTCAATATCAAAATTCAGAACTTCAGCTTGCAATTTCTTTTTTTTGTCTCCACATACTTACTGGCCAGAAAATGTGGTTATTATTTTGTTTTACCCAATGTCACAGGACCTACAGTTATACTTGCTCTATATTGTAAGCCCCTGTTACATTTTAGGATTATAGTTTTCAAAATAATGAAAACATGGTTAGTTCTTTTGGTCTTGAGGAATCAACCCAAGAAAGGGGGAGCATCCCAAGGAAAAAATACAGTAAACTATTAAAAGTAAGCAGTAAAATACTGCAGTAAACTTCAGCCTCATGAGTCAGATAGTAAGCTACTCTATAGTAGGTACTTCAACTGCCATTAAAATTATTTTAGAATCCAACATTTCATCTTTTCTTCAGCAAAAGATGAAAAGATACAAACAGAACACAACCTATTAAAATTCCAATTTTTAATCCCCACTATTTTTATTCTAACAAGCATTATAACAGAATCTTTCTAAGTCTGAATGTATTCAGTTAGATTAGTTTGGTACAAACTAATCTTTTACCAAAAAGGAGACAGACCTGGATAGGTTTGGCTTATTCTTAGAAAAAAATCCTTTTTACCACTCATTTTGAATAGAACAGAGATGGCCAAAAATACCTGTGAGACCAGGACAAAAAATGGACAAGACAGGTGTCAGCTTCCCATGTAGACCAGACAGGAAATATGAACAGATGAATTCTTTATTGCGATACTATATTAACATAATCGTCCAAGTCTGAAAGTACATATTTCCCACTGTCTTTTTTTTTTTACTGCTGGATTAGGTAGGATAGATCTTTTATATGATTCCTTCGCTGTCTGTTGCTCAGCTGTGGACTCCTCTCCCTTTTATCTGATGGTTCCCTAAGCAGCACTTCTTTCCCTCGTTTTCCAAGGTCATTCTCACATTTCATTATTGCATGCTACCTAATCTCACTAATTTCAGTTAAACCTAATTATGATTAATTCAGTCTGAATGCCACAAATTAATTCTGAAATGACTGACTTGCTTACAAAAAAATAGCATATAAATATCTGAAATTAGAAAATATAATACATAGAAGGTAGTGCATGTTTCATGATTATAACTGGGATTGGAAATTTGGCCATTAAGTGAAATGGTTGCCAAGTGAAACTATGACTGTGCTTATGATCTCACTTCAACTTTTTAAAACTTTCCTTGACCTGTGAAGGTCATAAATGTGACAAATGGTCATAAAGTTACATTATCATCACTCTAACAAATGGGAATGGCTGCTAATCAAGGCTGTTGTTAAATGAGGATTATCTCTACAATATAATTTAAGAAAGTATCTTCATGTTCTTCTGATACAAATAATATGAAAGTTTATTATGGTAAAATCATGCAACCTTCTTCCTCATTTAGATCGTAAGCCTACCCTTTCCCATGGTCAGTAAAAGGTGAAACTCTGCAATACCTGCGAATAGTCTTCCAATCACACCAATATGTTTTGCTGATATTGGCCATCTGCTCAGTAAACAAATCCCAACACTGACTGGTACGGTATTGGTATATCAAATCTAGAATGGAAAAGAAATAAAATATAAGAAATTACTCTGAGGTGTGAGATAGAAAGAAATCTACCTGGATCATCTACTGCTAGAAGCCTCTGAGGAACTGAGAAAGGTGTTTAGTAGAAATTCTGATCTATTCCCAATCAAAACTAACAAACAATCACCAAGTTCCCCTTCTGATTTGACTCAGGCAAGAAGAATTACAGACCTCTCTTTACAAACATTGAAGGCTATTTATTACTTTATTTCATCAGACAGCACATTTCTACAAAGCAGTTGGAAGCAAACTAATTGTGCATATCTTTTTTCAATATATCTTTTCAATTTTAATTTAAGCTTTCAAAATGACCTTAGGCAATACATTTGTAAAAGTTTCAGATTTCCCCAAGATTACCAGAAAGGAGAGGAATGGAGCTGCAACTGGACTCTACCAAAGACAATTATTCCAGACGGAAAAAGTTTGGATGATTGTAACAATTATGGTAAAGAAGGAAAAGAATGATGATGGAATCCCTTGTTGTAAAGAATTCTTGAGGAAATAACTCTCTGGTTTGGGATTCAAGGGATCATAGGAACAATATTTTGAGGAAAAACTCTGACATTGGGAGAAATCTAGCATCAGATTTTCCCCTTTATTTGGTTGCCAGTTTCCAAGTAATCTTTTTTGAGAACAGCACTGCCAACCTCATCATTGTACTATTGTGACACAAACTGTCTCTTTTATATATGTGTCCTTGACAAGGGGTGTACAAGGGGTAGAACTAGCATTGCCTCAGTATAGTTCTGCTTTTATCAATTGCCTTTTGCAGAGGCCTCGGAGGGTGGGCATCAATATTTTCTCATTCCTTCATTTTAAGAGTATTTCATAGCAACAAATATTTCAAGAATAAAAGTATAATCTCAAAATTCAAAGACACTTTGTTTGCATCTTAGAGAGGCTCTATCAGCTTTAAATTCCTGTAGGTTCTAAGAAAGAAATTAACACGCCCATTGTTGGGGGGCAAATTGTCTCAATTAATTAAAAGTACTTTATAAAAAGAAATAATGATATGTGAAGACATTTGCAAATTTTCAAGTTCCCAGTGTATTGTGTAAATACTTCCCCCTCATTAGGTACAATGTGAGGACTATTACAGGTGGCAGATGTTAAAAACTACTCTGGCAGGATCAGTTCATTTCTCTTGAACAACCCTACTCATTCTTTTTTTAGGGTCTAGAACTGCACAAGCTATTCACTGCCATATGCTTTCTAAATGGATGTGCTTTTCTCCAGGTAGAATAGAATATATTCCTAAGCACTGAAATAAAATTCAGTATTATCAGTTTCTGGACATGAAAGAAGGAAGAAGCAAATCAACACAAATTAACTACATGGGTAAACCCATGGTTTCTCTGAAAAAATTTTTTTTTGTTTTAACATTAAGATACTAAGATATTAGCAGATTTCCCATCAAAATTGGCAATTTATCAGAAGGGTCCATTAAATTAAAGGCCTATCTAGCCCAGCATCCTGTTTTTCTAAGACAAAAAAAACCCCATATAGAATCTGACAGCCCCCAGCCCCCAATCATTGGCATGTTGCTTCTGATCTTGGAGGGGAAAAAAGAAACTTGCCAGGATAAATAACGTGTCATGATTAATAGCTATTTAAAGTTTCATCCTTCTTAATCTTTCCAAAAGTTTTTCAGATCAGTGCCCATTGCCACATTTTATAGGTGCAGATTTCTTAGTTCAGCCCTCTGCTATCTAAAATAAGCAAAGCTATCCAAATAAGATTCATTTCTTCCTCCATTCTATGTCATGGGATAAACCTGGATTCTAGCACTATAAGAAAACCTTTAAACCAATTTTTTAGCATCAATTCATCCCATTTCATTTGTAGCTTACCTTTAATTTCCTGAAGTGTAAGATTTAGACTTTTGAAAGAGAAGGTACCATTTTGGGGAGGTACTGTTGTCCCAGAATAACCATGAATTGTAATAGCCACTACAATTGAGAGAAAATGGAGACGATGTAAAAATAACCTCAGGAAAAATTCTAACTATGAGAAATTTAGAATTAAGGAGAAGTCCAGACTTACTGAAACCACTGGGGATGGGAAGCAGAAAATTTTATTAAAAAGTTAAGACAAGTTAAGGGCAAAATCAGAAACAAGTTTGGAATTTTCAGTTGGGGTAATAATTGTATTTATTTATTTTTATTTGTTAAAAGCTTACAGTACAGCAGAAACAAGAATAAACATAAGTTTAAATACAAGAAATAGGAACTAATAATTGGGGACAATAGGACAGGGACGGTAGGCATGATTGTGCGCTTCTGCACACCCCTTACAGACCTCTTAGGAATGGGGTGAGGTCAATAGAGGTTAGTTTGAGGGGGTTTGAGTAGGTGACAACAGAATCAGATAGTGAGTTCCAGACATTGACCACTCTGTTGCTGAAATCATACTTCCTACAACTGAGTTTGGAGTGGTTTACATTTAGTTTATATCTGTTGTGTGCTCTTGTGTTGTTGTGGTTAAATCTGAAATATTCATTAATTGGTAAGATATTGTAACATATGATTTTATGTACTATGCTTAAATCCAATCTTAGTCGGCGTAGTTCAAAATTGTCTAAGCCTAGAATCTCAAGTCTGGTGCTGTAGGGTATTTTGTTGCAAACAGAGGAATGTAGTACTCTTCTGGTAAAATACTTCTGGACTCGCTCAATTGCATTTATGGCTGTTATACAGTGCGGATTTCAGACAGCAGAGCTGAATTCAAGTATTGGTCTAGCAAAGGTTTTGAATGCCCTAGTTTGCAAATCAGTGTTACCAAAGGAGAAGTTTCATAAAATTAAATAATAATGGGGAGCAGAATCCCACCCCAGAGAAAACATTAACTATAACCATCCTCTCTTCTCTACCTGAGATAGCCTTTACCTTAATTTGCTTTGTGCTGTTGGATGTCATTGTATGATTTTAACTTCAAATCCTCAGTCAATATCTT
This sequence comes from Pseudonaja textilis, assembly GCF_049901715.1. Taxonomy (NCBI): domain Eukaryota; kingdom Metazoa; phylum Chordata; class Lepidosauria; order Squamata; family Elapidae; genus Pseudonaja; species Pseudonaja textilis. Next base: position 85,595,109 of record NC_142008.1, on the reverse strand, counting down.
CATTACAAATAGCCCAACATAGACATAAATATGTCCAGTTTTCCAAGACTTAACTAATTAAAATAAGGCTACAAAAAGTGGGGAAAGGAAAATGGGACAAAAAGCACATTTAATATTGATTCTTTGAAGCATGCATTGTTGGATCATATAGTAAAGTAGAGGAGGAGATGCAGAATCGAATAAAGTAGGTTTTCAAAAATTAAGGGGTTCCCCCACCTCCCAAAAAATAAGGTGTAACTAGCATTCTATATGTTGTATGCACTTCTCCAATCTTTTTAAGCCTCTGACCATATTGTCCTTAACATACATTTTAAAACATTGAACTTATTTGCTATGATTTTTGACATATTTGTCCTAATAAAGACATACCTGACTCTGGGTTTGGAAACTTTGTCAGTGGGACAAAATAGTTTGCTTTGTTCCATATTACCTAACCCACTGATTTTTGCCCCAGTGAGACATATACAACTTCTCTGTGTTCGAGGAATTGCTATAATGAAAAGCAAGATCTTGTGTTGAGGTTCTGCACAACTCTCTAAAAGGTATTTATTTGCTGTTTTTTACATTCTCCCCACAGTAACATGTAGCAGTTGTCAGATTTGAAACCATGAAGCATATCATTTGGATTACTTCTTTGTGCCATTCTGAATATATCAGATCTATAAGCAAAATACATCTGGTCTCTACTTTTGACAAACTGTAGTTTGGATCCCATAGGTTGATCTCTAAGAAGAATTAGGAGAATCAGTAAATGGATCTGGCCAACAACAGAGGTCCTTTATCCCTTCACACCCGTATGTAGGAAAGTGTATCTCTCCTGCACAATGTCAAAATCATTTTTAACAGGAAACCAATGTAGCCTTCCATGTATGTCTCCATGCTACACTAAAACAAACTAACTATTTCTTTCATTTCTTCTCTGAAATAATTGCAAACAAAAAGAAAGGAAGAAGAAGAAGAAAGAGCCACAAGTATTTCACGAGACACTCTGGTTCATTCCCACTTCAGCCAGGGTCAGAATGCAAGTGGCATCACAAATTCTGCCAAAGGCTTCATACAATTTGGATACAGAGAAGTTTGGCCTATCAAAGGCTGGCATTCTTCCTGTGGAGGAATGGAGGAGTATAAGCAAACCTGAAGGGAGGGGCAAGAGCGCATCTCAAACCTTAGGATTTTATATCTGTAAAATAACCTCATTGGTTCTTTGAGGCAGGAAAAAAAATACTGATGATGTGGAATCAGGGAAAACAATGGAGAAATAATTAAATAAGTTGGGTGGGGCACATGCAGAGAGCAGAAGGCAAGGCAAGGCCTATGTTACGGACCTCTTTCACGTAAGAAGCAGGATCACAGAAAGATCTGAGCCTTGGATTCCAAAGTCGAATCATCCCCTCAGTATTCCCTAAAATGTCCTTCCAATCTGTCTGAGATGAACTGCCTGGGTGAGGACCCTCATTTTTCTTGCCAGTCCAGAGACTAAAGCTACTATGAGCTCTCCAGTACCTCACTGACCCAAGCATCCTGCGCCATATCTTACCGAACCTGGAGAACCACTTACCTGTGGAAATCAGCAGAAGTAGTCTCAAGAGCAGAGCATGGCCATCCATCTTGTACAGCCTGCCACTCTGAGGCATAGGCAGTCTGCTTCTGTCCTGTCACCAGCTTGAGATTTGAATCAGAATAACAGGAAGCACCTCCTTTCCTCTTACGGGGCTAGTAGTGAGAGTGCAGGAGACATGTGAAAAATGAGATTCAGGAGCAAGCCCTGCTCCCGGGGGCTTTGCTTCAGTAAGACTAACTTCTCCTTTCCAGTTCCCCACCCATTCAGAATTACCAGAACCTCTGTAACCCGGGGACGGCCATCTCAGGTCACCCTGCCTGCCAGCAACAGAGTGCCGTTCACAGCCCTGCAGCTTTACAAGGCCCAGGGTGCCTCAACTTGGCAATTTTTTTATTCACTCAGTCAACTTGGTTGTGAAATCCAAGAGAAAGCTCCAAATGGGCAATCGGGGCAGAGGGAAGAGCAGGGAACGTCAAGCTGTTGGAAGCAGACACTGCCTCTCTCCCTATGCAAAACCAGACCCGGGACAGACAGCCCTAAGGCAGTGTTAACATCTGCACTGCTCAACTAACTTATGTATTAGCAAGAATTAAAATATGCCACAGAGAAAAACTGCAAAAATGTGCTCCGATCTTAAACATTAAGACCAAGGAAAAGGAATGAATCCAGCTCAGGAAAGGGGTGGGGTGAGGAAGCGATGGTCTCTCCCTCCCTCCCCCCTCTCCCTCCCTCTCTCTCTCTCTCTCTCTCTCTCCCTCCTTCCCTCTCTTTCCTCTCTCTCTCTCTATATATATCTAACAACTGGTAGAGGGTGGGGGAAAGATGTTATATGGTAGCCATTTGAGTATTTTGGCATAAATACATAACAGTATGATGAAATGCTCACTTGTATAATGATTTACTGAACAACTTCAGACTCAGAGTGGCCTTAATCTATAAAATAAACAATTTCAGAACAGCAAAACACCTCAACATCTTTTTTGTATCATGGTGATCAAAACTGGATGCAGTATTCCAAGTATGGTCTTGCCAGTGTAGTATAAAGCAGTATGAACACTTAACGTGATCTTGATGTTATCCTTCTGTTGATGCAACCTAAGATGCATTGATTTTTTTGGTAGTTGCAACACACTGCTGATTCATATTTAAATGGATAGTGGTCCCCAACCTTTCTGGCTCCATGGACTGGCAACAGTGCCAGCAGCGGTGGAGCAGCAGTAGTGGCGGGGATGCCTAAATATAAGCGGTGGAGCAGCAGTAGTGGCGGGGATGCCTAAATATAAGGCCTTCATTTTCTCACCACAGAATTGCATTTCATCAGTATTCAAGTCTATCAAGACCCTTTTTGATTTTGAGCTTATCTCCTAAAGTGTTGGTTATTCCCCCCAGCTTGGTGTCATCTGCAAATTTAATGAATTTAATGTCTAAATCATTTATGAAGATTTTGAGGACAGCAGAGAGAACCTTAAGGTACTTCACTGCTGTCTTCCCTCTGCGTAGAGGTAGTTCCACCAGGGGTACAAGTTGAGTGCAGTTAGTCAGCCATTTAAGAATCCATCTCGGGGTGATGCTGTCTATCCCATATAGACTGTATTTCATTAGTCTTATTTATTTTTTAAAAAAATTTTTTTCCTTTTCTACAATATGATCCTTATTTCCAAGTAACAAGTTTATCATGAAAACAGCACCAGTTGATTACATTTTATTTCTGTAATGCTTATATGGTTTAAAAACAAAACTGCTTATAGCAAAATTAATGAATATTGTTGTTATTGGTGGTGGTGAGCAAAAGCAGGTATAAATCACAGAAATCTTAGCTCTGTGTTTTATAACTGAAGTAATATATCTTGGCATATACTATCCCAGTATTTTTCTCTGGGGCAACTTTAACATATAAACTTATTTGTTCCCAGGTCCTATTGGTTTCTACAGCCTGGCAAGATCTGTGTCAGCTAGAAACAGTTCTCTAGGATTATCTTGACAGAGGATTTTCCTTATACTTTTTGACAGAGCTCCTTTAAATAGATACTTGGAAATCAGTGTGTGTGAGAGAGAGGGGGGGGGGGAGAGAATGAGTTACTGAAATAAAAGCACATGAATTTTTAGAATTCATATTTCTAGAAATAGCCAAGCAAACCTTGATTTAAGAACACTTGTTTTGAGTGTTCAAAACTTTATTCACTATAAAACATCACATACAGAAACAATGACTAATCAACTAATAATTCCTTTTTGAATTAACATTAATATACATAAGCCACCTATTTCATCACAGTTCTTTCCAAATATGCTGGGCTTTGACTCCCATGATTTTAAAGTTTTATTTCATATTGGGATAATGAACCGTCTTTATAAGTTGATAGTTTGGTCAAGAACCAATGAGAATCTTTTTGGCTTTCTTCTGACTTTTTTAATGATTTTTTTTTCATCCCAAATCCTGGATACCTTTAGCCCAGCTGTTGATTGTTGACTCCAACAAAATACATGATCTTCCCATTTTGATACAAAAAGGCTGCATGTCAAGATAACGTTCCAATAATTTGAACAACATCTCCACCCATCTGGGCATTCCTCCACCCTTAAGTGTATATCAGAATTAATCCAAGCCATGTTGTATCTGCTTCAAGAGTTAGACCCTGTTGCCTGATAAAATAATTTATTTGTCTCCTTTGCAGGTCTGGCTCAACCATGAAATCTGTAACCCAGACTTATCCCCTGATTAGAGGAACAATTGCCACCTTCGTAATTCTTTTCTTAGATCCTGTAAACCAGCCATCAATCATAGACTTCTAACACCAACAGCACTATGTCCTGTATCTGCAGGAGAAAAAAACACTGCCAGTTCTCCAGAGTGTATTGGGCCTAGCATCTGATACCAATGGCCAGATATTACCATATCAGTTCACTTTCATTTCCTAATATTTTAGTGGTTTGCTGTACCATAAAAAAATTAAGAAGAGACATGATGCTCTCCTATCATAGCAACTCAACAAACTCCCCACTGTCCCTCTCCAGAATTATAATGCAATAACGAAGATTTATTTTGAAATTAGCATTTCCTCATTAATAGTTTAAAGTTCCTTTGTTTTTATAAATATTCAATACACTTAAAGCCACAAGTTACTCATGTTAGTATGGCATCCATGGAAAATAAGCCCCTAAAGGCTCTCAGGGAACTTTGCTCACTCAAGCAGCTTTATATTGAAGGGGTTTCTTCAAATATTATATATTTGTGATAATAATTAATAACACTCCATGGAAAACCAGTTCTGTATGCATGTGTGTATAACAACCAATTAACAACCACTGATTGAGGGAGAAGATCAGATTCTTTTAGTCACATGAGTTCAATGCTGGAGAACCAACAGGTATGATTGCTTGAACTGTGATTCTTGCAATGAATAGGGAGTCAAATTATATAGACTATAATGGCTGCTTCCACTTCTGTTTTTCTGTATTCGCTATGTAGACTATGTTGTCTAAAATGCTCCTGGATTGAGTATTACTCCTGAGCACTGCTTACTTTCGTCTTTAGCTTCCTCATGGATATATCATAGTGATAATGATGGTGATGATGACATTTTTCTAAAACTATTTTCATATATATTAGTTTTGAATAGATCCCATACAGTAGAAGCTTCTTTGGGATTTTTAAAAAGGTTTTCTTGGCTATAGCCAAGTGCATTCACAAGTAGGTGCAGTTCTTTAGATGGTAGCATACTTGCTCTTAGCTTCAACCCAGTTTAGTGCTGTTTTCCCAACTTGGGCCTCTTGAAATGGATGTATCACATCATGCAGGTTTTGGACCAAATCCAAGGGAGAACCAAGCAAAATAGAACGCTGCCTCTTGAAACCAGGCACAGCAGCTGTGTCCAAGGTTGATTTCTATAAGCTCCCTGCCTTTTCCTTTTCATGTATGACTCAAAACCTCCCACCAACATTATTAGCCCACCTTCATCTCCCAAAGCTCTGTACTTTCAGTGAACAAGGAGAAGTCTTCCCCCTCCCTCCCTTTCTCAGGGCCACACATCTGGAACAGATCATTTACTGACAGAGGCCTGGCTTATCCGCACCAATGCCGTTTGCTGAGGTCATAATGACTCGATCCAAGGCCTTTTTTCTGCAAAGTTGCCATAAGCACAGCCACTGAAGTCAGAATATTTTAGAATTTGTGAAAAACTGTTAGCCCTAACCAGCCACTTCTGGCAACTGACTGTTGGATCTGCAGGTACTAATCTTTGCCTTTCAGCATTTGCTTTGCTTTAAAAAAAAACCTATATATATATAAATTATGAACGGTCTTAGCGCAAATGTTCTGAACAGTTGGCAGTGAGAAACTAATTAAATTAATTGTTTGAAATCAATTAACTCAATCACTGAACCCAGAATATATCTTGCAGATAACCCACCCCTCATAAATAAGGACTATGCATCTATGTCATAAAGCAAAGTAAAATCACAGAAACTCAGTGTAATAAATCAAGTTCTACTTACTCAGACTCATTGAAGAAGTAAACACTATTTATAATTATTATCATTCATTTTGATATCTTGGTTTGCTAGATCTTCATAAATAGGAGCTTTGTCTTGCTCGTCCTAATTTCTCACTTCTGAAATAAAAATTAAAAAAATGCTGCTTGCTTGTTTATTAAAAGGTCATGGCCATTTAGCTCAAATATGATAATTCTACACAGCTCACAACATTTTAAAAAACCACACACCACAAATAAACAATACCACCCATACACCAAGCAACGTACCCACCACTATGATACCATAACATTCATCATTTCCTTAGTCACCGGCTCCTCTTCATTCTGAGCCCAATGCCTGGGGAAAGAGCTATATTTTCATGGCCATCCAAAAGGCTAAAAGGGTAGGAGGCTTCCAGGGTGAGGTGGGTGGCTGTTCCAAAGGGCCAGGGCTGCTAAGGAAAAGGAGCATGAGATCCCAACAAATTACAATATTTAAGGCAAAAAAAATGTAGTGCTCCCTCTCTGATATTGGATATTCTCAGGGATAATCATTTCTGTAGCTAACCAGGACCTGTATGTTTAGAACTCTAAAGATAATAGCTAGCCCATGGGATTGCACCTGAAAATAAACTGGGAATGAGTGCAGTTCATGTAACAAGCGGTGCAACACAGACAAACCAAAGAAAAACAGAACTTCCTGTGCTGCCCCATTCTGGATCAGATATAGCGTTTGGGTGGTTTTACTAAAGATATAAGGAAGGGTGCTATTTGCATACAACATGGATTTGTGCAAAATCCCCTTGACCGTGGCTGCAAAGTGCTCCTTGAACAGGAGCCACAAGACCAGGAAGACCTCCAAATTGCATGCCACTGTGTTTGAGGAAATGCACCCCAGTCCAGAGTCAAGGATGGCAACTCACTGAGGCGCTAAAAACCCAAAGCCACTTTGTCTTGCTAGTGTGCATTTCTAGAGTAAATCTCATTGCTAGGCTGAATCTCAGCTTGTTTTTCAGCCTGTTCCATTCAGGCACCGGGTAAACAACTAAGTGAAATCATTTGCTCAGCATGGGGTAGAGATGAACAGCTGAGTATCATCCTGCCACACTACTTGCTTCCTAATTACTTCTCTTGGCAGCTTCATATAGATATTAAATAGAAGAGGCAAATGATCCAAAACCTGAGGCAGGAAGATTAGCCAGCACAGGTGTGCTTCAATCATTTCAACAGGATCTGCTCATCCGAAGTCCAATTCAGAAAAAAGCCAAGCAACTTTATTCCACTGATGCATAAAATAGTCCTCCCAGCAGCCCTCCAAGGACATCCACAGCCTCTCCTTATCCAGAAGAGAGCTGGTTATCATCTCTGATCTGGTTTATTTGCAGATGCAGAAATAATAATAATTATACATGCATAATTACTATATAATTATATGTGCAAATTATTACTTTATTATTTTTATTATTTTTACATTATGCTTTTACTATCTGTAAGCCAGCTAGACCAAATAAAAACAAGAGTGGAGAAGACAGCACATTTGTCACTCTTACTGTCACAAGGTAAGTCCTAATGAAGGTTCTTACCTGTAAGAATTAGCCAGGTTCATCCTTAGCCTTTCTCCAGCATCACTCTATCTTATATTCCAGGACTCTTCCATAACCAGGGATTCCTAGGGATCCATAACTGCAGACAGTATCATCTGACCAAAGTTTATTGCAGGCTCATTCAAACATCAGGAATGACCTCAGCCTAATTTTGTACCAGAGCCTTAGGAATAACCTCGATTTCCATCTGAAACCCTACTAAGTAAACCAGTCATTTAAGGCAGGTCAGTTGAATAGGCTCAGCCTCCCTCCAGGAAATGATCTATCCATAATAAGGGACTGGTATTAATATCCCCCAACCCAGATCATGTTGCCCATATTTTGAGAGAGAAAACAGATCTAATGGGTGACTTGCACTACATGTTGGGTCTCTAATAAGTTAAATCAGGTCCATGGTTGCCATGGTAGCCATGAATTCCTGGGCCACCTCAGACTGCAGGCCCAAAGAAGGCAGGTTGAAGTCCCTCAGAATCACCAATCTGGAAAATTCTACCACCAACTCTGCCATGGAGTCAAGGAGCCCAAGCCGGATTACAACAGGAAGGGAGGGAGGTGAGCAACTAAATCTAGTTCAGCTTGTAATAGGTTAATCTCTACTCTAAGACACAGGGAATTTCTAGGACTTTCCATGAAAATGAGATAAATGGATTTTTAAAATTATTATTTGTAATATTTTAAGTAACAATAACATGCCTAGAGAATTTCAGGGAAGAAGAAGAAGAAGAAGAAGAAGAAGAAGAAGAAGAAGAAGAAGAAGAAGAAGAAGAAGAAGAAGAAGAAGAAGAAGAAGAAGAAGAAGAAGAAGAAGAAGAAGAAGAAGAAGAAGAAGAAGAAGAAGAAGAAGAAGAAGAAGAAGAAGAAGAAGAAGAAGAAGAAGAAGAAGAAGAAGAAGAAGAAGAAGAAGAAGAAGAAGAAGAAGAAGAAGAAGAAGAAGAAGAAGAAGAAGAAGAAGAAGAAGAAGAAGAATTTTTTAATGATTGTCTTTTTTTTCAATGTTATTTGGTAATAACAATGATATATGAATCCAGTTCTTCATTCAGCCTCCCTGGTTTAAACTGTTAAAACAATGAAGGGATTTTCTCCCTTTCCCCTTCCCCTTAGTTTGCATAATAAACAGAGTTTAAGTATCAAAACAAGACTTTTCTTTCCCTGACCTTCTTTACTCTAGGATAGCAAAACCCCAAATAAATAAAGGTTTTTCTCTCTTCCCCTTCCCTGTTGCACAGCATGCAAACATTCTGTAGCTAGATAACAAAATCCAAAGTAAATAAACTACACAAGTTTTTCTAAGAAAAAATAATAAAATGTATTACTGAGTTATACTGCTGTTACAACTACAGAATAAAGAAGGAAACAATTTATTTGGTGCAGAGTCAAGAGCAAAAATGGAAAATAAAATCTTGGGTAAACTATCCAATCCCACACAAATATACTTTCGTATTTGAGCATGCATCCTCTACTTTTTAAATTTTTAAGTCTTTTCTTTTTAGTCCTGTTTATATCTTTTTTAATCTTCTAGCCGATGTTCCAAGTTTTTAGAAGGAAACCTGTTCCCCTGACCTTATGCCCCTGTCTTTCCTAAATGCGGAAGAATCAGTACTCAGAAATTTCTGGAACTGGGATCGTGGAATCACTAAAGTAATTTGGAAACCTAAGAGTCTTCCCCAAAGTCAGTGGCACTATAAATCCCATCAACCATGGCCAATGTGGGAAAAACTCAGGGGTGAGATTGAATTTTTTAAACAACCGGTTCTGTGGGTGTGGCTTAGTTGGTGGGCATGGCTTGGTGGTCATGTGACTGGATGGGCATGGCTTGATGGTCATATTATTGGCTAGGCAAGGCCAACTCAATATCCTTCACATCAAAGCACGCATCTCCTCGCCTGGCCTCTCATGACTGTGGGGATACAGCAACAGTCATAAGTGTGAAAAATGGTCATAAGTCACCTTTTGCAGTGCCATTGTAACTTTGAATGGTCACTCCACACAAGCAAAGTACCAGCAAAGGAGGGGGAAAAAACTCCAGAGACGTTCTTGAGACAGGAAGTCTAGTCCTGCCAAGAATGTAATGAGGGTTAACTGAGAGGCAGTTTTTGTAGGCAACACCAGAATGTTTCCTTCCTGCCTTCCTTACAGGATTAGGCCAGTAATTTCTTCTAACATCCTGTTTTCTGAACTGCTTAGAATGTTAATAACCAGTTCTAGCGAATAGGTGCGAACTGGTAGAATCCTACCCCTGATCCTTTCCCAAGATCTCAAGAAACTGGATGACAATTTCAAAAAATTGCAACCAAGACTAACAAAAGAGAGTAGCTACATTTCACCTCAGCAATGAAGGTACCCAAACTACTAGCTTTCAGTGAAGTTCCAGAACCATATTTTATAATGTAATAACTCTCAGAAGTACCTAAAGGTTAACACTGAACAGATACTAACCTTTTGACTACACCTGGAAAAAACCGCTGCAAAATTGAAAAGCCACACAACAATTTACTGAACAGACTGGCTGGGACATCCTGGGTACTGATGCTAATACCTTACGAATAACAGCCTTAGCTTTGGTTTATTCCACAGCTGAATATTGTGCCAGCATGTGGCTTAACCCAAATACTCAAATTCTGCCAGACAATACATATCATCTCTGGCACATTGCACCTCACTCCTGTGCAATGGTTACCAGTGCTTAGCAATATTATACCACTCCGTATTAGAAGAAAACAAGCTCTCATTTGGCTATGGTTATGGATGCTGCACAAGGCCCTCCCTATTCATGGGAATAATGCTCAGCCCATCACAAGATTGAAATCCTGTAGGCTAGCATGGAAAATAGAAATCACATGGAAGTCACTTAACCTCAAGAATGCCTGGAGAGAGGAATAGTGCAAGGTGCTTGTCATGGCCTGTTGGAGGCTGGGGCCAAGGAGGAGGTGGAGGCAATGAAGATGGAACTGAAAGAAGATGACACAGCTTCTCTGGCCCCAGAGGAGCAACCGGAGGAGCATGATGAGATAGTCCAGGGTCTCTCGGGCCTGGGAAGGATTGTCAGAGAGGATGACTGAGTGAGGGGGGAGAAGATAGAAAGGACAGGCAGTGGAGCAGAAGAGCAACAAAACTCTGAAGAAGAGCAACTGCTTTCCCTGCCTGATAGTCGAGCTCGGAGAATGGAGAGGAGACGGGACCAGTGCAGAGTGACCGACCACTCAAGAGGAGGGCGCCCTGCCCCTCACCACCAGGGTCACTTGGGGAATAGGATTTAAGGAAGCAATGTGGGGAGGGGCACTTGTTGGGAATGAGCCAGTGGTGATATTTAGCCGGCTTGCAATGGATCGGGCGAACTTGTAGCAAGAATTTGGCGTGGGTCGCCGAACCAATAGTAAGTTTTGGCTGGCCACGCCCCCCCACCTGATCACCCTCCCGCCCGATGCTCGCTCATCCTGCCCGCTTGCCTGACATTCGCCTAAGGTATTTCTTTCTTTTTTTCCCCTCAGCTGTAGATAAGATCAGCTGTGCTGGGATTCCCCTTGCTGAGGCCCAGAAAGGCAAAAAATGGAGGGAGGAGCTCAGGCACCGCTCCATTTTTTGCCTTCCAGAGCCCCAGAGGAGCCTTGGGAAAGCAAAAACACCCCCCCAGAGGCTTCTCTGAGGCTAAGAAGCTCCCCAAAATGGGCGGGGGCTGCAAAAAAAGCCATGCCCACCCAGTTACATGGCCACGCCCACCAAGCCACGTGCACAGAACCAGTAGTAAAAGTTTTTGAATACCACCACTGGAATGAGTGTTGCATCCTTCCAGCCACATTTACGATCACCGACATCTTGCTGCCTTGTCTTGCCTTGCCTCACCTTCCTTTGCTTCAACTTGCCTCCCCTTGCCTAGCTTTGGGCTGAGTGTGAGCTTGCAGCAACATCACTCTGCTCTGCATTTTTGCTGCAGCCCTAGCAAACTTTCCAAGCAATGAGGATGCCCCGTGATCAGGTTTTCCATACCGCATCTGCTCCCAGGACTGTCTGCTTCTCTGGACATATAGCAGCCAAGAATGATCGGAAGTGCATGTTTAGAGCTCTGCTCTTGAATATGCAGTGATTTGGGGGAAAGGTTGGAGCAATAAAAAGGAAATAAGCCATCACTTCAGCTGCATTGCTTTCGTGCCCATCTGGGTCATTTCATTTCTTCTTGTAGTCTGACACTAGTGATCCCTTTGTATAAAGCAACGCCAAAAGGATAGCTGAACTGGACAGTTATAAGGCCGTTGCTGTACCCCCATAAAAGTTTTGTACGTGGTTTTGTGTATACATGTTTATCTATCTTCTGTCGTGTTCTTATCAAATGCTAAATATTAATAGTACTCATCATGCAGCCTGCTTGCAAATGCACCCCCCCACACACACATTTTCTCAATTTCTTCAAACATGTCCATATCGGTAGTTCAAAAAGTTGTTCCAAATTGCCTGCATTGTAGAGACCTAAATGATATCGATGAAACTAGATTATAGAAAATAAATTATTGTATAAAAATTAAAGTAATTGTTCCAGATGCTAAATCTGTTTCAGAAATTTGGGAGGAATTAACAGCGGCTCCTAAGTCAGTTATTCTTTTTTTCAGAAACTGGGAGAAAGTTAATGAAATTCATAATAGTTATATATTCAACCGCTATGGTAAACAAATACCCTGTCCATCTAAACCAAGAACCGGATGTTTTAAATAACATTAAATTAGCAATTTTGAAATGAAGTTAAATAACAAAAATGCCTCATGTAATTTGGACATTTTAGAGAATGTTTAATATAGATTTCAATCACCTTGTTATCAAAAATGCAATTCAGTGGATTTATGCATTTATCCCATCACTGTCATATTTGGGATGAAATCAACAGAATATGGTAATTATGTAATATACTCTTAGTTATATGCTTAATATTTAGCATGTGGATTGGGGAATATGACCACATGAATTAGGACTGTTAGTAATACACTCTTTGTATTTATCGACATACAAATTAGGTTTTGCTTGTGTTACCTTCCTAATGTTATTCTGTATATTTGTTTTGATATAATAAAATAGATTTTAAAAAATAAAAAGATATATGTTCCTCTTAAAATAAAAATATAACAGGTCTCAAAAGTTAATTTCTGGAGTTTATGATTTCTTTCCCCCTAACTCCTGCTTACAGGTAGTGGTGCAAGAAAACGTAAGAGTTTCCAAGAGCGAAGATGGGGTTTTCACCTACATAATCCCTCTTTTCTAATCTCTGATTGAACATCAAATGTCAAATGATTTTTTAAAATACTGCAAATGTTGTGATTACAATCTTGAACAGCAATCTTCAGTTTAAAATTAATATTTAATTATTGGTTGGGTAACAATCAAACCAATTACCTATTCAGTACAAAAATAAACATGATGGTAAAAATTACCAACTGTATTCATGTCAGAAGCACCTACAAAGGATTAGCTAGGGGATTGGAAGGATTTGCCACTGACAACACTGTTGCCCAGGAGACACCTGATTGCCAAAAATAATGCAATCTTCACAGAAGCTTTTTTCATGTCCCTGTAAAAATGACTATGAAAACAGTATCTGCCTTATTGTGCTGGAAAGTAGAAAGCTAAGGTATAAAAGCTGGACTTTAGGAAAGCTGGACTGTTAAGTAGTTATTATTTGCTTAAGGTGTGGCTGAATATAAATAAAGACAGGAGAAAAGAATAAAGCTAACAGAAGAATACATTGTTTTAATGAATTTTTAAAAAGACACAAATAGTGTAATTAAAACATTATTTTCATTTATAACCACACAGTAGCTCTATAAAATGAGTTTTACAATACAATTTGAGTTAAATTATGCAATCAAATCAAATGAAATAGAAAATAAAGATGCCATACAAACTAGGCAACAGCAAAGTAGCTCACCACTCTAAAACAGTACAAATTAAGATACAATTATAATGTGGTTAGAATACAATTTATATTATGGAATAGAGCTTTTTAAATGAAACATTTTTATATGTGATTTGAGTTCTCTGCACTCTTTTTAGAGTCTCAACATCTTTTTTACATCATGGTGACCAAAACTGGATGCAGTATTCCAAGTGTGGTCTTACCAAGGCATTATAAAATAGTATTAACACTTCATGAGATCTAGATTCTACCCCTTTTGTCAATGCAGCTGAGAACTGTGTTGGCTTTTTAGGCAGCTGCAGCACACTGCTGGCTCATATTTAAATGGTTGTCCACTAGGACTCCAAGATCTCTCACACAGTTACTACTATTGAGCGAGGTATCACATATACTGTGCCTGTGCATTTGGTTTTTCTTGCTTACATGTAGAACCTTACTTTTTTCACCATTGAATTTCATTTTGTTAGATAATGCCCAATGTTCAAGTCTGTCAAGATCCTTCTGAATCTTAAGCCTATCTTCTGGAGTGTTGGCTATTCCTGAAAGCTTGGTATGATCTGCAAATTTGATGAGTTCCCCATCTATCCTCTCATGACCAACTTCTGGGTTTTTCATATGCATCTAACTGGTCATTGAGGTAATAGGCCCTTGGTCTGATCCAGCAGGAGATCAGATCAAATATGATAGCTAAATATGTGAGAAGTAATAGTTAGTAAACAGCCATGATTTCAACAGAATACCTAGATTCTTTATCAGAATATTTTCTAATAAAAAAATATGTCAATTCAATGGACTGGAAAGCACTAGGAAAAAATGTGTCCAGGAGGGGAAACTGTGCTAAATACCAAAGTAAAATGGAGGTTATGGTTGCAATGAGACCTTTAGTCGTTTCAAAGATTGATAGTCCTAGGGAAGAAAAAAAACCAGTAATGAAATGCAGACTGGTTCTTTATCCTGATGAGAATCACTTGCTTACAAGTTAGGGTGAGCAAGGCATATTGGCAATGTGAAAAGAAACACTCCAAACATTTATTCCTCGTCACAAATTTAATGCCCTCCATATGTGTTGGAAAAACTCACAGCAGCCCCAGCCAGCATGGGAGCTGTTGTGAAGCACATCTTGAGAGCACCAGGCTGGGAGAGGCCACCCTTAAACATTTGGTTTGTACAGAGTGTTTGTATTTTTGTTGTTGTTGCATTATTTCTGTTGAAACCATAAACTAAGAAAGATGATAGGAAACCATGCAGAACCTGGATTAGTAAACATAAACTTTGTGATTATTTCTTTTATTTTTATAAACATTAAACCAGAAAGCAGCATAATATGAACTTTTACTCCTGACATACAATATTGTTTTTCAAGTCCTTATTTTTCGAGGAACGTCAGCTTTCTGTTTTTTCTCCTACTTAGCTTCTTAATGGTATCACTTCATTTTTACTGGGGAAGATTTGGGGATTTATTTTGAGCAGATATTCTAGACCCAACCTCCTCAATATATGTTATGAAGCTTCCCTCATATATTCAATTGATATATTTTAAATGAAATTAATATTTAAAAAGTGAAGCCTTCTTTGCGTTCAGCATAAGTCCTGATGACTCTATCCAGCTTTCTTAGTAACAGCTCAAAGTACTTTGTCTACTCCATGAATGTTTTTGGCACTTCCCTTTCTAGCCTCCAGCTGGGCTAGACTATGAAAAGGCTGTTAGACTTCCAATTCAACCCAACTTATCTTCTAAATCCAGACCAGATCAGAGTTTCATTTAGCTCTGAAACAGAACACCAATACAATTTCTTTGGATTCACAGAGCATTTAAATTGAACAATAGAAATAGAAAGTAAGTTTGCAAAGTAAACAATTACCGAAAAGAGATGATGTTTAATTAAAGGAAATGTCTGCATTTCTGCATACTAGTCATATTGAAAGAATCCCCCCGCCCCCCCGGAAATTAATTAGTTAATCCCACATGGGATTCCATTGCGAAAGTGAACACAGAACAAAAATCTTTGTAACAATAGGAAAGGGCTGTCTTCCCTTGTCCTCTAATCCTCCTTGAGAGGTAGGCCAGTAGTCACAGCCAAAAATAACCAAAATATCAGAAAGAAGAACAAAACAAGTTGAATATATTTTGATATTACTCAAGTAGGGGAAGAATGTCCCTTTTTCAAGAGGCAACTAGACTTTTTAGTTTTTCTTTGAAGACATTTTGCGTCTCCTCCACGAAGCTTCAGAAGCCTTCTTTGTAACAGAAGCTTCTTGGATGAGAAGCAAAACGTCTTCAAAGAAAAACCAGAAAGTCCAGTTACCTCTTGGAAAAGCATCTTTAGGACAACCATGAGCTGGATGATGAGAATCTCTGTGGACATTTAGGAGAAGAATGACTGACAATTGTCTATCTTTTAGCCAATACATAATGTATAGTTATATAGTTACGTTCATACAACATATATGATCCTGCTATCTTGTCATCCAAAAAAACAATTTCTGTACATTAACATGATCTCAAATTTCTCTATCAATCATCTGGAAATCATTTTTTTTGTTTCTACAGAAATGAAAAGGAGACTAGAGAATATAATCTCCCTCTTTGTTTCCTAAATCCCCTACATTTGGAGAAGAAAATAATTATTTTTTAAATGGTGGTACCACTGACCAATTCAAGGAGTTATACACTACCTACCGTTCTGCTCTTTTTTACCCCGACTCACCCCATCTTGTAATTCAGGGATGAAAAGAGTCATTACAGAAACAGGATGCTTAGAGAAATTCTGCCAAGTAAATCAAGGACTGCTTTAGCTCCAAAACAGAGCAGGTCTGTTTGGAGCAAAAACTAATCCCTTGGATTAATTGGTTACATTAACTAATTTAGTTTTTGAACATATGTTACATTCTTGATTCCCCTAGGTCCTACTCCCTATGATCCAATTAAGTGTGTCTTGGGAACAGGTTCATTATGTAGGCTGAAGAATCACCAACATGGGGATGGATGGGTGAGGGTAAATTATACGGCATTTCAGAATGAGCAAGGAAGTAAAAACTTCCTGTCAGATAACTGTGTTTATTCCAAAAGGATGTTACTACAGGAAGGCAGGAAATGGAACTATTGTCCAGCCAATTTGGTTGCTGAATGCCAGCCAGCCAGCCAGCCACCCAGACCCACACCTCTTTACAGTTTCATTTGTATAAAAAAGTGAACTAGTGACAGGATCTATCCAATGGTTTTCAAGCAACTTCTTTCGTATCAGGATTTCAAAATAATTCCAGTTTTTGACACATTATGCAAAGATTTAGCTCTCTTGAGAAATCTATGATGCTGAGAAAGGTGGAAGGAAAGAGAAAAGACAACCAGGAGCAAGGTGGACGCAGTAGGAACACTGTTGAAGACTTGAAGGTTGAGGACAGGTTATCCTGAAGGATCCATCTACTGTATGTGCGGCTAAAAGTGGTAATTGACTTGGTGAAATGTAATGCAATCAATCAGTCAATCACAGACCATAGAATTTGCCCACCACCATTTTAGCATAATGCTGCCTTAATTGTTTAAGAGTCCTTCATTCTTGAAACCAATTATTTCCTTTCAATTTGACTAGAAGTCCCAAAATGCTATCCCCTGTTTCATTTCTCCAGATTCAAATTATCTGCTCCATTCTTTCTAATGAGAAAATCAGCCTTATCTATTCTTTACAATATTTGGTTACAGTTTGTATCACCATCAACCTGGTACAAACTATAATGAATTAGCTAGGACAGTTATACTTGGGCTTATGTTCAACTGGCTAAACGCAACCGCCCAAAGGAATCTTAATAGTCATCAAGGAGAGAAGCAATTATTTCTGCAGCAGGTTAGTGTGAAGATATGGCACAAACTTCAAAGGGCACAATTAACAGGCTATCTTCCAGGCTTTGAGCCAGCAAAAACCTATGATGACATAAAACGTATTAATTTGGATGTGGGTCCCATTTTTTCCCAGTAATGAAGCCAGGTAGCCCTATTATTTTAATGTGGAATTTGTTAAGAAATGTGGAGCATTCCCCTGTTTTTTTTCCTCCCTCACCTGGTGGAGTCAGGAAAGATATAGGTAAGGGCATAATATGAAACTTGCCATTCTCCATGTTTATTGGTAAGAATTAAAGCACCCTTTATCCGTTTATATCTTTACTTATGTATTATTTAAAAATATTGTCTGAGTCCTTTTCCATCTGAAAAAAGAACCAAAGACATTTCAGAAAAAGGATAAGAAACAACACATACCATGAGCATTACTGGTCTAAGATACTGGGAATCAGACTTCAAAGATCTTTATCTGTCAACCATTTTCCAGAGGCAATGAGTACTCTGAGATGTAGTTGTGATGGTGGCATGAAAGTTGGGCCAGAAAATCAAGACTATCTGATCATAGTAGATTTCATCAAGGCTGTGGCTTGTTCTCCCTCTTCCAGTGAAGGAAGAGACAGCAGAATAATTTATTTCTTTAAATGCGTTTATTGGTAAAACTTGCTTTAAGTCTCATATTTTAAATTTACAAAATTATTCTGATAATTAGCCAAGCAGAAGATGAATTATAGCTAGATCAATGTGCTTTATTTGAATACTTTTATACATAACATTCAAATTGTCCTTGAACCTTTTTTGTATCCTCAATACAAAATTGACACTATGATTAAATTGCATTAAAAAAAATGCTGTAGAATCAATTTATAGAGCATATGATGGCACAACATATATCAGCCAACTCTCATAATGCCCCAATACCATCTGCTTGCTATCAGATCTAGTAGTCTAATAATGGCCAGCTAAGATGTATGGCGTCTACCAGTTTAAATAATCAATTATTAACCAATCCATCATCCTCCACTTTGAGACAAACAACCTACTCTCTAATAAACAATTTGGTTTCAGAAAAAAACTATCCTGTAATCTGCAACTCTTACACTGCAAAAACATACAGACTACACAACTCGATCAGGGCAAAGCAATAGACGCAATCTACATAGACTTCTGTAAAGCCTTTGATTCAGTGGTACACGACAAACTACTATTAAAACTAAAATCTTATGGTATCTCTGGACATCTACATAACTGGATAGAAACATTCCTGTCAAACAGAAAAAAATGGTCAAAATTGGGAGCGTCCTATCATATTCTGTACCTGTCAACAGTGGTGTCCCCCCAAGGCAGTGTTTTAGGACCAACTCTCTTCATACTCTACATAAATGACCTCTATGATCATATTAAGAGCAACAGCATTCTCTTCGCTGATGATGTAAAGCTATTCAACAACCACAGACAATACCACTACCCTCCAAAAAGACCTTGACTATGTATCAGAATGGTCAATCAAATGACAACTTCAAGTCTCAACAAATAAATGCTCTGTCCCTGTCCTATAGTTTCTTTTATTTTTTTATTTTTCTTTTATGTATCCATATATCCATAACTATGTTTTTACTTGTACCTATTATCTTGTAAGCAATTGACAAAAATAAATAAATAAAATAAATAAACATTTTTTCTACAACCTGTGGCTTCTTGCAACAAAATATGTAGTGTTGTCTGGAGGCTTAGATGTGTTTTACAAGATATTAGATAGAGTTCATAAAATGATATTTTTTGTCTCTCAGTTGCAGATACAACAGGGAAAAAACTGTTGCTTCCATGACCTAGTAGTAGGTCTTTCAGAAATGTAAGATATAAGGAGTGCTCTGCTGGATCAGGAAAGAACAGCATTCTGTGTTAACATAGCACCTAATCACATTTATTCTGAAACTTACAAATGAAAGCTTGATTGCCCTTTTCTATACTTACCTCTTAACAACTGGTTTACAACAACCTTTGATTTCAGATGCAGTATATAGTCATCAGACTATCTGCTATAGTACTGATACATTATGAATGTATCTTATACTTTTTACAATAATTTAGTATATTTTTTTTAGTATTTATTTGATTTGTCAATTGCTTACAAGATACAGGTATAAGAATAAATATAGCTTTAAATACATGAGATAGATAGTTATAAGAAAAATAAAAAACAATAGGACAGGGATGGTAGGCACATTGGTGCGCTTATGCATGCCCCCTACAGGCCTCTTAGGAAAAGGGTGAGGTCAATACTAGACAGTCTAAGGTTAAAGTTTTCGGGATCTGGGGAAGAAACCACAGAGTCAGGTAGAGTATTCCAAACATTGACCACTCTGTTGCTGAAGTCGTATTTTCTGCAGTCAAGTTTGGTGCGGTTAACCTTGAGTTTGTATCTATTGTTTGGTCTTGTATTGTTATGGTTGAAGCTGAAGTATTCATTGACAGGTAGGACATTGCAATGTATGATTTTATATACTATATTTAGATTGGACCAGAGGAAGTATAGTTCTAGGTTTTCTAGGTCTAGCATTTCAAGTGTGGTGGCATAAGGTATTCTGCAAAGAGTAGAGGAGCACAGAGGCAAGGTGACAGCCTGTGCCGTGTCCTCCTCTGAGCTGAGCCCCACCGAGTGAGCGCCTCTGCCCGATGCCCATGCCACTGCAGCGTTTGGAGCTGCTGGCACGTTTGGAGATGTGTGGGGATGGAGACAGGCTGGGTGAGGGATGGAAAGGACAGGTGGCTTCAAGCTCTCTCAGCCGGTCCCGCCGACCAGGGAAGCAGCGCTGCTGTCATCTCATCTCCCTGTCCCCGGACAGGTGAGTGCTATAACTGCCTCGGGCAGCCTCTCCCAGTGGCCACTTCAGGTTCAAGCTTTGAAGGACTTGGGAAGGAAGCCAAGCTCAGGTCGACCTGGCTCTTTCGGCTGGCAGGCGGGCACGCACCTGTGGCTCGTTTTCCTGGCTTTGCCCAGCCCACATGGCCCTGGCGTGGCCCCGGCGGGATGAGCAGAGGGTCTAGCAGGGAGGCGCTCACTGCCTTGGCGAGAGCTCCACCGCCAGACAGGAGGGCCCGCCTGTCAGCTGAAGCCCCAGTCGAAGCTCTTTGCGCTCTGCTTGGCGCCAGGCAGGGATGGTGGCTGGGTGCTTCTCCCAGGGTGGGCTGATCCTACACTGCAGCCCCAGGAGATTTGCCTCCCCACGTGGGGTTCGGCTGCCCTCTCAGGCAGGGGAGTCTTTGTCGTACCGGTAGTAGGGCATCGTTTTTAAAAGAATTGGCTTTGCCTTCGAAGGCAAAGGGAAGGCAGTAACAGGAATGCCTGAGGCTGAGTATCTCCGCTGGGCTCTGGTTGCAGGGAGGAGCCCTGGCTGGCCGTGCATGGTTGTGCCAAACGCCACGGCAGCATGGGGAGAAGGGAAAGCAACAGTGGCAGAAGTGCCCCACCAAGCCGAGGTGAACGCAGGCAGCACCATATCTGGGTATGCAACAAAAGTACTTCCTAAAGGCCAGGCCCCCCGCCTGCCATTCCCCCCCATTTTGCATGTTTAATATAGGCCTTAATTTGGGGGGAGGGGCTTAATTTGATTTTATGCCTATAAAGCATGCTGGGACTTCAAGTAAAAATATGTTGTAATGGTCTTCTGCAGTATTGCATCCAGTGAATAGAAATTGCCAATCAAGGGATGAGAGATCATTGTTTATAAGATCATAGTTGCCTTTGTTGAAGTTATAATTGGGGATTCCGTCATTGTGATGATTTTTGTGTGGACGTATGTTGAGACAAAAGTCAATCATGTTGTGGTCACTGTTGGAAAAGTGTTCTTTAATTTGTATTCCGTAAATTGAATTCAAACTATTGCAGAAGATGAGATCAAGGCAGTTATTAAGTCTAGTATTGTTGGTTAATAGTTGTTCTAGTCCCAGATTTGTTACTGCATTGTAGAAGGTTGCATGTGTGAGTTTAGTTAATATGAGGTAGATTGAAGTCACCAAGAAAGAAAGATAAAAGGGTGTGGGCATGTTAGTAGTGTATTTAGCTTGTTTGCATGTTTGATGTCATAATCAGGGACTCTGTAACATAGTAAGAACCAAAATGTGATATTTAAGGACAGTTCGCAGACAATGGTCTCAGGAATAGCAAGCTCCTGGGTAACTTGGATCTTTTTAGATGTAGGGACTTTTTATAGAAGATAGCAATACCACCTCCTCTATGGATTTCATGATCTGATCAGTAAACATGATAGTCTATTACTGTGGTAATGGAGTCAGAGAGAGATGCATGTTTCACAGACAAATATAATGTCGAATTTAGCCGTATTTAGTAAGAGGAGAAATTCAGGTATTTTATTTATAAGGCTTCTTGCATTGAGTAGCTTGCATTTAAGGCCAGTTGTGGTTGGAATAGAGGTAGTTAGGGGAGTGCGTGCCTAGTTTTGAGTGATGTTGGATTGGATGGGGTGGGGTTGGATGCAGAGTTGTGGATTGTGTGACTTTCTTTTGATGCAATCAGTTCGATAGTTTCTTTATCACTTGACTAAAATAGGACTTCCATCCACTTTATCTACACCATAATTCTATGATGTAATATGCCTGTGCTAAAATCCCATTTTTAGAATTGTTAAAATGAACAAATGGAAGGTATGTTCGGAAACTATACAAAAAAATCAGAATATAATGATACTTTGGTATTCAACTGCTCTGAAACTTATTAAACTTGTACTCAACACATTTTGATGCAAAATTGTTGTCCTGGTACTTATCATTTGTATGATATTCCATGTACATGTTAGTACTTGTTAGTGCCAGCTGCCTTATGACTCACTACGTTATTCCTAATGGGAAAAATTTCTTTGGTACTCATCATTTTTTATACTCATTGTATCTCCTGGAACCAATTAATGATGTGTACTAAAATACCACTCTAAGAGATTTGGAAGGGACCTTGGAAGTCTCTAATCCAATCCCTGGCTCAAGCAGGAGACCTATACTGTCCATATTCTTATTAAAAACCTCATGCGATCACTCCAGGATCCCTTATCAAAGAAATGACATTCCCATGTGGTTGTCTTCTGCTTCCTGAAATACTTAAGACAGAATTCAGAGGAGATATCTTGAATATTTCTCATTCTAATTAAAATTATTTATTTATTTATAAAATGCATTGCTCACCCATCTTACCATAGAGCAATTCTGGGCAATTTACAATTACATCTTAGTTAAAACAAAAATATTAAAATCAAACATTAAAACTAAAGACACATGGGTACAGTAGGAGTGGAGTCGGAGGAGGTGGGATCTGTTATTAATCAATCACCTCCATTGCGCTGTTCCCACACTGCAGCCCCACGCCAACTGGCATAGCCACAACTATAGGACCTTATGAAAAGATAGGCGGGTTGGGGCTAACCTCATATCGGAGGTGGGGGGTCAAGATGTTCCAAAGAGCAGGAGCAATAGCAGAAAGGTCATACTCCTGGACCCTGCCAAAAGGACCTGCAGCATGCCTCCTCTGCCAGCATGAGTGGTTTGGTCCAATCCCATTGTAGTAAGATGGTCCCTCTTTAAAGGCCATGAAGGGCTTTAAAAGTGATCACCATCACCTTGAATTACACCCAGAAATGCACTCAGAACTAGTGAATCTCATGGAACAGTGGTGTCACAGGGCCCCCCAAAACTGTTTACGGTTGGTGCAAGCTGCTGCACTCTGCTTCCAAATGGTCTTCAAGGATTGCTCCATGCAGAGCACATTACAATAGTCCAGTCATGGGATGACTAGGGAGTTAAATGACTGAGCGCAGGAAATCCCGGTTTAGGAAAGGCCACAACTGGTGCACAACACGAAGTTGTTCAAAGGCTTTCCTAGCTGCAACTGCCACCTGTTCCTCAAACAGGAGCCACGAATCCAGAAGATCTCCCAAGTTGCAGACTAGGTCTTTCTGGGGCAGTGCCACCCCATGCAGAGTCAAAGATGATGAAGTCCTGGATCCCAGAGCCCCACATATCCAAAGCCATTCGGTCTTACCAGGATTCAGTCAAATTCTGTTGTCTCCGATCCAGGCCCTCAGAGCCTCCAGGCACTGTGAAAGGGCGGCCACAGCATCAGTTCAGTCACCAAGATTGGAAAAATAAGAGTTTGGTGTCATTATCGTACAATGTCTATTTCAGCCCATAGTGATGAATGATCTCATCCAGCAATTTAATACAGATGTTGAAAAGGAGTTGAGAAAGTACCAAGCCATGCGGTGAACCACAGAATAGCAATCCAGAGCTGGATGTCTCCTTCCCTATCAATACCAATTGGGACCTGCCACAGAGAAAGGACCAAACCAGTACAGAATTGTGCCACCTGTCCCCATCCCCTGCAGCTGGCCAAAAGGATACCATGGTCAATGGTATCAAAAGCTGATGAGAAGTCTAGGAAACTGAGGATGGTTACATTACCCCATCTCACTCTTGCTAAAGATCATTGATAAATGCAACCAATGCTGATTCCTTCCCATAACCAGGTCTGATTCCTGACTGAAAGGGGTCCAGATAATCTGTTTCATCCAAGACCCTCTGCAACTGCCGGGCCACCACTTTTTCTACAACCTTCCCTAAGAATGGGAGGTTGGAAACTGGATGCAAATTGTCCAGGCAGGTGGGATCCAGTGATGGTCTTTAAGGAGTAGTTGAACCAGGCTTGCTTAAAAGCATCCGGAAATGTTCCCTCCTCTAATGATGTATTAATCACTGATTGGACCTACCAGGAGAGACATGATCTCACTGACAGGTGGTGGCACCAATAGCATCAAGGGCCCTGTCCACTTCTTCAGGGCCAACCGGATCAAACCATTCCCAAATAACAGGGCAAGACCTCTCCCCGGGCATCTCACATGGGCTATCTCCACACATGGGGTCCAACTGGGAATGAATCCGAGCAAATCTGTACATCAGGTACTGAACAAACTCCTCTGCCCAGCCCTGCAAACGATCAGCTGACCACCACCACCCTCAATCTCGGATGGAACAGGGGGACCCGAACCAGGGTCTCTGGGCAGTTATAGCTCATCATTACAGACAGTTCTTGCCTTATCCTTTCTCTGCAGGAACCAGTGAAAGGTAGCAAAGCAATTTCAGCTTCTTCAGCACCACAAGTGGGTGTGCAATGTGCCAAATGGTTGGTTTCCCCCACCCCCCTTTCCTGTTCTCCTGGAATGCAAGTAAGAGAATTGTTGTTTCTAAAGAACTTGTGGAAAGTTCAGTCATGGGCGCATTGATTTTCCCTCCTCGTTCTCAATATAGAATAGATTGTGGTCAGTTAATAACCACAATTGGGACTGGTATCTTGATTGTTTAGTGGAGCAGTATGTAACCACATCTGTGTTTATGAACTCACTTCTGCTTTCCTTTGCTTTACAGACCTACAAAAGTTATAAATGTGGATTGATCATATAGTTATATTTTCTTGAACATCGTATCTGTGGATAATCATTAAATAAATCCATCACTAAATGAGCACTACCTGTTCTTCAAGCTGGCAGGATAAGCATAGATTGCCTTCAAATGTCAAAAGTGTTTGCTTGCTGTACTGCCTCTGATTAATTATCGTCATGCTGTCTAGCAACTGACCCAAGCATCCCTTCCAGTGCTGGCTGTGACTCTTGGCATGGTCAATCAGGGAGTATAAAAAGGGAGTATAAAAGAGGCTTTTGGTGTGCTGCCCCCACATCTATGACTCTATTATTGTTGCCTTTTTGTAATATGAAGGAAGAAAATACAATTTAATCAGCCACTGTTAGGGAAATGCAATGCTGCTGCTTTGAGGAGGAATCTTAAAGGTAGAAGCTTCGTACAGTAGGAATTTGTGCCCATAAAGAGATACTATGGCTGATTGCTTCACAGGAAGTGTCCAGAATTAGTTATTTTATCAAAATTGTCAGAAGTCCCAATTTGTCTTATGGCCATGCAGGAGAGGAATTAAATCCTTACATAAATCATAGATCATTTAAAAATGATGGCCATATATTGGCTAAGGGTCAAATCTACCACCAGCAAGAACATGAGAAGAACATACAAAAGATGGTCCTTGCACTTTTTAAAACTGAAGACATAAATGTATAAAATTACCATTCATCATTCTGACTGAACTACTTATTGCTCCTGTTCCTGTCATCAGGTTCTAACTCTTCTTACATTCTGACTTGCTTATCTTGTACTCATGTCAACTCATTCCAAGTTCTGCAAACTGTCCACGAGTACAAAGTACTATAGGATCACACTTTAGTTTGACTTTTTTAGAATACTTTTTTGATTCTCAAAGCAAGATGACTTTTAGTAACCTGCTGTATAGAAAGAATCTCTAAACTGCTAATTCTTATCTTCCATGGCAATAAATACCCTTATTTCACACTAACAGCTGTAGAACCATGGGCCGTATCTGACAAAATGAAATTCAATGGAGAAAAAAGCAAAGTCCTACACTGAGGCAAGAAAAACCCAAAGTACACATATAGACCAGCTGAAACCAGGCTCAATAGCAGTAACTGTGAGAGGGATCTTGGAGTCTTAGTGGACAACCAGCTAAATATGAGCCAGCAGTGTGCAGCAGCAGCCAACAAAGCTAATGCAATCCTAAATTGCATTAACAGAGGGGTACAATCAAGATCAAGGGAAGTACTAATACCATGCTATAAAGCCTTAGTAAGACCACACCTAGAGTACTGCATCCAGTTTTGGTCACCACACTATAAAAAAAATGTTGAGACTCGAGAAAAAGTACAGAGAAGAACAACCAGGATGATTAGGAGACTGGAGACTAAAACATATGACGAACAGTTATAGGAACTGGGCATGGCTAATCTAGTGAAAAAGAGGACCAGGGGAGACATGATAGCAGTCTTCCAATATTTGAGGGGCTGCCACAGAGAAGAGGGGGTCAAGCTATTTTCTAAAGCACCCAAAGTCCAGACAAGGAATAATGGATGGAAACTGAACAAGGAGAGATTTAACTTTGAAATAAGGAACAGCTTTCTGACAGTGAGAACAATCAACCAATGGAACAGTTTGCCTTTGGAAATTGTGGGATTGTTATCACTTGAGATTTTTAAGAAGAGATTGGACTGCCATTTGTCAGAAATGGTGTAGGGTCTCCCACTTGGGTGGGGGGTTGGACTAGATGACCTACAAGGTCCTTTCCAATTCTGATTATCTGTTAGAACTTCCTTTGGCTAAGGCACTACACTTATTCTTTTACTTAGACCTCTCAAATCTTTTGCTCTCTAAAGAACCATTCTTTGAATAACAGTCTTAATAATCAGTTATTATCAAGGAGCTCTTATCTAAAGCTTTGATTTTCAGGCCGTTTGCTCTCTGAGCATACTGGAACGTATGAGAGAAGAAACAATTGGCAGTAACAAAAGTCTAGTGGGAGCATTTCAGCCTGATCTCCACTAATGCAATGTTTTAATTGCTCATATCTTGTTTATGTCTGCACAACGGCTAGAGAAGGGAGGAAGGTTCATTTGCTCCATTTTGTTTTCATTTCTTTGAAACTAATTCTAGTTAAAAGAATTAGTTTTGTTCTCCTCCCTATGCCACCTGTAACCCAGGAGCTTTGAAGCACTGATTTCTTCAATTATCTTGGTAACTAAAGGCCTTTCTATCTGGTGTCTACAGTAAACAAGGTTGTCAAATATACTTTGAGATAGAATAATGAAGCTGAATTCAAAAATGGGGGAAAAAAGTAGTTGTACAGACAATGAGAAAGAACAGACTTCATACATCATATGGAAAACTTAATGAAGAAAATAATAATTGACCAATGTTGGAAAAGAAATCCTCCTTTCTGTCAGAATTGTTTGTTGTGCTGGAACCAAAGCTAATGATTTTGTGTATTTATAATTACATAATTTGAAGTACATGTGCAGTTCCAAGCCAAAGGGAACAAAGTAGCTTTTTAAAAATATAAATGGTCACAGTAAAAAATTTTTTCCTGCAGACATATCTTTCTTATTGATGATGTTGATAGTGATAGAAATTTTTAGTAACAATCTGTCAAAATATTACAGACATACACATACACATTACACACATACCTACCATTCTTAGGGATTGGCAGATTTTCTGCGATTTCAATATACTTTTAATTAAAAATATACCTCTACTGTGCACCCACACCCACAATTACCCAGGCAGTTGTTGGATCACTTAGGCTTTTCCTGACATGGATTAAATGGCTTTTCAGACAATGAAGCCAAGAATTTCCTCTTCCGTCCCTTTATGCTGTACACCCTCTACTCCACTGCACTGCCAGGATTTCGCAAGACATTTCATCTCACCTTAATCATCAGGGGATAGAGCAATTTGTAAGTGTTGGTCAAAATGAATTCATCAGAGGAGAAAGGAGGGGGGAGGTACTCACCTCTCCAGAAAAGTTAAACCAGTATGGAATTCAGGAGACCAAGCTGGGAAGCACAGGAAATTCTCATCACCACCCAGCAAAATAAAAAAATTTAAATCAGCATTTTTGTCATCCTTGTCCTATGAATATTTAATGCCTTTATTGCCCCTATATTATGTATGGACATTTGACAACGTTCCAACAAATGGGAGATAATTTTATGTTCTTCAATTCAGGTCTAATGAAATCAGATTTTTACATGTGAAATAGTTGTACTGTGTTTGCTATTCTTCTGAATGAAATAAATAACAAACAATACAGATATAGTTTGCCAAGGAAGTAGTTTCTTATTCCTAATTCCTTATATGTACTGACTGGAATAAATTCTGAACTATACATATTCACAAATTGACAGATTCTTTACTGTGACCTTTTCTAGTTCTCATAGCTAAAAAGCAATTGAAAGACCATCCATGATCACCTTCAAACTTGCCAATATCAAAACAAAGAACAAAAATCATGATTCTCAGTATAAAGAGAACAAATTTGGTATAATAATTAAGGCACCCGGCTAGAAAGCAGGAGATTATGAGTTCAAGTCCTGCGTTAGTCATGAAAGCTAGCTGTGTAACTTGGAAATATTCCTCCTATTTTCACAACCACCACCCTATGAGGTAGGTTGGACTGAAAAGAAATGACTGGCCCAAAGTTAACCAGCTGGTTTTCTTAGCTAAAGTGGGACTTAAATTCAGTCTCCTGTTTTCCAGCTAGATGTTATTTGTAAAAAATAGCTCTAGTTTTATTTATAAAAGATAATAAAGGCAGGATACAATGTAATAATATAAAAAGATCCAGTCACTGCCATGCCATTCGCAAAGAAAACAAAGTACCTTGCTTAAACTTATTTATCCCCTTTCCCATCTGTGTTTCATTATGTGTGTATTTGTCTGATTAAATACTGAAGAATTCCAGGAAAGCTGAAAAGACATAAGCCACCTGATAAGGTCTGAAGAAAGTAAGAGGCAAGATGAGATGAGAGTTCCTGTCAACCAGTTGGCAGTCTGTCAACAAATTCCACAAATCTTCTGGG
Source organism: Pseudonaja textilis (assembly GCF_049901715.1). Classification (NCBI taxonomy): domain Eukaryota; kingdom Metazoa; phylum Chordata; class Lepidosauria; order Squamata; family Elapidae; genus Pseudonaja; species Pseudonaja textilis. The sequence continues at coordinate 85,566,246 of NC_142008.1, read as the reverse complement.
CTTCACTATAGTTTCAAAAACAAAGTGGTTCATCCAGCTCAGCCACCATTATAGAATCCCAAAGCTCCAGCACTCTTTTTGAACTGGGACTGAGTTGCCACATAGAAGTTGTTTTGTTTCACCTTCTTTTTTACATGTTCCAGAGTGAGCCAAACACTTTAGTGTCAGTCCAAACAGAGTTGTAGGGATAATTCGTGGGCTTCATGGACAGTAGACATTTATAAGCCCAAGTATATATGTTCAAAGTGTATCTCTGGGAACTCAAAATGGCACATGGGCCTATATTTAATTTTAAGAATTCACATTTCTACTTATGTGGTTCCCTCTTCTCCTCTCCCAATATGCACACATCCCAATTCTGTTCTCAGCATATGAAGAGTAGAAGAGTGGAATACATAGGAGAGTGGATTATATGGACAATTATACCATTTAATTTCCTATAATTTCCCAACAGTGAAAAAAAATATTGCAATCCCAATGTAACCCAAACCATATTGTATTCACTAAATCAGGCTTAAATTTATCCTTTATTTGCTTTTTATTCCACGAGAATATCTGCAATAGCCTGCTTGAAAACTATTTTTATTGGCTATTTAATATGCTGAGACATTGTTCTCTAGCTCTAAAAGCAAAACTTCCTGAAAATGGCTCAGTAGCTTAATTCTCAGATATGTCAAATCAAACATAAGAAAGACATATCTTTGATGTCATTAGAATAAGATGAATTTTATTAAGAATATGCATAAGAAGGACTGACTACACGGTTCCTTGCATTCCCATTCAAACTATAGATATTCAACCATTCAAATTTCCTTAACTGCTTTCTAGACAAATTTCAACATCGAGAATTCTAAATCAAAGAAAATTGTATTGGAAGGGACCTCCTCTATTCCATTCCAGACAAATTACAGTTCTTAAGAACTTGCAGTGATGGAGCACCCACAACTTCTGGAGATAAGCCAGAAGTTACACTAATTACAATTACAGTTCTTGAAACTGTTTATTGTATGTTTTAGCCTCTAACTCCTAATCATCTTTGTTGCTCAGTTGTTTTCCTACACTCTTTCTAAAGTCTCAATATTTTTTTGTAAAGAAACTCTATTCCAAGTGTGGTCTTACCAAGGCATTATGAAGTAGTTTTAGCAATTCATGTGATGTGGGAGAGATGGCATCATCACCAGATGGATTTGTAATTATGTGACAACCACATTCATTATTAATGGAACTACATCTATATGGAGGGAAGCAGTGGGATACTGGAAGCTTCTGTTTTAGGCCCAGTCCTCTTCCACATCTTCATAAATGATTTAGATCAGGGAATAGAAAGGGAACCCATCAGATTTGCAGATGATACCAAGCTGGTAGGAATAGCGAAACATCCCAGAAGATAGGCTCAAGATCCAGATGGATCTCAACAGACTTTAATAGTGGGCCCTATCAAACAAAATTAAATTCAATGTAGAGAAAAGTAAGATTCCTCATTAGATAAGAAAAATCAAATGTACAGATACAGATAGAGTGAAACTTGGCTTAAAAGCAGTAACTGTGAGATGGATCTTAGAGTCCTACTATATAACCACTTAAATATGAGCCAGTGGTGTGCTGCAGTTACCAAAACAGCCAATGCAATCCTAGGATGCATTAAGAGAGAGATAGAATCAAGATCACATGAAGTGTTAGTACTGCTTTATAAGGCCTTTCTAAGATCAATGCTTGGAATATTGCATCCGGTTTTGATCGCCGTAATATTTTTAAAAATGTTGGGACTCTAGAAAAAGTGCAGACAAGAACAGCAAAGATGATTAGGGTGCTGGTGGGTAAAACATGAAGAAAGGTTGCAGGAATTAGGTATGCCTAATCTACTGAAAAGAAGGACTGGGCAACATGATATCAGTGTTCCAAAATCTGAAGGGTTGCTATAAGGAACAGGTCAAACTTTACTTTCTAAAGCACCAGAAAGTAAGATAAGAAGCACTTGATGAAAACTAATCAAGAAAAGAAGCAACCTAGATCAAAGGAGAAATTTCCTGACAATGGGAACAATAAACCATTGGAATGGCTAGGGTTCAGTGGGTGCTCCATCATTGAGAGTTTTTAAAGAGACTGGACAGCCTTTGTCTGAAATGGTACAGGACAGTGCTGGCGAAATTTTTGGCACCGAGTGCCGAAACGGGACACATACACGGGGCAGCACTGGAAACTGGAAGAGCAGCTACCCAGCATGCATGCATGGGAGTGTAGAAACTGGAAGAGCAGTTCTTCATGCATGCAGGAGTGCCAGAAACCAGAAGAGCTGGTCTTCGTGTGCATGCACATGTGCACTGGCCACCTGGTTTTTTGGTTTCTGGATGCTTGTGTGCACAAAGACCAGCTGGCCGGCGTGAATGGGCAAACCAAAAATTGTAAGCTCAGCTTCCCAGCACATGCATATGTGCCAGGGAGCTTCTCTTCCAGTATTCAGTGCTCCCATGAGCACAAAGATCATCATGGAACCCGGAAGAGCAATGGGCGACAGCTGGTGTGTGCAGAGAGATGGCTCTGCATGCCACTTCCAGCATGCATGCCATAGGTTCGCCATCACGGGTATAGGATCTCCTGCTTGAGCACAGAGTTGAACTAGTAAACCTCCAAGATCCCTTCCAACTCTGTTACTCTGATCTTGATTCTATCCCTCTGTTAATGCAAACTGGGGCTGCATTGAGTTTTTCGGCAGCTGCAGCACACTGCTGATTCATATTTAAGTAGTTGTCCACTAGAACTCCTTAGATCCCTTTCACAGTTATTGCTGTTAAGTAAGGATAACAGAAAGGATCTCGGGGTCTTCTAGTAAACCCCCCTGATCAAAAATGAGATGTTATACCATTTCAGACAAATGGCTCTCCATTGTTAAATGCTCCAGTGATGGTGCAGCCACAACTTCTGGGGGAAAATTGTTCAACTGGATAATTATTCTCACTATCAGGAAATTTTTTCCTTAGTTCTAGGGTGGTTCTCTCGATTAGTTTCCATCCATTGCTTCTTGTCTTGCTTTCTGGTGCTTTGGAGAATAGATCGACCCTTTTTCTTTGTGGCAGCCCCTCAAATATTAGAACACTGTTTATTATGCAACTCCTAGTCCTTCTTTTCACCAGACCAGGGAATCCCAACCTTTTCTATACCCTGGACCCCTAGAACGCTTCTAATATATTTTCACACCCCTAACAAAAATAAATAATTATATGCATATAATTATGAATACACACTATAATTTTGAAACTTCTAAACCCAAATTTTTGCACCCCCTGGAATACTATCTCACACCCATAGGGAGTGCACTCCCAGTTGGGAAATCCTGCACTAGACTAAACTTACCCAATTCCTGCAACTGTTGTTCTTACGTTTTAGCCTCCAGCCCTCTAATCATCTTTGTTGCTCTTCACTGCATTCTTTCTGGAGTATCAACATCTTTTTTATAATGTGGCAAACCTGAATGCACTATTCCAAATGTGGTATTACCAAGACATTATACATTTATTCTAACGCTTCATGTGATCTTGTTTCTATCCCTCTGTTAATGCAATCTAGGCCTGCACTGGTGTTTTGTTTTGTTTTTTGGCAGCTGCAAAACAGTGCTGGCTCATATTTACGTGGTTGTCTGCTAGAAGTCCCAGATTACTCTTGTGGTTACTGCTACTGAGCCAGGTCCCACCTATTCTATACCTAAATTTCATTTTGTTAGATACGGCTCAGTGTTCAAGCCTTCATGATACTTCTGGATCTTGGGCCTATCTTGTAATAGAATAAATTGGTAATTTATTTATCAATACAAGTTGTCTTTCATAAATGGTTCTTCTTTACCTCATTAAAAGTAAAACTGCTAATATTTTAGGAGGGAAATGAAGGGTTGATAGATAATCTGGAAAACATATCTCCCAATTTAAAGCAAAACCTTGTGAATGTTGCAGCTAAGACTCTGCTGAGAAATGGTCCCACTGACTGTGCTCAGTGGCTCTCTAAAGCAGCTGTCACCAACTGATGGTTCGTGGACCACTGGTGGTCTGTGAGAAAAATTTGGTGGTCTGCAGGAAAATTATTTGCATCTTTTATATTGCACTAAATTAGGGATGCTCAAACTATGCCCCCTGGGCTGGATACAATGCAATGAACATTTGTGTTGCTGCAGACTTTCCGCCTTTGGAGTCTTTTTGTGCAGGTTGGAGGGGGGCGGGCAGAAATTCCGACTTGGGGTATGCTTCAGCCTCCTAGTGAGGGGCTTTGGGCGAAGGCTGGAGAGAACTACTGCTGGTGGCGAAGAGCCAGAGGGCTTTATTCCAGTGGGATTGCATCATGGCCTGGATGGAACTGGCTGACCATCTCAGCCCACTGAGCCTCCAGGCACCAATGCATGGCCTTGCATTCCTGCAGGTCTTCCCTCTGCCTGGAAAGCCTATGCTCATAGAACTCAGTGAGGTGCTTCGGCTGAGTCATCTTCTTCGTCAGATCCAATTTGAACTGAGCCAGCTATTTTGCCAACTCTTTCTCATGTTGGCTGCTTAGTTCCAACAATTGCTTCCTGTTGGGGCCCTAAGGAGCCCAGGCAGGCAGGTGAGGAGTGGCTGGGAGGCAGGGGTGCCAACCACCTTGCACCACCTCAGCAGAGGTGGTAGGGACAATTTAAATCGGTTCGGAGAGGTGGTTGGCCCCCTTCTTCCTTTTAGAGACTAAGTCCTGCCAAGCCACACCCAGACTAAGTCCTACCAAGCCATTCCTACCAAGCCATGCCCACAGAGGTGATAGGGAAAAATTTTGAATTTCACTCCTGCTGGGAGGGGAGAGTAGAGGCCGGTGAGGTGCCCCTTGATGTGAGTGATATCAAGTTGTCCACGCCCACCCAGTCACATGACTACCCAGCCGATCATTAGGCAGATCATATTAGTGGTCTGTAGGATTTAAAATTATGAATTTAATGGTCCCTGAGGTCCAGAAGGTTGGTGACCCATGCTCTAAAGATTCTGTGTTGTGAGATGTAGCATTGTTATGGAGAAGTTCTAATTTGTTCCTAAATTAGTCTTCAGTCAGTTACATTTTTTGGAAACCATACTACTAAAACCTAAGTCGATGTTTATTTTGTCCCTTCCGGGGTGGTGGTGGGAGGAAAGATATTTTACCTCTGTCTCTCTCCATTAGTCATCTATAGTCCTTGCAAATGTTCTATTAAGTTTGATTATTCTATCTAATTACCAGCTATTATTGGTAATTTATAACAAACACATAAAAAGGATTATAAATTTTTGCATCTTAAGGTTTTAAAACACAGTAGGCTTTTTTTTTCTAAAGTGTCTGTGCTGCACTGAAAAGGTAACCAAAGACAGCTAAGCAATTCTGCAGAGTGCCAGTAAGAGTTTTCATATGACCCAAGATGTTTTGGAAAATGTGTTCTTTTTCAAGGATACTGTGAAAACAGATACAATACCAAAAAGGGCAGTAGAAATGTCAAACTCTGAAATGATTAAACTCATGGCATGGAGAATAATATAATTGCCATAATGGGAAAAAGAATAATTATTGACAAAAAATAGATGAACATTTTTAAATATGAGCATTCTTTAAACATGCAGCATATGTTTTACTTCTACTGTGAATGAAAATAAAAGCAAAAAAGATTCCAATATAAACAAAATAAGGGACAGAATTGTTTCACATTCTGGAATGTCTGGGAATTGGTATGCTTTGCAAAAAATTGGCTTAAATTATAGCACAGAAAAGTCTGGTTTGGTTTTTTGTTAATGATAAAATAAATAACATAATTATATACATATATAACATAAACTATAAATTTTTAGCCAAGGCCTCTCTAAGCACCTTTAAAAAGCAACAGCGAAAGTCAAAGGAATAATATAAATATACTACCACAGATATACCATACAGAATTACAATACAATTATAATTCATATAAGTTAAATAAAACAGCATTATTTTAAATAAAAATCCACATATGGGACAAAAGTTGTGGAATATGAGAAATAATCTGGTAATCTGTTTCTTTTGTTATGTCCCCTTGATATTGCCTTCAGCTTGTTGACTAACTGAGAATGAGGGGTGTCAAAATTTAAGTTGTCCTTTCTGCTTTTAAATAGTATTTTTCCCTTTTAATCTACACAATCTTTATGTCGTTGCCATGATTGATCAATATTCCTGCAGATATTGTATTGATGTTCAGAGCAAGGAGGGAAACACAGACAGTGAAATCAACCAATAGCTTTACTTAAGCAGACTTGCAAACTATAATACAGGGCGTTACCATTCATCAACAAGCTAGAAGGAGGCAATTGAAATAAGACACCAATAGGGACAATCTAATTGATTGTCTAATTACGTGCTATCAAGTTGTGGTTAACTACATAGACCACACAAATTTTCTCAGTGACAATCTATCCCTAATGTGGTATTTCAGGTCTTCCAATGGTGTATCCTTTGCTGCTGTAACTATCTAGTCTAACCACCTTGTTGGTGGTTGTCCTCCTCTTTATTCCTCCCCAGCATTAGAGACTTCTCCAGAGAGCTCATCTTCTATTTTGCTTCTCCAAAGCCCAAGATTTGCTTCCAAATTCCATACAATTTGTACAGTTTTGATCTTTTGATATAGATATATGTTCCTTCTTGCTTGAAACGCTCTATTATCATCTCAGTGCCAAAGAAGCCCTCAATCGGAACTAAATGATTGCAGAGCAGTTGCTCTAACATCTGTAGTTATGAAAACCTTTGAAAGGCTAGTGCTGTTCCACCTGAAAACCATCATGGATCTGCTGTTGGATCCCATGCAGTTTGCATACCCAGCATAGATCAACAGATGATGCTGTTAATGTGGCTCTGCACTACATCCTACAACACCTTGAATCTCCAAATACCTAGCAAGGGTCCTCTTTGTAGTCTTCAGTTCAGCATTCAATACCATTATTCCAGACATTCTTCTAACTAAACTAAACCAGCTAGCAGTACCTGAACACATTTGTAAGTAGATCATAAGCTACCTAACAGACAGGAAGCAATCTCTAAGCTTGATTGTTGTAATTAGTTCAGTCTTCTTAACTTTGGTTCCATTTGGGGGGGGGGTCTTTTATTATTAGACTCTTGACTTTTATTACTAGATCTTGCAAATCATTTTCATTTTGGCCATTAGTGTCAGCACAGCATCCTTACTTATGCTAGCATAGTATTCTGATAACTTGATGTGTGGAGTGCACATCAACCACAGGGTGAAAACTCCCTTAGTCAATGTTCATCTAATTCTAAGTGTGCATTTGTAATATTCTGCAATAATGAGTAATGCATTAATGTGTGTGATCTGTCTGATTATACAAATTATATTAAGCAGTAATGTGAATTTTGTATTTATTTATTGGAAGCCATGCCATGGTTACCATCCATAAAACCAAGATGAAACAAGTAGATAATATAATTATAGTTTCTTATTTAGATAAATTAATGTTAAAATTACACATTTATTTATAAATATAATTTATAAATGGCACATAATCAATCAATACTAAAGTTAAAGCATACAATGATAAACATGTGACGTTGACAGACAGGCACTATAGACCACAGGCATAACTAAACTGAGAATACTAAGTCTGAAATGTGAAGAGAAAAATGGCCTGGACTGAAAGTTGATAGAGGGTGTGTTTAAAGCTAGGTGCCCCAATAAAGGAAATTCCCATGGTCTGGGATGCTGAAGGAGCCCCTTTGCAGATTTTAATATTAAATCTGTTTTGGAAGAACTCCCTCTTGCATTTGAGTTTTGGCTTAGTTTGTTGCACAGACACAGCCATTATGACTTATTCAACAAACAAACATGGATAAAAGAAAACTTAATCCTATGAATGAGCCTGCCATATTTCCTGTTTTGCCTTTTTTAAAAACTTCAAATAAACTATCTAATAAAAACTAATAATCTTACTTATCGGGCTTAGAGTGGTTTTGGTTTATCAGTAAAAAACTTTTCCATGTAATACACTTAATGATTTACAATAACAATGAATGCAGTTTTTGCATGGTCTTGGTCTGTTCCCTTAACCAGCATGTAAACATTTTTCTTCTATTTGTTAATAAACTCCACATCAAAGGGGTCTTAATTTGCGGAACATATAGTTTGGACTGTAATGCGCTCAGCATTACTACTCTAGGGTTAAAGAAAGTTGTAAGTTACTTCAAAGCATGTGATGGGCAAAAATAATGAGTTAATTGTTGGGAACACCTGAGATCATTCATACCTCCCTATAATTAACTGAAGAATAAAGCTACGTGGTTTAACGTACGTAGAGTGCTCTGTGCGATCACTCGCAGAAACAGCTGAAAAACCCAACAGCGCAACGTCGTTTGAATTGGAAAGGCGACCCATTATCGCCTGGACACAACGAGGGTTGAGTGCCAAATACTGCTTTCCAGGTAAGAAACAAACCAACCTTTCTGAGCCAAACATGACACTACTTTACTCCAATTAGTAAGTCTATGGATCTGTGCGACAACGGAGGCGTCGCTTTGCGGAAGAGGGCAGCGTCGAGGAGGAGGAGGAGAGCGAGTACGATGCCGTGTGTGACGCATGCGTGCTCAGGAAGGGGGTTCTGCGTTTTCTGTAGGTCACCTGTGTACGATGTCTAAGGAGTGAGTGTCGAAGAAGGGGTTTAAAGGGAAATGGGAGGGGGTAACGAGGATCATGCCTGTGGAGTAAGCACTTCGGGTGCATTAGTACTTATGACGTCATGCAAAGTCCCTCACTCCGAAGTGGGACGAGGGTCAGAAAAGGGTATATAGACGTATCTAAAAACCAGTACATGGGAGGACGAGAGAGGGAGTGATGTACTGAGGTCATCGCATGACAGCCGCAGGTCTTTGGATGCGGGCGGGGCATGGCAAAAGGTTGCTTTGAGCAGCCTTGAGCATGCTGGCTGGACTTAGTTCTTGCATTTGCCTTGCCTTTCGTCTAGTTAAAGCTGAAACGTGGAAACGTCTTCCCCCATTTTGTTCAGCTGTTCCCAGAGCGATAAAAAATACCTGTATTAGCCAAATGTAAAGGCCTTTGCTTGATATCTCAGGAATTTGACTGGTTAAATGAGAAAGGATAAAAGATACTCATTTTGCTTCTTAAGCCAAAAGTTGTAAGTGGCTGCACAACAAATTCTGGGTTTGCTACATGCTGGCTGAGGCATTTTCCCTGCATGCTCTAGACCAGAGATTCAGCATCTTTGCTTGTCCTTCATTCCTTTAATGAGGAAAGAAAAGGAACACTTGTGGTCTTAATCACAACACTTGAGAGGGGTGTAACTTGGGTTTCTAGGAGGTTGCGGTGAAGTTGATGGTTTAGTTTATTATGTTTTGCAGTGCTGTTTACATGATAACACAGAAATACTTTGGTAAGTAATGAATAGGTCAGTCAAGCAATATTTGTGCTATATAAAAGTGAGTAAAGCCTGACTTTTAACTGAAAGGAACCTAGCCAAACACTTTGAATAATTTGTTAAAGAAAGCTATAAAGCGAGGAGAGCAAAGGATGCTGGACATATCCCTCCCATGGGGCATGTCCCTAATCATTTGGAGGGTTAATGCTAAATGAAATGACAACATGAGTCTCATCATCAATGTGTTGTAAAAGCGGACCAATTCAGTCTGCTACTGTGAGCAATGCATAACTGACCCCCAAAATTCTTTTACTAAATAAAATAATTAAGTGAGGTTTTTTTTCTTGTTACAGTTAACTGAATCATTGTAGTCCAGTTAGCAGCACAGTTAAATGAATCTGGTTTCCCATTGATTTTGCTTGTCAGAAGGTCACAAAAGGGGGTTGGACTAGATGACCTACAAGGTCCCTTCCAACTCTGATTATCTCATCCGTTAAAAGGTGATCACATGACCCCAGGACACTGCAATCATCATAAATATGAACTGGTTGCCACACATCTGAATTTTGATCACAGGGAGGCTACAATTTCATAAATATGAAAAAAAAGGTTGTAAGTCACTTTTTTCAGTGCTTTTGTAAGTTTGACTAGCCACTAAACAGATGGTTATCTTCTGTATAGCATCTACCTGAACAGCATCTCAAGACTGTTAGATTACATTTTTAAAGGAAAAAAATAGTAATGTAAACAAAAGCTTCAAAGTAATTGCAATATTGGTGAAGTGATAAAAAGCCAAGGATAATAATAGAAAATAATAGGCAATGGGTCAAGAATCTTGAAACTCTATCATAGCTATTTTTTCCATTTTTTTATGGGAACTCTTAAGTAAACTTGACAAACTTTGAATAAAGTTATAATTTTCCAGTTAGTACTGTTCAAAGATTTTCAAATATGTTTGTTTTTTTCTCTTTAGGAAAGCAGAGATTCCAGGCCCACCCACATCTAAATGCATTCTGTATTGGAAAAGAAAAGTCAAGTCAGAATACATGCGTCTTCGGCAACTCAAAAGACTTCAGGCAAACATAGGAGCTAAGGTAAAGATACGCTTTACCTTAAGATTTTTTTTTTTCCATAGGCTTTACTTCTGCACATTGGGATGAACAAAGCGATGGAAAGAAATGTCTGTCTTGCAGTTGACTTTCTCTCAGAAAGATGAGAAGTTTAAATTACATGTAATATATAGATAGACACACGAACAGATATAAATATAGATTAGATAGAGATAGATAGACAGACAGATATTCTCTATTCAGCAAATCTAAAGTCTATATCCATGGAGTTCTGGAAACTCCCTGCAAACTGTATAAACAGCACACTGCCTACCACTTTACGGATAGCCATTGGTGCCCATGTGGAAACTTTCTGTTGCTCTTTCTCATCCCCCACTATTCTTCTCACTACTATTGATCTGCTATAGATCCATCCTGCCTCCTGAGAAGTATCCAAACAGTGTCTACACATCACTCTCTTCCCCCCCCCCCCAATTCGGAGGATTTCTGCAGGAGAAATATGCAACAACATCTTCCGTCTGTTTCTGAGGGAGAAAGGGGGAAACTTTATTTGGGGATACTAGAATTCCCCTCACCCCCTATGTGTCATCAGAGTAGTGGGCAGTGGTGTTTCCAGCACAGATATGAGGCAAATCCCACTGGCCTAACAGAAGTGAGCCACTGACTAAATATGTATAGAACCTTCTTTGAAGTCATCAAAACACTTCAAGGTTATATGATCCAATTATTGGGGAATGAAGGGGTGTGTTAGTAGTAATGAAAGTGTGGTAAAGTTTAATGTCTCTATGGTGCCCCAAAGCACACCCACCCAAAATGAGGTTACAAAAGTTCAGTTCCTGATAATGTGATAATTCCTGTGCCTGTTAAAAATATAGGCAGCCTCTGACAGAAAAAGGTTGACTCTGATTAAAAATAGAACATCAAAAAACTAAATGTAAAATATCTAGAATATCTATTCCTAGACCAAGCCAAATCCAAAAATGCTAGAGAATTCCTGAAAGCCTGGTACTCAGACAAATCAGCCATCAGTAGGCATGTAGAAATAAACAACATCTACATACCATTCAAGAGAGATAATGAAAAAGCCAAAAAAGAAAACAAAAAGACTAAAACACCTTTTTACCAGCAATCAACACCCAAATGAACACAGATTAATACAAAGACCAACTTTAACTAACTTTAGACCAACAATCATAAAAGAAACTGTTGGGCTCGGCAATCCAACCAGTTTCCAGAGGAGCCCGACAAACAATATGACATTCCTCCCCATGTCAGGCCGACAGAAACAATATACTAATCAAGGAACTATCAACTGAAACAAACAAGCTAACAGTAAAACACCAAGGAACCTGATACACCACTCCCAGCAATACTGACAGAGCAAGCCACTAGAATATAAAATGGGAGCAAACCCCATTCCCTTATATCACTGATGATATTACCTAGTTTGGTAATGGAATTTCTGCAAAAAACAACCAAGAATCCACAAAGAACCACGTATCTCTGAGGAAAAAGTAAAATCCACTTCATGTTTATGGGTACAAAATGACTTATCAAGTCAACATATTTGATGCTATTGTGAGAGAGGCAGGAGGTAGACTATTGGCATGATTGTGTATTTTGATATGAAAAGGATTGATTTTGATTGTATCGCAGAGAAATGGTATAATTGCAATCTGCCTACCTAGGTAACATAGTTGATAGCCAGTAATACAGGTTTAAAAATGGTTTCCTTTTGCTGGGTTCCTGTGAATTGGAATCCCTCTTCCATGATGACAAAAGGTTGATCTGTTTTTTTTTCTCTTTCCTCTATTCCTGTAGAATTTATTTGTGTCTAACTTCACAAAGATTCAGGAAAAGATAAACATCCTAAACGATGACTGGAAGAAGCTTAGAGTTCAGCCAATTCAGTCAATGAAGCTGGTGGGAGGAAACCCTTTTCTGAAACAGGTGTTGCAGCATATAATGTACTATATTTCCTTTCCTAAGTTCATATTCACACTCCCACACTATAATATCCCTATTTTCCATGTCATTATGAAGTTCCGCATTTACCCAGAGAGAAAGTTTAAATCAGTTATGTAAAGTCACCAGTATGAATAGAAGTTTTTTTTTTTTCAGAATAATAAAAACCATTCAGGATTGTCCAGCAAACAGCAACAGGAAAGGATGACATTCCATGTGCAAAATTAGTACTTTTACTTCCTACCAGTTGCTGCAAGATCCTCTATAGTAGTCCTTTTGTGCTTTTGATTTCCTGATTCTTGTTATTTTTTTTAGTCCTTCTGTTTCCTAAGCCCTACAGTTGATTGATGTGTGTCCTTTGGGAACAGAAGATAAATGGGCTCATGGATTGGGATGGGTTTAATTAATATATATTTTTCCCAGAATTGTAACCAGTGGGCATACTTGGAACTTTGTAAGTCATACAATTTAATGCCTCTGATCATGTTGAAAATGCCTGTTTGCCAACTGATAATAATTGGTTCTTTCAACTCTATGTTTAGGGATAAGGGCTTGCAAGTTAGAAGGTATGCCAACAAGCAGGCTAAATTCAGTATTTAATTTGTTATCAGTATACGATACTTAATAAAATCACCAGCCAATAAGACAAATCAGGGGCATGTTTATAAAAGATATGTTTACCCAAAATGTCCTTAATCTGCTGCTTAAAAACCTATGAGAAAGATCCACCTGGGACAAGGAGGTAAAAGAAACAAGACAGGATGAGGTGAAGTATCAGCAAATTATGGAAGAACGTGGACTAGGGTCTCCTAAAATGGCTGCAACATGTTGCTAGATTTATGTAGGAAGAAATCATCTTTAAGTTGTTTTGGTAATAAACCATTCTGATTTTCATTGGTGTGTTACAGTGGGCCTAGAAAATAATATGATTGTTAACTTGATACGATGATGGCTCTATATATCAAATTAGAGTTACTATCATCTTCTTCCCTCTGGATGTAGTGGGTCATGATGCCCTCTAGTGGAAGCAAGAGAGAAAACATAGAAGATTCCCATCTGATATGAGGCACATCGTATCTGTCTCCTTTAGAATGGATGGAATGGATTCAGCGCAGAGGGGCTTTAGAGGGGTGACCTGTATATTACTCCTTCTGATGGGGCACGCTTTTGTTCTCCTCCAGTGCACAGTTGAGAGCATCTTTCCCACTTTGAGCACCCAGACTTTGTTCATGCGGACTCTAAACACTGTAGCCCTGGTGCCTATCATGTATTCCTGGTCTCCACTCCAACAAAACTTCATGGTAGGTAATCTGCTGCCGTAATTCTGAGCTTGAACATGAATATTTTCTTTTGAATCCAGAACATCTTTTAAGGCCTGGTTGGAAGACAGCAGGGTTTCTTCGTGGAGTACTACCCAGAGCAAGAAAAGCATCTTCTACTTTTCGTTTTGAACCTGAAGTACATGGTATTTTTACTAAGGTTTCCACACTTGTTTGTAATTGTCTGTTGGGGTGGAGGTAGCACACTTATTCACCTAATCACAGAAGTGAAATTTCTTGCTTATCTACATTGTCTCCAGTGTCTAAAACATCTGGATTCCAGGTGGCATTTAGAAGCCATGTCTTGCACAGGACATCAAGGACGTTCCCGTTTGATTCTGCAAAATGAGTGTGTCCTATAAACAATCTGCCTTTTTCTATTGAGTCTTTTTCATCCCTAATCCCAGCTTCTGGAAGTTCAGAGCTAGGGAAACGCTCACAATATCAGAACTGATATTCTAATATTTCTGTTGAGGATCTTCTCCGTCCCTTCTCAGAAATTTCTTACCACTAACGAAGCCTGGGGGTTGGTGGGCAGTGGTGGGTTCTTCAGAAGAGTGCATTTCAGTGATGGTGCTTCCCATTTTGTTTTAACTTGCTGTTATTTTACAAGTACCTGAAATTATTAGATTAATAATTGCTCACAATTTGAATGCCTTGCTGCTGGGTCACCCTCAGTCACTCTCAAAGGGCACAATATTTGGACAAAGCAATTCATGGGACATTTGTTTCACCTTGGAAGCGTCTCATCTATTGGATTCCATCAATACTTTTACCAATGGCTTCCCTGAGTTGGAGCGAAAAGGCACTTCTTGCATGCTGCACTTTCTCTTTAACAATTTTGGGCTAGAAATAAGGAATTGTCCTTAACTTGGTGAACTGGTGTTTGTGTGTTCATTGTGTGGGTCGTGCTGTCATACTGTATGGTTTTAGCTCCCTCCCTGCATAAGCTATCTAATGCAAGATGTGGGGGGGTGGACCATTCTGAACGCCCTTCTACAGTAAGCTGGGATAAAGCCAGAGTTTTTCTGTTGGAAATAAGCAAGATAAAATTATGTGAGTCACTGTTGCTACCAGAACCTTCTCTAAAGACCACTGATTGAATGGCATGACCTTGCCCTCAAGAGTAAGTGCTCATGATGAAAGACCTTGTGAGGCTGGGGCATACTGCGTCAGCCTCCCCTAATCTAGTTCCCTCCCAGATATGTGGGACTACAGCTCCGCTCCTCCTCCAGTCAGCATAAGGATTGCTGCCTAGGAGAAATCTTCACTTTGCAGTCAGATCAGCAGATTTCCCTCTGGCTTCTCATTAAGGTGGGCATGCAATCTGCCATTTGCAGGCTCTTCTGGTGAGTGGACAAGGGACAGCCACCTGCCTCCCTCAGGGTGTGTCTGCCCCCGTTTGCAGGTGGAGGACGAAACTGTTTTGTGCAATATCCCTTACATGGGAGATGAAGTAAAAGAAGAGGACGAAACCTTCATTGAAGAGCTCATTAATAACTACGAAGGCAAAGTTCACGGAGAAGAAGGTAACACCTACTCAGTCTTCCACTGGGATTGAAGGGCCCCAGATCATGTAGAGGGAGGGGGAGAATTGGAGGGGGAGAATTCTGTTCTTACAAGTCAGATTTGTCTTCCTAGGCACACAGTGTTGTTGTTCATGAGGTTGAATTTTTTTTCCTCCCCGTGTCTTAACTTTCAGTTCTTCCTTCCAGAGTTGCTCCCAGGTTCCATTCTGATCAGTGATGCTGTTTTTCTGGAGTTGGTAGATGCACTAAACCAATATTCTGAGGAAGAAGACGAAGGACACGATACTGTAGAAGGCAAACAAGAAGCTTTGAAGGAAGACCTGCCTGTCACACGGAAGAGGAAACGGCTCACAATGGAAAGTAAGTTTCCTTCTTCCTATCCACCATTTCCTTTCCTATTGGAGCCCACATTCATACTTTGTAAGTCTTGCTGCTACGTGTTTCTTCCATGTAGTATCTAGTCCTAGGCAGTATGAATTGGCAAGAAGGGGGCTATGGATTCAATTCTTGGGTTATGTTCTTCTCCAGCAGATTTTAATGGAAACATGTTTCAGCTGGATCCTTCATAGCTCTTCCATTACTCCACCCCCAAAATTATTAAATGAAATGAAGTAATAAAATAACTACAGGTTAATTTTAAGGGCCCCCTAAAAGTACAACACAACACAATTTCTTTGTGATGTTGCAGAAGCCCCATAAGTATATTCTTGTATTTTGCTGGGGAAATTCTAATGACTGCATAACAATATGTACTGAGAGAAAAAGGCACCTGTTGGCATTTTCTTCAAAATAGTTTTTCTGTGTTTTACAGCATAGTTTATTGTTTGATATTTATCTGGTGTGATTTCTTCCTAATTATCTTCTGAATCAATCCTATCTTGGAAGGGCAGTGTTCCAGGGAGGAATATTTTAATTCATAAAATATCAGCAGGCTTTCTTGCATGTCTAATGTAGGTAACAAGAAAAGTTCACAGAAGCAATTTCCAAATGACATGATCTTTACAGCTCTTTCATCAATGTTTCCTGAGAATGGCTATCCAGAAGACATGAAAGAAAGGTAGGAATTATCTAATTCAAGCCAAGTATCATTCTGCTTTTCTGGTCTGGGCCTACAGTAGTCTTAATTTCCTAGATGGATATCAGAAATACTGAAAAAAAAAGGTCTGAGCAGGATCAGATATGGTTAAAACAGAAGACAACTAGGAAGTTTCGGGACAGTAATGTAGTTTGAGAAGTTAAAAACACCTTAGAAGGAGGCAAAAACAAACTATACTCTTAACGTTGCCAAAAAATTATTTGGAGATGTTTTAATATAGTCTAATATAATAATATTATAATCTAATATATTTCTAGTAATGTTACTAATTTCTGGGCAAGACCTATTTAATTTGTACATGTCTTAATCTTGTGTCTATTTTAAATGTTATGTCATATAGTATGCCTTATTTTATTCACCATGCTTCTGTTACAAATAGACAAACAAACTTGCAGTCCAACTGAAGTTTTACATCAAGAGCGCTTTCTTTGTACAGCTAAACAATTTATGCATTTTGTTTAGCAGAAGCATTGCCCGATGTATAGCTTGCAACCTAATTACTATGGGAAAATGATCTGTGATGTTAGTAAGGCTGATGTTCTTGCTTTTGTCTCCCCCTGCTGTCTGCTTTGGATTATTTCACATTATCTTCTCAAGCATTCTAACCATGCTGGTTGTCATATGCAGACGTTTGCACCTGGTCTTCCTAATACACAATTCCAGTTCATATTTTGCTATGTCAGTTAGCGTTTTGCAGACCCAAAGGTGCTTCCTACCTCAAAGTGTTCAGTTTTATTTGAGGTAGTTTTATTACTTGAACGGTATATTAACTAACATCTGCCAGTGGCCTTCAGACTATGAAATGATAACTCATTCTCTCTAAAGTAACAATTTTAAGTACATAAGTACAGACTGTCAGAGTAGCTACAGTCAGTCTTTCCATTGTTTGGAGTGACTTTGGAAGGCTCTATATGACCTTAAATGACTTTTCCCCACCTCATTTCTTAAGATACAGGGAGCTGACAGAAGAATCCGAGATGAATGTGCTCCCTCCCCAGTGCACACCAAATATTGATGGGCCAAAGGCCAAATCTGTTCAGCGTGAGCAAGCTCTGCATTCCTTTCACACACTATTTTGCAGGCGCTGTTTCAAGTATGACTGTTTCCTCCATCGTAAGTTCCTGATATAATCTCTAACTTCTTTCCTGCTTATTCTGTTCCAGTGTACAACATTTTCACGGGAAATGTTAGCATATTATCTCCCTGCCTTTTGTATAGATGCGCGCATAGCAAGGTTAATTCCACTTTTCAAAGTTATCCTAGAATGTCCACCTCCATTTGTCTTCGCCACTTCATTTCAAAAAAATCTTACCTACCCTCCTATCTGTCACATTCAAGTACC
The DNA here is from genome assembly GCF_049901715.1 of Pseudonaja textilis. Lineage (NCBI taxonomy): Eukaryota > Metazoa > Chordata > Lepidosauria > Squamata > Elapidae > Pseudonaja > Pseudonaja textilis. The sequence goes on along the minus strand of NC_142008.1, from coordinate 85,548,548 downwards.
CGGAATGGCTTAGAACCACCTGTATACAGTCACATCTATCATGATTTAAATTATATTCAGTTACAATATTAAAGTCCCATAGATATTCCAATAAAAATCCAGGTGGGTTAGCTATTGGAAATACCTATACTTGCCTGAAACAGCCAGATTTAAGTTTGGTTTGCTAGGTAGTAATAATATATTAATTAGCATTACGAGGCAGGCGTATAAGTAGTTCTCCAGTTTTTGCTATTTCTTCATTTCCACTCTGAAAATTTTCCCTTCCCTGCTGCCCCCACCCCACCCCGCCCCCCCCTTGCCTCCCACCCTAACTCCACCCAGTTCTGTATATCTGCAAGTTTGATGCTCTGTTGAATTTAAAATAGGGTGAATGTTTGGGTACAAATTCTTACAAAATTAAACTAGTAGTAATTACTGCCTTCCTGAGGTTTGAGATTTTGGGGTTTCGGTTTTTTTTGTTTTGTTGTTTTAGAAAAGGGACATTTTTCTAGGTTCTTATTCTAACCCAAACAAGATGCTTATTCTTTTTTTAGCTTTTCATGCAACTCCAAATGTTTATAAGCGGAAAAATGTGGAGACCAAAATTGAGACGGAACCTTGTGGATCAGACTGCTTTTTGTGGCTGGTATGTTGGATGGGGGACTGCTGGGAGTGCAAAACCAATGTTATAGCCATTCATTTAAAATATAGTTTAAGAATGATTATACATGCCCCATTTATTATTGTCATTAAATGTTGTACGTTCTCAAGGAAATGGTAATATCCTGTTTATCTACATCTAAAGCATTTTCAACTGATCTGATTGTGTAAGCTCCAACCCATTAAAACTTATGCTCTAATAATAAATTAATGAATATATTAAAGGGGCTGATAGACCCCTTTTTGTTTTTAATCTAATATGACTGGCCTTCATTGCTAAAAGGACAGCAAAATTAAACTGCTTTTCCTTGGGCTTTAGTTCTGGACTGCAAAAATTCAGATGACCAGCAGGTGGCAACACAAAATTAATTTTCAGCATTATCTTGTCAATTGTGGTCCAGACTTTTGCAATCTGGATCTAGGAAACCCTAAATTTCTACACACACACACACACACTCCCATAAAAGAAACTAAAACGACATTTAGTCAAAAAAAATATTGGAATTATGACATTGTAGGAAGGAAGGATATCTTAGTTTTCATACCATTCCCCCATCCTTATAGTACATTTTTCACAGCATGATTCTCACCTCAATATAAAACACATATTTTGTTTCAAAAAAGAATCTGCATCTTCAAGATGGTTCAAAATGACCATTTTCCTATACTAGCAGATTATAATAAAAACACTATTTCTCAGAAACCTTCAGTTTCCCATGTATTCAATTTTGCATACAATCCATACATTATAATCTGTACTCTCTTTTGAAAACTGTTTCATATTGCCTAATGATGAAACAAAATTTTGTATATTTTGATTTCTGTATTTAGGGCAAATTGTAGTTTCTATACAATATTGTTCCTAAATGGGTGTCTAAAATTCAGGAAAAAGTACTTTATGTCCTCCCTGGTTAGTTGTAATACCTGGACGTGGCTGTATTTTTTTAATCTGAGCTTGCTTTTTAGGAGGGAGCCAAAGAGTTTGCCATGATGCATAATCCTCGGTCAAAATATGCTGGACGGCGCCGGCGTAGGACCCCCAATCCCAGTGCCTCCGCCTCCTCCAGTGCTGCAGCTTCTACAAGCGCTGAAGCAAAAGAAGGTGATAGTGATAGAGATACTGGCAATGACTGGGCATCCAGTTCCTCAGGTGGGTGAGATTCCCCTGTTCATGAATTACAGAGAATAGGGATGGAGAAATTGCAGGAATTATCCCCTTAGAAAGAGATGTGCTCCAGCAGGCTCAAGTGCCAAGAAGAATAATTTCTTCTGTGGAATCTGTCCAGATTTAATTTATGCCAGGGCTTGCTGGCAGTCTATTTTAGTGCCAAGCGTAAGCTTTCAGTCACTGTGTTGAAACACATGCAGAATGTCTTTCTGTCATCACAAACAGTCCTTGCCCAACTGAGATTAGTAATCCTGTGGCAAATGATGTCACTTGGCTGATAAACGCATTTTTGAGATGTGTTTAAGAAAACAATATTGTTGTCTTGTTTTGGGGTTGCTTTTTGGGTACACGCATGCTTTCCACACCTAATCATTTCTTTTGTTGCTCCAGAGGCCAATTCACGTTGCCAAACACCAACCAAGCCGAAGATGAGTCCATCCTCTTCTCAGCCTTTCATGTCTGATGTGCCTCTGGAGCCTGTGGAGTGGACAGGGGCAGAGGAGACCCTCTTCCGTGTTTTCCATGGAACCTACTTCAATAACTTCTGCTCCATTGCTCGGCTTTTGGGGACCAAGACATGCAAGCAGGTAGGAGCCTTGGTAGGCCCAGAAGGGACATGAGCATCTGGTTCCCTCCCTTGGAATTTCCCTCTTCAACAAGTTGCACTTCTTGCTTGGCAGGTCTTTCAATTTGCTGTGAAGGAATCCCTGATAACAAAGCTACCAGTTAATGAGCTCCTGAACCCCTCCCAGAAGAAGAAGAGGAAGCACAGGTACATGTGTTCAGGGGAATCTAGCCAACACGAAGCCATGCTAGGGATGGTTCTTGGTTTTTGGGGAAGGCTTGGTGACTGGGGTTGCCAAAACACTGGCATGGTCTTATGGACCCCTTCACCACCCACCCTCCCTTCTGAAAAAGATTTGAAATGCTTAACAGTACCCTACTCAACATTCTTAATTTTCTTGTGTTGGAAAAGCTCCCGCCTCTCACCAGCTATTCCTTCGTCTATAAGTTCCGTTGTTGTTTTTATCTGAGAGATCTAGAAAGGAGGCTAAGGAGAGTTAGAGAGAATGCATATTTTAGAAATCCAGAGTTTTTCTGTCTCCAAGACTAATATTCTTTTCTCTCTTCCCCTTACCCAAACAAAGGCTCTGGGCTGCTCACTGCAGGAAGATCCAGCTTAAGAAAGGTAAGGTGTTTCCTGCCTGGTTCTTCCTATTCCCATCTCCTTCTGGGAAAACAGAACAGAATATAGAAGGTTTGTCTCAGGCCAGACTAGGCCAAGAAACCCCAACACTCCCTTTGTCTCTAAATTTTTCTCCAGAATATTCCCGTCAGTTGACAAGACACGGTTTCCTTATTAGTTCTGATATCTGTAATTAAGTGGAGAGGTATTCTGTTACTAAGTAGCAGAATTCAAAATCCTAAATGGTGAAATCCTTATTGCTGACATCTGGTATTTTGAAAAATAGCTTGAATAATTCATGCCAGCACCGTTTTCTTGTCATATCACAGCATTTACTAGACTGGTAAACTTGAAGTGGCCTTCTGCGCTAGAAACACTGTCTTGCACTGTTTTGGGATTATGATACATGCAGCATTCACGCTTCCAAGGCCCAACTTATAGATGTTCCTTCTTCCTGCAGACAATTCATCAACTCAAGTGTTCAACTACCAACCCTGTGATCATCCAGACCATCCTTGTGACAGCTCCTGTCCTTGCATTATGACTCAGAACTTCTGTGAGAAATTCTGCCAGTGCAATCCTGATTGTAAGAAAGGAAGCTCTCCACCAAGCTGCCAAATAATGGCTAAGATTTCTAGCATTATTTTTTGTTGTTGTAGTGGTGGTGGTATCCCTTTAAACGTGTGTGTTTCCTTTGCAAGGCCAGAACCGTTTCCCTGGCTGCCGATGCAAGACTCAGTGCAACACCAAGCAATGCCCCTGCTATCTGGCTGTGCGGGAATGTGATCCAGACCTCTGCCTGACCTGTGGGGCATCAGAGCATTGGGACTCCAAGGTGGTTTCCTGCAAGAACTGCAGCATCCAACGGGGCCTCAAGAAGGTACATTTCAGTCCTAAAACGGGAGGGCAAGAGATCAGAATTATGGCATGGGAATGTGTCAGCTGGGAATGGCATAGAACTGATATAGCTTAGTGTTTTATTTTGCTTCTGCTAGCTAATGTGAGAATCTGTAGGAAGGACTCAGACCCAGTTAGTTCTTGGTGAGTAGTGTGTTGCTTGTACCCTTACCATTCTCTGAGGTTTCAGCTATCTTTGCCAACCTCCATAACTATGAGGACTGTTTTTTCTTTAACTGGACCCTCCATGTATTGGAATAGAAGATAAAGTTGGCTATAATATACCTTTATTTGAAGGTTTTTGAAGATGGCCTTCAAAAATTCTGCAGATAAAGAATATCTTGCTATGGCTGATGGCCTAGAATATGGTATCCATTTGTTTGTCTCTTTTTCTCTCCCCATCTTGTAGTGTTCTAGGTGTGTTCACTTGATCTACTTCATAAAATATGCTTCTGTCTCTTTTCTTCATAGCACTTGCTGCTGGCCCCATCTGATGTTGCTGGATGGGGAACTTTCATTAAGGAGTCTGTGCAGAAGAACGAATTTATCTCTGAGTACTGCGGAGAGGTGAGTTGGAAAAGTAAAACAAGACTTAAGATCCTGAAACCTCTCTGCTGCAGTCTTTGCTCTCAGCCATGGTTATCAAGATGAATGAGAGGGCAGGTTATTGGTTCATCTCCTGAACCAGTAACTCCATTTAAATTTTGGCCTTTGCCAGCATTCAATGAAGCTGGTACAGGTAATCCTGGACAGGTTGTTTAGTTATGGATGGACCCCAAAAATGGAACTTACAACCCAGATTTGAAGTTCCAATGTCCATTCCCCCATATGGCTGCATTTTGGTCACTTGGCAACTGGCCATTTGCTGCACTCTATAGTCACCTGCCTGCAATTTATGGTGGTTTTGTTGGAAACAGGCGTTTACTTCCATTTTCCAGCAAAACAAAAACAAAAAACCCACACATTTAATGGTGTTCACTTTACCACCGGGTTCACTTGACACTGCCACAAAAATATTATAAAATTGGGCACATTCACACGACCACCCATTTTAATACCATTGCAACTTACAATCAAAATTGTGGTCTCAGTTATGTCATAAAGTGAGGACAACCTGCAGGTGAAAGTGGTTTATTAATATAGGCTTATCAGTCAACATTTAGTTAGATGATAGAACTTGAAGCTAAAAAGTAGGCAAGCTGTCATTTCTGGTGAACAGTAGGCTGATATTCTTGGTCAGGCTATGATGTTGGGGAAACTAGACAGATTTTGATTAATTCCAGGTGGAGTATTTGTACCATTTCCAAAACCGCTCCACCTTCTTAACTCATAATCAGATTTTACAGCAACACCACAAAATAGCAATAATGAAAAATCAAATCAGAGGTGAGAAAAAGGGCAAGGAAAGGGAAGGCTTTTTCGGGCTCAATTTATGGGTATCATAATAATGTTTAAGTTTGCTATGTAGCTGGCCAGCATCAGCTATAATGTAAAATATATAGGTAGTGTAAATCCTTTCGCCGCCATTTACTTCTTATTTTATAAAATGATACATTTGTTAGCAAATAGAATTCATGTAAGCTATTTATGCTGCCCTGGAAGAAAATTCCTCCTAAAGCTGTTTTGTCTGCAAAATTTAGATCTCTTTCCAGGAAGAAATTATTGCATTCATTAATTCCTGTTCAGAATTTAGCAATACTAGGGCAGTCCCACATTCATTTATCATTGCATTACCAGAAATTAGAGCCATGTAGCGTATTTTCTTTTGTCAACTATAAATGGTTTATTAACAATGTAAATGAAACCAATGTGCTTCATTAAAAACAATTTCCGCTTATGTTAATTACAACATTTTAAACTTAGAGCTAAAGTTTTTACCAAAAAGCATACAACCTTGTTTTTGGTTGAGAAGATGGTGGTGATGATTTATTAAATTTATATGCTACCCAATTTTCAGTAACTCTAATTTTCCCACTTTGTTTCATTTTACATATTGACATGTCCCAAATTTAACTCTGGCTGTATGTCAATAGTAGAAATGAACAGTTTAAGGAGTACTGATTCTCCAGTATTGGTTATATAAGAGAAGAACTAAGGATAGAATGACCAAATATATTTATATATATTTCATTGTTAAGTATTGCCAGTATTGAGAATATATCAAGTAATCCATATATTTTGTATTTATAAAAAACAAAAAATTCCTTACCTTTAATTGATCTGAAATGTTAATTTGATAACCTGTCAGTTTTTTACTTGCCAAAATATGTAGCTAGCAAATAAATCCAATTTTTTAATTTACTGCCCCCATGTTTATTGTTGCAAAGTGGAAGAAAAGTTCTGTTTAGGTGTTCTTTTTATCCCTGATCTCACTATTGTTCCAAGGAAGATAGCCTGTCTGCTTTGTGAGCACTATTTTCAGATCTTCCAATTCTTTGGGAGAAACTAGGCCTTCTAAATTTTGTTAACATCTGACTTGGTCACCTTACAGCAACTAACAAATTCTTATCCATTGTGTTCCTTTTTCCCAGCTTATTTCTCAAGATGAGGCTGACCGACGTGGTAAGGTCTATGACAAGTATATGTCCAGCTTCCTCTTCAATCTCAATAATGGTAATTGATTGTAGTGAGGAAGAGCCAGCTGTTGGCTCTGTGACATCATCTCCAGTATGGGGTGATGAAGCAACTTGGAGGCAGCAGGCTCTAGTATTCTGTCTTCTGTGGCTTTCAGGGGTGGTTCTATACAAGCAAGTGAGCTTTTGCAGAGGTCTATGAATGCTTTTTTTTTTTCCTGACAGATTTCGTTGTTGATGCCACACGTAAAGGCAACAAAATCCGCTTTGCAAACCACTCCGTCAATCCTAACTGTTATGCCAAAGGTGAGACTTCTTAGAGCTCTGCTCTCTTTCTGACACAATAGATTCCAACTAGGAATCTTTCTTAGGGAGACTTCCTTGCTATGTTTTTACCCCAGAATGGGAAAGCAAACTTAAGGTAACCTTGACGGGATATGTCTTGGATCAAGTATATTCAGCTTCTTATAAAAAAAGGGAGGGGTATGTTGCCAGCCATTGTAATTACTGATTTTCTTTAAAATTAGAATATAAATATCTTCACTAGAAAATCTCATTATAGAGAATTCTGTTCATAGAATTCATCCCTATCCATCCCTTAATCATAAAAAAGGCAAGGGCAAGGAAATAGGATTCTAGATAAGAGATTAGATGTGATAAATGCTTACATAAATGAATTCTTTCTTATTTTTTTTAATTCAGCTCCACAATTGCTAGTAGGCACTGCTGACAATCACATTCACATTCTAGAGAATTACTTTGTAGCTTGGAGCTCGCAGTTTAAGAAGAATGGTAACAGCAATAACCATGCTTGGTGGTAACAATCAACCATAATTTACACATTTCTAACTTATTCCTGGGTGCACAAAGGATCACGTAATTGTGCCTATGCTAATTGATTATGTTTGCATTCTCAGGTGTGAATATAATGCACCCTCTAGTTTAGCAAATGACACAAATTTGAAGTTTTGTTTCCTGAAGGCTGGGAATCAGTGTGACAATGGGAGCCTTGGTGGGGTGGTTCTTTTAAAAATCTGGGCAATTGATTCTGTCTCTTTCTTGTCTCAATTCAGTGGTGATGGTGAATGGAGATCACCGCATTGGGATCTTTGCCAAGAGAGCAATCCAGGCAGGTGAAGAGCTCTTTTTTGATTACAGGTGAGTGCAGTCTAAATCCAGTTTTCAAAGTTTACAATATATTGCTTGGTATGGTATCTCATCAGGGGTGGGATTCTACCAGTTCACACCTATTTGCTAGAATTGGTTGTTAACATTCTAAGCAGTTCGGAGACCCGTTGTTAGAAGAAATTACTGGCCTAATCCTGTAAGGAAGGCAGGAAGGACACATTCTGGTGTTGCTTACAGAAACTGCCTCTCTAGACTTCCTATCTCAGAAAAGTCTCTGGAGTTTTTTTCCCCCTCCTTTGCTGGTACTTTGCTTGTGTGGAGTGACCATTTAAAGTTACAATGGCACTGCAAAAAGTAACTTATGACCATTTTTCACACTTACGACTGTTGCAACATCCCCACAGTCATGAGAGGCCAGGCAAGGAGATGTATGCCTCGATGTGAGTGATATTGAGTTGGCCACACCCAGACAATAACATGACCACCAAGCCATGTCCATCACCTAAGCCATGCCCATAGAACCAGTATATTCACCAAATATATATATATATATATCTTCACAAAGACCAACACCTTCATTTCTCTCCCAGGTATAGCCAAGCAGATGCCCTGAAGTATGTCGGCATTGAAAGAGAAACTGATGACATCTGACTGAAATTACTGGCCCTTGATGCTTCCAGCCAGTATCGCTGCATCATATTCATGCTGCTTTCTTTGTTGATGTGTGTGTGTGTGTGTGTTAGGAGGGTTTCATTCCACCTGGATTCCTCTTTGGAGAAAAGGAAGGTCCAGCTTTTTCTAGATGAGGAGGCCCTAAAAAGGCAAAGTGGTCTAAGACCATTTTGTATACTGAAGCTTGCTAATCAGTTTGATTCATAGTTTAAAAAAAAAGTATATGAACTCTGAAGAAAGTATTTCTTTGCTCTGGCTGGCTGCAGGCAAATTTAGAGCAGAGATTATCTCAACACAAATATCGCTTGCAGAGAAAATCATAAAAGTATTACACAGAGGCCAGGGGAGAGGGATCAATTAATTCCTGACATTTGCTCCCAAGCCTCTATAGTTCATTTCTTTCAGTTAGTAACTTTTTACAACACTTTCTAATCCTTTTCTCTGTCCCTCTTGGGCTTCATACTAGCACTTTCAGCAATGAATTAATTTTTTTTTTCTTAGTTAGTTGAAGGACTTGAACATATTTGGTTCTGTTCTTCTCTTAAAACAGTAAAAGGTGTTTTGTTTTATTTTGCTTTTGTTTTTAAGCCACAAGAGGTATTCTTGGTGTACATATGAAAACAGAACAATTGGGTACATGTGGCCCAGGAGAATATAATAGTCTTTTTAAGAGCGATTAATTTGTCACCTACTTTCAGAATCTGACCTCCCCCCCACATCCCCATTTATGTCCAAAACAATCAATTAGCATGCACTTTAGAATGATTTGCTCCATGAAGACAGGGAGTTGCCTCCCTGTGGGTTTGTAGGGAGTGAAAATTGATTCCACCTCCATGGTGTGGATTACTGTAGAAGCCAGACATTGACTTTCTCATATATTGATACGTGAGAGCTACAGATCAATCATAAAACTGGCTAATTATACTGATAAAGTGTGTTTGTTGCTGCCAGCAGTAGTTTGGATTTACTACATGGATAAGTCCCCTTGTGTGACATTGTAACACCAGTGTCAGCCTTGGAGAAGAGAAGGAAGACAGAAATGTAGTTTATTGAACTTGGCAGAGGGCGGGGTGTAGAATGAGGTATACACAATCATGTATTAGCTACGCAAATAGCATTCTTTGGCCTAAGGGTATTTGTTTGCTTCTGATTATGCTAGCCATGTAATTGTGAAAGTGTTAGCACTTCTGTGCACAACATTCCACCTGTTCATTTCCTGGGCCGAAAGTGAGCCTGGAACAAATGAAACAATAGTATAGTTGAGCATATGTAGAGTGCCTTTACTGCTGACTTAGTACAGTCTGCTGCCTACTATAAGGGAAGCAGCTTCTGGGAATGAGTATACTAATGTGGGAGAACATAGTGTTCATGGTCTCTTAGAAATCAAGGAATTAAGTGGCAGCAGCAAGCTCTCCACTACCCTATTTACTACTGCTTCACCTTTTCTAGCTGCTTAATAATTGTGAGAAAAATATCTGCTTAGTGTAATTTGTATCTGAGTGAAACTTAATTGTTTAGAGCGCTTCTAAATACTGTAGCGAATTTAATTTTGGTGTGAGAAAATACTATATAATTTCTAGGTTTAGTTTGATTTTTTTTTAAAGCCCATCTTTTTGTCACTTGCAGCTTCTAGAGCGAGAAGCTTCTGGAGACGCAATTTAAAGTTGGAATGCTGTATTATTTTCTGGGAGAGCTGTCAGCCTACTTCCTCAAAAAGCATCCTTAGGCACCTAGTTGGGTTAGAAATGTTAGTCTTCTCAAGGGAACCTAGTACTGTAAGAGACTTTAATTTCTGGAAGAAAGTAGTTTGAGGGACAGTATGAAAAATGGTAGTGGACTTTTTTGTTCAATTAAGAGTCATGTTCTTAGTTTATGTTTTTGAATTGGGAAGAAGAGGGAAAAGCCAAGGTGCCTAGTTTTTAGCTACTGCAGTCATAGCACAGGGATGCAGCTTGATTGTCTCTGGCAAAGTTGTAACCAGGCTTATTGCTTAGCTGTTGTCTAGCATCCATACAGTGTAAATACCAGAAGAGGGAAAGGGAGTCTCATACCTGCAGGCCAATAGATAATCCCAATAGTGCAAGAAGGGCTGTCACCACCTAATTTGGCCAGTGGGTTTCATGGTTCATGAAGCAACTTTCTGAAAGGTATCCACTGCAGAAATGGCCAGTCTTAAAAAGTGGTGAAGGTTTAATGTTTTTTGTCAGGGGCTAGGCCTGCAATATTGTACTTAGTGTTGTTCTGTATGATTGCCTATGTTTGCCTCTTGACTGACAAAAGCATTGGTTGGTCCTTTCAGCTGATGGATGTTTAGACTTCACCTCTGCATTGCATAACATAACAGTTTACAACACAAACATATATTGCTTAGCACTTCGGATATACTGCAGCTGTTGAAGATTCCAGGGACTTATATAGCAGCAAAAACATTTATGCTTCCCCCTCCCCACACCTTGTACTGCTTTTCTTCTAGGCAGGGTGGTTCAGGAGCCAGCGGCTGCATGGCACCTCCATCTTCTGATTGCTTATGACTCTTAGCTTTGCTGCTGGTAACTTATGTGCACTTTATATTATCGCTTGTAAAAGTTTGTCTTAAATAAAGGTGTAGTGATAGCTAAATAAAGTCTGTCTCGTGTCAAATTTATTGGTACTATTGGGAGAATAAGCTAGATTGGCAAACCAATTTCCATACATTCAAGTAGAAAGGGGAGTATACATAGCAGATCATGTACACAGTACTATTGCAACAGCAAGGCTACAGGTTGTTTGAGAACATCCTTTGTAACTTTAATCCTTATAGGTTATAGTTGATTTTGAGGATGTTCAGAATTCTTGAAATCCTCACATTATAATAATCACTTACTTTTTAAGGCTATCATAAATAGTGTGCAAAACTCCAAACAAACACAAGCAACAATAACAGAAACTACTGCAATCTAGTAGGTGTCCACATTTTGCAACCTGAATACTGCAATCCTAGCCCATTTGTATAATTACAGTGGCATCAATTATTTTTGCATTTAAATTTCCTGTATATTGAACCTCTACAAGAAATGCGGCTTTACTTTTAAACAAGGCTGTGACTGCAAAATGAATTGTGGCCCATCCTAATGCACTGTTAATAACTGTTTAAATGGGGGGCGGGGTAGTCCAAGCTGATGGTCCAAGTTCTTATTCCTTTATTAATTTGGAATACTGTTTCACAACTAATTTTCCAGAGGTAAGCCTTGCAGGAGGAACTTTAGCTCAATAAATCTATTCAGTTGATAGCAACAACATAAAAGGTATTCAAATGTTTGCAAAATATTCTCAGGAAACTTGAGTACAATAGTGACATTTTCTTCCATTCCCAGAAATGAATATTCATCTAAAGAACCATCACTAAAAAGTGCCCAATCTTGCAAGGTCAAGGATGAGACTGACACTTTACCATGAAAAGTCATCTCTAGAAATTACCTTGCAGGCTCACTGCCTACCCATCCCCCACCCACTCACCCACCCCCAGGACTCCCAGAAAAACAACTCTTCAAAGTAAGCACAGGTTTCTCCAGACAATTGACTCACTAGACTTGAGTAGAAAAATAATCTTGATATGGGCTATTTTTTTCTCCTTAATTATGGACAACCAGAAAAGTGAAACGGTTACTACAGGCTTGAGAGGTGTTAGTTCATGTCCTCATTCAAGCAAACTTAGTATTTTAGGCCAGTCACTCAGTCTTACTCTAAGTGCTGTGAAGATACTCAAGAAGGATTATGTGCATGTTAGTTTGAACACTTACAGAAAGGATGCAGTATACTAGTAATACTTAGTGTGAAATATGGTTGCTATTATTTTTGTCTGTAAGTATTAAAATACATATGTGCTCGGGAGAAAAACAAATTCTAGCCATAACCATTCAAAATGCATTTTCCATCCCCTAACCCACACCCAAATATATATAACCAGCAATTTATCACCCTGCTTTTTTATTTTTATAAGTTAATCTTTACTTTGTTTTTCCCAAACAATTCTTTAGAAAAAAATAAACTGCCCAGGAAGATGCCCAGGTTTTTGGATAAAATAAATACATTTGGCCATTGTTATAGAATCTTCTTATAATCCACAAGTAAACTTAGAGAAAGAAGGGGGCTGGACATTATTGATATTAATATCCCTCCCCCATCATACAACAGACTACAGAGCACAGACTATCACTTCACTTTTAACGTATCAGGATTTTGTGTTTTATACAAACAATATCATTAAAAAATTAGTCCTAATAGCTCACAACTAAAACATGAACAAAATGTAGAAAGAATTTTAAATTCTCAAAACCCCTGATTTATGAAGCAGCAAGTGGCAGCAAAGTGCAAGTGATTTTTTTCATGCGCTATTGCTATACATACATATGTTATTTATATATCAGCAGGCAAATATATCTATATTGCACATTGTTTTCTTTCAGGGCACAATACAATGTGCCAGGCTCTACATATGCTACATTGCATGGCTTGACTAATGGCTTTTTTTATGCTAAGCAATTAATCAGGAAGACTATGTGCTAGCGCATCGCATATGAGAAGGCCAGCATGAATTTTGCATTGCATTTTCCCCAAAGAAGTGTATATTGACAGTCATGTCTCTCTTCAAATTGCGGAAGAAGCCCTGGAGTTTAGCTATAAGTTGCTCTAAGAAACTAGAGTTAAAACTGCAGGAAACGGTATGCTACTAGTAACCTTTGCCTTCCCATCCCACTCTAAGAAGAAACTGCAGGACCAAAATGGAGAAAGAGGATATGAAAAGTGTGGGCCCAGAGGGAGGGGAAGGGTTACAACTTGAGGAAAAATAGATATCATTTTGGCAGCTACCCAGGCACCAATTAAAACTTTTCAAAAGATACAAAACATCCAGTTGGAATCAATTGAGGCGTTATGAAAGTCCCATAAATAAATCACTAAACAAATAACTAAATACAATTATTCTGAATGAAATGGAGGGAGGCAGAAATATCTTTGATTAGACACTTGCCAGTAAGGACTATGTCCAACTGGGAAATACAGCAACACCACAGGATGTGCAAGTTGAACAAGGCAAAGCACCAGGCAGTTCATCACACCGTGAAGGGTAGAGGCAGAAATCAGACTCCCAGCAAGTGGCACGATTGGCAGTTTGGGTTTGGTCTTGCCAAGAGGCTGCAGCCAGCACCAACGAGTAGAAGATGAATCCCTCAGGCTCCAGTTGGCTATTCTGTTTTGGATTCTTCCAAGATCTGTGGCAAGTTTTGATCTTTCCGAGGGGCAACAGGCTTAGTTGCAGGGAGAGCGGCAGGCTCAGCACTGCCACTGCCTCTGGTACTCCCACCACCACTACTACTTCCACCGCTGTTGTAGTCCTGGATAGCCTTTGGCTCATTGGTATGATAGGAGCCCTTGTAACGGTGGTGGTGAAGGTACATCAAGAGAAGGGCTGCTGCCAACAGCAGAAGCAGGAAAAAGATAACTGGGGGAAGAAAGGCAGAATAGGGAAAGAAAGGGAAAAAAATTAGGACAACTGGGGGAGGGAAAAACCAGAAGGAGTTGAGATGAACCCAACAGGGCTTAATTCTAGCCATCTCTGGGCTCTTCCCATTTCACTCCCTTTCCATCTTCCACATTAATAACTCACCTCCAATAATAACTGCAACCCAGCCATCATCGTGGATGTATAAGAAGTCCACTACAACAAGCATAAAGAAAACATACAATTAAAATTAGATTTGATATACTCCTCCACCTTCAGCTCTTTGATTTCATTGGCTCCATCCCTTCTTGGATGGTCTCTTTTCCCTTCATAAAATCGCCTTAGCCATGAAAGCCAGCTGGATGACCTTGAGCCAATCATTCTCTCTCGGCCAACCCAGCTCACAGATGGTTGCTGTGGGGGGAAATAGGAGGAGAGAGGTATATGGCATATTATTTCCAAATTTTGAGAGCCATCTCCTCTCCTCCTAGCTATCCTACATGCTTTTTCTGCCAAGGCACCTGGAGAGGGGAGGGATATGTCTGGCAGGTTCTTCTAGGAGCAAACTCTTTGCCTTCCACATGCAGAATACCTTCCATCTTCAATCATCCTGCCTGTTATCTCAAGATGATGCACGTGGTTCCTTTTATTTGATTATTGCTACTATAGGACTGCCTCTCTCCTAGTTGAAATATCATTGCATCTGTTTGAACAAAGTTCCACACTCAGATTAAAAAAAAAACAGATGTACCCCATAGTGAAGTTCTTGCCTCAAAAAAAAAAAAGAACACTCTTCCTTTTTGGGATTATAGAGTAGGCACTCCAGGATAATCTCAAAGGCTCTTTTTCAAGAGGTAATTGGAATTTCTGTTTTTTTCTTTGAAGAGGTTTCACTTCTCATCCAAGAAGCTTCTTTGGCTCTTGGATGAGAAGTGAAATCTCTTAAGAGAAAAACCAGAAAGTCCACTTAGCTCTTGAAAAAGCACCTTTGGGACAACTGTGACCTGGATGACTGAGAATCTCCTTAGATACTCCAGGATAGGCCCAGCATTTTCAAAATTGTCGTGTTAAACTGCCTTACCTGGATCTATGTACCATGGATCAAGCTCAGGAGGCACTTTAATGTAGGTGGAAGGCATAGAGGCACAGTTGGATTCTACCAGCTTTCCATTGATGGTGTAAGGAATGATGGGATTGTTGCCAGTAGAACGAAATATGGTTTTCAGGGGCACAATGCTGTTGAACTTCACCCCCGAGATGCAACCTACGAAACCTGGTGTATTGTATTTCTGGATTTCAGGATCAATCACTCCTGTCTCTGCAGACAAAAACAGAGAAGAGGACCAGATTAAGACTACTTGCTTCATTCTTCTCTTCCCCTTTTAATCACACAGAAAAAGCCTGAATTGAAACGAAAGGTTGAGGATGGCGAGATAGAAAAAAATATGGAGGGAAAATCCTTCCTACTTCTACTCTTATAATGAGCACTATCCATTTGAAAATGAAAGGCCTATGACAGAGGTCTCCAAACTTGGCAACTTTAAGATTTGCATAGCTGGCTGGAGAATTCTGGGAGCTGAAGTCCACAAATCTTAAAGTTGCCAAGTTTGGGGATCCCTGGCCTATGATAAGGGCTGTGAAAACAGTAGGAGTTGCTGTGATCCTAATCTGGAGGATATGGGGAAATTATTTCATTATCTCTTGGAAGGCAAAGAGGGTACGCATTGTTCAGATTGTCCACATGGGCAAAAAACAAGATTCAATTCAGAACTGGGTGAAAAAACAAGATCCTACAACTTGATTTTTTTTTCTCTGCCTCTTCTCACAATTTTTTTCAAAGTTTTAGCAAGCTTCTTTTGTAAATCCAATACAGCCAAAATTATGCATGTCATTCTCTTGGTTTCTTATTTCTATATCCCTTTTAACTGTTAAGATATCAGACATAATATTTACAATAATGAGACATCAGGAAAACAAGCTCCCCATTTTTCTGAGCATTTTCCACAGCTTAATGTGACTGATACATTCAATGAAGCACAAACTGAGGGTTGTTTTTTTTAATGTTCTTTGGCTTTCTGAATTATCCAGAGGGCATCAGCAATAATGTTTTGTGTTGCTTAACCTTTTCTAAAGCCAGCTTGAGCATCTGGTATCTCCTTTTTCCATTAATTCTTGGATGTTCTAATTTGGATGGCTATTGCATGTGTGGATATGAAGGTCTAACCAGGTCAGGTGTATTATATGTTGTGTATGTGCATGTTCTCTCCCTTCTATTATATCTTGTGGGGGAGGATATGGCAGGCTGCATATGCTGCCTTCTGCATCATAAGGAGCCTCTGTGGCGTAGTGGTTAGAGTGCAATACTGCAAGGTACTTCTACTGTAGCCAGCTGCCTACAATTTGGCAGTTCAAATCCTACCACTCAAGGTTGACTCAGCCTTCCATCCTCCCAAGATGGGTAAAATAAGGATCCAGATTGTTGGGTGCAATATGCTGACTCTGTAATCGCTTAGAAAGGGCTGTAAAGCACTGTAAAGCGCTATATAAATCTAAGTGCTATTGCTATATAACCAGGAAGTGAGTTGTTAGATGTTAGATCCTTCCAAAAGTATCACTGCATTCTACAGGTTCACTCTTTGGATGTTAGACCATTTTGATTTCTTTATATTTTTAAATAATTCTTTTAATCTGCCCAGTAACAAGCTATCCTAGCAACAGATTACAAATATAATAGTGTGTGAATGTGTGACAGAGAAAGCGAGAAAGAGAATGTGTGTTACAAACTTTCATAGACGTGGTGGCATCTAACCAACTGTGGGAAATCTTGGGGGGGAAAGCTAAACAGGCTCAAACTTAATCAGCACTTGGATAGGAAATCACCAAATAATCTCAGGTTTATAAACTAGATTGAGAAAATGCTAGGAAACTGCAAACATATCCCAGAAGAAGGAAGTAGCAAAGCATTTCTGGGCAGTTATCAATAAAACCACTATTGTCACAAAGTCTTCGTAGACACAATTGTATTGTCACCGTGTACACAAGTAGCTCTCAACTTACAACCATTTGTTTAATGACCGTTTGAAGTTACAACAGCATTCAAAAAGGTGACTTGACCCTTTTTCACACTTATGATTGCTGCAGCAGTGCCATGGACATGTGATCAAAAATCAGATGCTTGACAACTGGTTCATATTTACGACGGTTGCAGTGTCCCAGGGTCATACGATCACCTTTTTTCAACCTTCTGACAGCAAAGTCAGTGGGAAAGTCACTTAACAACTGTGTCACTAACTTACCAAATGCAGTGATTCATTTAACAACTGCAGCAAGAAAGGTCATAAAATGGGCAAAATTCACTTGATAAGAATCTTGCTTAGCAACTGAAATGTTTGGCCCAATTGTAAGACGAGGACCACCTGTGTAGAATCACTTTTTTATTTTGTTTGTTAGTTTTCTCCATTCTGTTTTGGAACTGATATTGTTTTGCTAAGAGGACACTGCTATCCTACAAAGAAGATACAGAGGATAGGAAACAGAAGAATACAGAAAAATGAAAAGAAGAAAATAATTCAAATTCGAAGTTGAAGATAAAGATGCATAGTGCTTTAGAAACATAAAAAGAGTTGTAATATGAGATGAGGGATGAAATGAAAGCCTAAGAAAATGGCAACGGGCCTAGGGGCATCAAGAATGGGCAAGACCTATTGTTCTTACTCACCCATAAAACGCCCAAGATAGAGTGCCTTGGGAGAATCAAGTTTGCTGTCCACAAAGACAGAGAACTGATTTATCATGAGAGGATAATAATCCAACTAGATGAGAGAGAGAGAGAGAGAGAGATGAAAGATATTAAGGAGATTGTCTAAAATCCAAAAGAAAATTATACAGACTTATACACAAATGCTTTCAGTTCAAAGAAAACCTATTTCCCACTAAAAAGAGAAAATTTTACTACCCTCTTCTATATTTAATCAAGAATTATAAACCTATCCCATCCTTTTTTTTATTACACCCATGTGATGGATAAAAAGCTGTAGATACCTGTGTGTACAAAGTCCGATTGACACGAGTAATATTGATTCTATGTGGCTGCCCATCAGCCACTGAGCGTGTGCTCAAAGTCAAGCTGAAAGGGAAGATCCCCAGTTGATAACGTAGCTGTAGTGTACCTATGAGAAAAGAATTAATAGTACAAGGTGACCAAGAGTTTAGTCCCTGCACCCTTATGTGGCAGAGTCAGAGGAAAATCACCACTACTGAGAACACTGAGAAGATAGAATATAATTTCAGATTATTAAGTGGAATTTTCTACATTTAAGAGGCCAAGACCTTTGCTGAATCTGGACAAAAGATTCACCAAGCAGTCCATTTTGCTTCCAACATGTCCCTCAGTACTTTTGGGAAATTAAATACAATATCTACACAATTTTTTAAATTATCTCTAACAACCACCAATAATTTCTTTCTTAAGCTTGAAAAAAACACCTCTCTCTAAATGACCATCACTGTATCGTACAGCACTCACTTCTATAATAGTGCAAAAAATAGCAGTGGCGTATTTTGCACTGTTGGTTAAAAATAAAATCTGTTCACTTAAGATATCTTGTTTTCTAACTTTCCAACACTCTTTAAGACAAAATGACCAGAGGAATGTATCACTGGAAGACTATAATATTACTGCACAGTTTCATCCGTTTAATTTTCGATCTATTTCTTAATGGTTTCTAGGGTGGACCCTGCCTTTTTATTGTTTTCATTTACTCAGCTCAGAAAGATGTTTTAGTAAGAGATCTGCCAAGAGTTCCCCAAGGAAAGCCATCATAGAAATAAAACAAAAAGTAAACATATGTTTTGGGGTGATGTTTTTATTACACAAACCGCATTTCTTTGGGAATATTACAAGAAATGCAGATTTTTTCCCCCCAAAATTATTTTCTTTTCAGGGAAAATCCATTCAGAAGCTGACGAAACAGTCATTCGTCAAACAATCTAAAGGTTGATCATTGGGAGTATCCTGATGAAATGTTCTTCCCATTAAGTAGGACAATCTGACATTTTTAAGTGACCTCTCTAAATCACCATGTGAAAACATTCTGGAATGTTTTGGGGGAGGCAGTGGAGATAATGCCTCTTTCTCAAGGTCCTGGAAGGTGAGAAAGGACTCCCACCCTTTCTGTTGAGAGGCAGGAAGGGAATGGAAAGTAAGTGCAGAAGAATGAGGCATCGACTCCAGAAAGCGTCCGGAAGCTATGCAAGTCATGCTTACCATCCTCACGGATCAAAATGGCCATGAAGTCATGGACAAAGGTGCTGACATAGAGAAGGACTGCGGGGGCTGAAGTGGTGCGGAAGCTGAGTCCCACTTCCTCCCCTGTCACATTGTAGCCAGGGAGTGGCTGAAGTGGTTGATGGAGCAAGTTGGCAAATTCCTGTACCACAGACAATGGTGTTGTTAGGATATTATAGCGCACCCACATGCCTTGTTCAAAGTAGGCACCAATGTCTGCCAAGAAACAACAAAATAAGACAACAGTTAAGGGAAGACAAAATCCAAGCCAGGAAAAAAACCTGCTTTCTTTCCACCTCCCTTGTTACTCAAGCTCTTTTGCAAAGCCTTCTCTTTCTTTCTGGCCTTGGTGGCTTCCTGCTAGCATAGCCAAGTATATCCAAAAAACATCAAGGTGAAGAAGGCTGCTGAAGCAAATTATGCCAGCCCTCCTGCCCTTAGTCCCAGATCTCACCATGATTGCAGAAAGGTCCTTCAAATGCAGAGACTGTGCAGTTGCATGTGTAGTGGCTGTAGTGCTCCCAGCAGGTGCCATGATTCTGGCATGGTATCAAGGGGTTTCGACAATGTCCAGTGCAGTTTACCAGAACCCCTTCTGTTTCATTGGCTTTCCCCTCCAAGTTTAGGGTCACCCCATTCATGTGCAAACCTCGCAAACACCCCAAGAATGGATGCAAGTTGTATTCGGCAGATCCTACAGAAGGAGAAATAAATGGCTGTATTTAGAAACAGAAGTCCAGCTAGCTTAATCAACCCTATCTTGCTGTGCAAACTGTTGCAATAGGTTTCAACCAAATATTTTTGAAAAATCATTGGGGTGGATCCTGGACGTTTCAAAAAGGCCTGTCTTCTTCTGTATAATCCAGTAGCTCTTCAGACTTCATACACTATTGAAGAACATGTTTTGTATTTCTTCTTACCTACTGTCATCAAATATATTGGGCGATTCCAATTCTAAGAACAATGATAGGGTTTGCTTTTAAAATGTTCCACCTTTCCCAAATTAAGAAAATGCTTCTGTCCAAAATCCTGTTAAGCATATATTATTTAGTTGATAAAAGGTGGATCTGGACCCACTGGAAGGGATTTTATGTCTTATTTACAGAAATGATTTCTAATTCACTGTTGGTAAGCAGAACAAAATGAATCAACTCTTGCCCTAAATATACTTTCTAAATATACTTTTGTCCTAAATATACTTTTAGTATACTTTGTTGAAACAGATACACCCAGGACTAATTAGATTTGTAAAAAAGAAAAATCTACGCTGTTCACGCAATAAAAGGAAATTCCAAGATTCAAAATTCTACACCCAGTACATCTTGCTTTGCATCAGGTTCTGCATGTGCATCTCTGAATATTATTGGCTCTGCTCTCCACAAAGCCTAAAAGTTCCTATCACCACCATAAGTAAAACTGAGGTAAATGTATGTTTCCATTATGCTTAATGGGAAACAGAGAAAAACCATTCTTTTTAAATAAGTTATATAACAGGCCTAAGCCATTATATACCTAGATGCTAATTATTCCCTGCAAAGAAAACCCATGTGCTTTAGTTTAGTTCAAATATATTTTGTTTGCTAGGCGCTGGAATTTCTTTTCTATTTTGTGGACAATTGATGGTATGATTGTACAATAACTGTGTTCAGTTTTATATTGCTTTCAGAAAATATAGCCGTTTTGGCTCAACTAGAAACTTGGCGTACCTATTTTGCTCACTGTTTTGGTACCGTGATCTATTTGGGGGAGTGTGGAACACTTAATTATCTACATGCTGTCTAGTCTGCTGTTAGTTCCTCATAATCCATAGCCTTGGTTCTTCTGCCCTCTACTGCTTTACTGCGAGTTAGTTCTTTCAGTCTTTTTGGTT
Source organism: Pseudonaja textilis (assembly GCF_049901715.1). NCBI lineage: Eukaryota > Metazoa > Chordata > Lepidosauria > Squamata > Elapidae > Pseudonaja > Pseudonaja textilis. The sequence continues at coordinate 85,527,649 of NC_142008.1, read as the reverse complement.
AGACACCCAAAGATTGTGTATTTTGTTTATTTAATCAATTAGTTAAAATATTTGTACGATCGCCTGCTTTAAAACACAACTTTGGGTGGTTCCCAACAACAAAACCCCAGAACTATTTAAAAAAACATAAAATGATAAATTGTAAAACAAAAACCTGGTCCTTCAGTCATTCCCTTGGGATATCTTAACAACCTATCCTCTCTATTCCAGTGCCTGGATAAAAAGTCAGGTCCTGATAGTATTCCAGAACAGTTGTCACCAACTGGTGGGCTGCGGCCCACTGATGGTCCATGAGAAAATTTTGGTGGTCCGCAGAGAAATATCACTCCCACAACATCCCCCTAAGCAATTAACCCAGGATGCGCGAGAACACCGCCCACATGGCCAGCCTGTGGGAATACAAAGCTTGAGTCGGAACAACATGAGATAGTGAGGGGAGGCGGGAAAGGGCAGAGTGGGGAAACTTGCCTGGCCACCGGGCTGCTTCTTTCCAGTTCTTTCTTCTTCTAAGCAGGTTAGGAATGTGGCTGCCTTGGAGGGTGTATCTGTCTGTCTGTGTGTGTGTGTTTGTGTGTGTGTGTGTGAGAGAGAGAAAGAGAGACAGAGAGAGAGAGAGAGAGCTCTGTGTTAGATCAGATCTCTCTCTCCCCCTCCCCCTGAGAACGGAGCTCAAAAGCAGGAATGTGGCTGCCTTGGAGGGGGTGGGATGTGTGAGGGATCTGTGTGTGTGAGGTGGGGCTAGATCAGATCTCTCTCTCTCTCTCTCTCTCCCTCCTTCCCACCAACGTCAGCAAGCCACCATCAGTCAAAATTCATACTAGTGGTCCCCAGGATTTAAAATTATGAGTTTGGTGGTCCCTGAGCTCCAAAAGGTTGGCGACCCCTGTTCCAGAAGACTAAAGGAAGTGGGACTTCCTCTCACCTGTGGCAGGATGTTCCATAAAAAAGGGGAAGCAACAAAAAGGCAGCTCCCGAGGTGCCACTACAATGGGATGGGCCTAACCCCTGGGCCGCAGCCTGTTCAGTACTGGGTTGCAGAAGCGGTAGGTGAATGTGCTTGTGCTCTATTTGTGTGAGCACACACACCTGCTGTTTGTGCAGAACTATTGTCTTCCACCACCGCCACCACCACCGCCAATCCACAAAGCTGGAAAGGTTGGGACTATTGCACTAGATGGAAAAATGGATAGGCCTACCTATTCATTCTACTGAGTGGGGGCAAATATTCATACAGAGAGGCAAATAACCTGATTCTATGCCATGTAGAGCTTTAAAGGTGATAGCTGGCTATTTGAATTGCACCCAAAAGAAAAGCTGAGAGCTGGTGCAGCTTATCCAAGAGAGCTGTACATTCAAATTATTTGCTCCATCACAGATTTTTATAATTACATATAATTCATTTACTGAGTAATAGATACTGTCCCTTCAGAAACTGGACTCACAATCTGAAATTTGATGTTCTATTAATCAAAAAGTCCTTTTTCAATTTATTATTTTGATTAGCTTTCATAATTATTTCACAGGGACGCTTTAAAATTTTTCCCTCACATACATATGCACGTGAACATTCTTACTCACCCACATAGAGCGGTTTAGTGAGGTTCAGATGGATAAAACTCTGGGGCGGAGCTGCTCTCATCACCCAAGGAAACCAGTCAACTTGTAGCCGAGCAACTTTAACATTGATCTCTGCTTTCACTTCATGCCACTCGTTATCATTGAATGGCATCTCTGAGTGCACTGTTAAATTCTCATCCCCATTTCCAATGTTATAAGCAAAGACCAAGTCTTGAGAAGCTATGAAGAAGTGAGAGAATTAAAGAGTTACAGAAGTAAAATTGAATTCAATTGTTCCGATATCCTAATCTCTTCCACTGTATAACACATCACTAAGAACATTACAGAGAATCTCCTATTTCAACAATTTACCTTATTATCAGTGCCATTAATCCCCATTTAGGCAAAAAAACAACTACAGACAGCTTTATCAACTTTTATGTTAAAAGCAAGTTGGAGAAGGCTTGTCCTTTGATTTCCTGCCAGCCCACATGTCAGTGATTAGCAATACTATTATAAATATGCCAGCAAGACTCTTGGGAGTAGCAGTCTCAATGATTTAGTCAATTAAGTCCAAGGACTAATAAAAGATGCTATATTATGTTCAAAGAAAAATGTATGCCCCTTTGGAGCCTAAATTCCATACTGTTGAGCTCCATGCGGATAAAGTTCATCGGGCCCACATTCTCTAGGAAAGTGCCTGTTGGTGCAGAAGTCTTGAAGAAGAAACTGATATCCAGGCTGAAATTGACCTTGAAGGTAGGAAAAAGCAAAGCTGCTCCCCTGATGAAGGTTACTGTATTCCAGGAGTTGCCTGCAAATCATAAAAAAATATAATGAGAAAATGTTTGTTTTATTGTATTTTAGACTCAGTTGACAATTTAGTTAAGGCATATGTATGTATGTATGTAAGTACGTACGTACGTATGTATGTATAAAAATTAAATGGATGCTCAGATCACTTTATGTGGCTGTGTGACTCCAGTTGGCTTACAAGATAAAAGCCTAATACAAAATAAAAAAGTAATACCTCCCCATCTTCCTTCATAATTACAATCAGATGAGTTTTATGATGTGCTCCATCCTACTTTGAGGTCCCCAGGTCTGTTAGTAAAACCAGATTTTCAGGGCCTTGCAAAAGAGTTTCAAAGTGGACACCATTTTTTTTTCTCCGCAGGGATAATGTTCCACAAGGAGGGAGCCACTACGGAGATCCTTCTACATGGACCTCCTTAGGAGAGGGGACCCATAATACTCCTTTCCTCCCCACTTTGGTGGATTGGGTAGATGTGGCTGGGAAAAGAAAATCTTTAAATAATTTGTTCCCAAGGCATTTAGGACTTTGAAATGGACCCAGAAGCAAACTGGCAGACAATGCAGCTCCTGCAAGAGAGATGACACATGGGCACATTTAGGCCTACATAAAACCATGCAGGCCACTGCATTTTTAACTAATTGAAGCTTCTGGGCAGTCCCATATACAGCATGTTGCAATAGTCAAGAAGGCAACATGAGTGACTATGAGCAGGGATGAAGCAGAAACGTGTGTGTGTGTGTGTGTGTGTGTGTGTGTGTGTGTGTGATTTCAGCAAGGGATTCGACAAAGTAGACCACAACCTACTTCTTAGTAAGCTAGAAAAAAGTGAAATAGATAGCACCACCACTAGATGGACTCACATCTGGCTGGCAAACCATATTCAACGAGTAGTCCTTAATGGGTCTAAGTCTACATGGAGGGAAGTAAGCAACGGGGTGCCACAAGGTTCTGTCTTAGGCCCAGTACTCTTCAATATCTTCATTAATGACTTAGATGAGGGAATAGAAGGGGAACTTACCAAATTTGCAGATGATACTAAGCTGGCAGGAATAGCTAACACCCAAGAAGATAGGCTCAAGATCCAGATGGATCTTGACACACCAGAATACTGGGCCGTATCTAACAAAATAAAATTCAATGCAGAGAAAAGTAAAGTCCTACACTTAGGCAAGAAAAATCAAAAGTACACATATAGACTGGGTGAAACCAGGCTCAATAGCAGTAACTGTGAGAGGGATCTTGGGGTCTTAGTGGACAACCAGCTAAATATGAGCCAGCAGTGTGCAGCAGCAGCCAAAAAAGCTAATGCAATCCTAAATTAACAGAGGGATACAATCAAGATCAAGGGAAGTACTAATACCACTCTATAAAGCCTTAGTAAGACGACACCTAGAGTACTGCATCCAGTTTTGTTCACCACATTATAAAAAAGATGTTGAGACCCTAGAAAAAGTACAGAGAAGAGCAACCAGGATGATTAAGGGACTGGAGACTAAAACATACAATGAACAGTTGCAGACTCCTCCCAGGAGTCCCTACATGGCCTATTTTAGATGCAGGTATGTGCAGGGCATGCACAGAAGCGCACAGAGAACAAAAGTTTGGGAAGGCCGGAATTGGGCTCATTTCCAGCTTCAAGAGAGCCTCCAGAGCCTGGGGAGGTCCTTTTCGCCCTCCCGGAGGCTCGAGGGAAGCTTCTGGAGGCTGAGGAAGGCAAATTCCCCCCTGCCGTGGTGCAAGAGGCCAACTTGGCCACGCCCACCATGGCCATGCTCACCCAGCAAGCAGGCTAAAATTTTTGAAGCCCACCGCTGATACAACCCATAAACCTGAGGACTCCTGTCCCAGTCTAAGAGATCCACACAGAAAAAGACCATTACATCAACTCCCACTCTGTCCACTACTCACGGTCTCCATAGCAACGCAATGGACCCACATAGAACTGAGCCTCTGATCCAGTACGGTTTGTATCACTCACTACAACTTGCGTGACTGGAAGATGGTCAACAAAATTCAGCAGCCCTTTATCTGCTCGCCTGGAGTAGGCAATAATAAACAGGCCCTCATCATTTATTAGAAATACTCAGTTCACAATATATCATCACCCAGAACCCTTTGAGAGAGGATGGAACCAAATCTCACCACATCAAGTGTTCAGCATCACAGTTGCAATAGAAAAGGGGATTGGCACAACTCTTCTCCATGCCACATGCACAGCGCCCCAGGCCTGGAGGAGAGCCTCCCCAGTAATAATGACGTTCTTCATTTCGTCCCATCCAGAAACTTAGAGGCATCCCAGCTAAGAGAAAATAAGGTAGAATTCAAATTGGATAGAAAAGTCCCCTGCTGATTTAGACCAAAAGCTGCACCTAAATTCTACAGAAGTCATCAAGTTGTTTTTAAGATGATCATAACTTAGTTGTGAAAAAACATGTTATCTCTTTCATTTGGTAAATCGCATAGTTCACATTGCTTTTCTCAATACCACAATTGATTTCATTGCACATTTATTATGTTCCCTAACTCATCTTTTCCCCCTAAATTATAAAAGTCCAACACTTAGCCCTCACTGTTCAGCTGTGATGGGAACTCTCACTCCTGGAATTCCTAGTACATCTAGAGCGTGGAAAGGTGGGAAGGTTTTTTTTAGTAGAGAAAGATCCAGCTTCTTAATGAGTTTTTTCAATGACTTTCAGCTTTAGTCATTTGTGTTTACAATAGGGCAAACAGAAAGGGCATTAAAGCACATTTTTAGCTGATTAAAAATAGATGAAACATTAATATACCCATTATTTTGTTTCAATCCCATTCTTAGTAATTCCTAGTATGGAATATATATCATTTTTTCTCCTTTTCATACTGTGCTTATTGATCAGAATTCCAAGTTCTCTCTATTCATCAGAATTCCAAGTTCTCTTTCCAGTTGTATCCTTTCTTACCTCACACTGCCAAATTTTGTGACTTACACTGCCTATTTGGGAGATATATAAATATCCTTTGAATGGCTCCTCAACTTTCTCTCAGCTGAAAAGCAAAGTAAGTTGTCCAAAATGAACAGCTATAATAACTTCTCAATATATATTCTTAGCTCCAACAGGAGGTAATATTATGTAAATCAGGGTTGGAGTCTTTTGTGCTCCCTTATTTTGCTTGTTTGCTTGTAGATGTCTGCTTGTTACCAATTAGGTAACATCATCAGTGCTACCGAGTGTTAGGTTTGCTCACTAGTGAGTTTCTCAGCTCCCTAGTGAGTAAGAGAGCAAACTCCACACTCACTAGAACTGATGTTAGTAATGAAATGCCAGGAAACGAAGAGCCAAGTTCAGAGGGCAGCAAGGAATCCAAATATATTCCAAGTTCTTGGCTCAAAATATGTGTGCAAATCCATACCATCCATAGAATAAAAGAAGGTCATACATACTCACTCTGGGTGTTGAGTAGGCGAGAGAAGTAACAGTGGAATTCTATCTGCTGCTCACAGTACTCAGAGGCATTTGCCAGGGCTGATACTTCCCCCCATGATGCATTCCAGTAGTCAACTGTGCCTAGGAAAGGCCTTTCTGGGCTATAGCCTGATACTTTTGTGAGCCAATGACGATTGTGACGAACAATGGTCCATGCACGGTCCTCTGGAAAGTACAAGTGGACAGGCAACAGTTCAAATTGAAGATCACCTCCATCTAGTTGAAAAATTTCCAGATGTGCTTACTTCAAATCCCAGAATTCCCAGACAGAATGGGCATTACTGAAAAATCCGGGAGTTGATGTCCACACATCTAGATTGCCTGAAAATTGGGCACCTACAAGATACAACTGCCTTTTCTCTCTTTCATGTTTCTGAATAACTTCCCAAATTTAATTGGAGCCAATTTCCAAATCTCTAGGAGAGAAGTTCCTAGAGCATTTCAGTGTCCCTGACATAAGGGGAAAGGCTGAATTCCCATCCATTACCCGTACCTCTCATGTCACAATATACAGTAAAAGGTTTGAGAGGTCCGCTGCCATCTGGATCAATGGTGTAGTTCCCAGACACTTTCCCCCTGATTCGATAAGCTTCACAGCTTTCCTTGTAAACAGCTAAAAGAGAAAGAAGGAAGTGAAAAATCTATCCATGTTCAGAAGCCCTTTCAATCCTCCCTCACTCGCCCCTTCAGGCTCACGAGTATGGCAGGTCTCTCCCATGTATCCCGTCAAGTCACAGAGACAAGTGAAGTCATCCCAGGATTGGATGCATCGACTGCCATGTTCACACATGTTGGGGGTACACCTGGGACAAAAGAAAAAGCGAGTTATCAGTGGAACTCTTCTACCAGCCCAGATCTACGTTTTTGAGAAATGTGGCTCCTTTTTTCCTGATCCATGTGCAAGACACTTGTTCATAAATTTTCAGACGTTATAAAATATTCAGCTATCTGTGTTACAGTTAAAATTGCTCCTATCAACACCAAACACCAAAGGCGGGAAGCTCCATGGAGCATCTAAGTACCACATAAAGAAATTCTTTAGGATTTCTGCAAAACTAATACTTATTTGTCTCTTACCTTTATATTACCTATTCTGCAAAACTAATACTCTTACCTTTATTTTACCTAACTCATAGCAGCTTAGAGCAGCTAATTTTATTTATATATTTTTGTCATTATTACATCTACATGCTCCTGACATCCTGGGCTATGCAGACATTGGCAAGATTAAAACTTGCTTAGATTCAGCTACCTCCTTTTGACACATGAAGTGGACAGAAAGATTGTTCAGCTAACAATGACCTACAGCCTATAAGATCACCAGACTAATGCTACAAATTAGAAGACCTTCTTGGATCTCTCAAATTAGAAGACCTTCTTGGATCTCTCAGTAATCTCTCAACTGAGAGATTATGTCCACCCAGACTTTACTTCTCACAGATATACCTGTCAGTGATGCCACACACATTGAAGTACACCTCAAAGTATTTGCCGAGCCGATGCTGACGAACCATGTCCAATTCTATCGGCTGGCGATCCACACTGACCATCCGCATGCAGCCATGAAAAGCTGTCTGATTGGACAGGCAGCCAGTTCGTAGTGCTGGCTTGGGGCACCCTATAGAACATCAGCCCAGCCATACACACAAAAGAAAGAAATACAAAGATTATATTTACCTCAGTGGATTAGGTCCATATTCATTTGTATTTAACAAATAATGGGTCCCAGGGGACACTGATTGCTATGGTCCTCTAATCCCAAATCCAGACAATGAAACCAAAAAATGTTTTGTGGAAGTAAAATGTCATAATTTTCAATTAATCATTAGGGTTGTTTAGTGCAATTTTGTCTTGAATGCAAAAGGGTGCTTTAGAAATATGGGAGTGCGACTGCCATACGACTGTCTATTTGCAACTCTTTAAAGAGATGTGCTTTTTCCTAGGAACAAACAACAGGATCATTTATCCTGCTCTGTTCATAATCCTGTTTTCCATTACCCTGAAATTATTTAAATACTGTACCTTCAGGCTTAACCATCCAGTAATTCCAATTTACAGCTTTAAATTAAAATCAAATAAAGTACTGATTCTGAAAATCCAAATGCTAAATTGTGCAAAATTGACATGCACATAGTGTGGTTGCTCTGTATATCTGGAAAGCTGTGCATCCCAAGCTTTACAGATGCTTTAATATTTCTTTTAATGCTTATTTTTAAGATCACTATACCTACAAAACTCACTCCTAAACAGAGAGAAGCTATTACAAACTATGACACATCTTAAACTAGTCTTCCCCATTTTAATGTTCAGCAGCTGTGTTAGATTTCAGGCCTCACAGTCAAATAAGGTCAGCTATGGAAGTTCATCTGAGCTTTTTTCCCAGAACAGTTTACTACGTACCTCCAAAAAAGTACTGGCTCCCAGTACGCAACTGGATGTCTCGGTCAACACGGAAACTGGCATCATTCTGATCATCAATAGTGATAACAGCTGAGGATTCTCGTACTATCAAGGACACTGAGTGCCAGAAACCATCATTAAGACGATATCCTAAGAATGACAGAATACAAGAAATAAAGCACAAGTGATAGGATTAGGAGTAAATTGGCCAGACCTTACAAATTCAACCCCATCCCTACTGAAGCCATTGACGTTAAGATCCATTAAGCTTGCCCCACATAAAACCCTGATTTAGATAACAGATAACAGATAATCAGAGTTGGAAGGGACCTTGTAGGTCCCGACCAAGTGGGAGACCCTACACCATTTCTGACAAATGACAGTCCAGTCTCTTCTTGAAAGTCTCAAGTGATGGCGCTCCCACAACTTCCGAGGGCAAGTTGTTCCATTGGTTGATTGTTCTCACTGTCAGAAAGTTTCTCCTTATTTCCGGGTTAAATCTCTCCTTATTCAGTTTCCATTCATTATTCCTTGTCTGGCCTATAGGCACTTTGACCCTTTGACCCCTTCCTCTCTTTGGCAGCCCCTCAAATATTGGAAGACCGCTATCATGTCTCCCCTGGTCCTTCTCTTCACTAGACTAGCCAAGCCTGCAACTGTTCATTGTATGTTTTAGCCTCCAGTCCCCTAATCATCCTGGTTGCTCTTCTCTGTACTTTTTCTAGGGTCGCAACATCTTTTTTATAATGTGGTGAACAAAACTGAATGCAGTACTCTAGGTATCGTCTTACTAAGGCTTTATAGAGTGGTATTAGTACTTCTCTTCATCTTGATTGTATCCCTCTGTTAATACAACTTAGGATTGCATTAGCTTTTTTGGCTGCTGCTGCACACTGCTGGCTCATATTTAGCTGGTTGTCCACTAAGACTCCAAGATCCCTCTCACAGTTACTGCTATTGAGTCTGGTTTCACCCAGTCTATATGTGTACTTTTGATTTTTCTTGCCTAAGTGTAGGACTTTACTTTTCTCTGCATTGAATTTCATTTTGTTAGATATGGCCCAGTGTTCTAGTGTTTGGTTTCTGTCTATTATAAGCAATATATATTTTAAAGATTAGCTACAATGCACTATCCCCACTGTATATATAAGCCATCATTTTACACTTTCACTTTCACAAGAACTGCAAAGACTATAAGCAGTTTTGCATGCCTTGAATAGTATCCAAGAGCTGTTTACCTAATGAGCTTAATCATAGAGAGCTAATATCCCATTTAAATACCCTAACCCAGTCAATAACTGGGATGAAAGGGGATGCATCTTGGATCCAATCAAAGACTGAACTGCCATCTGTCAGAAATGGTGTAGGGTCTCCTGCTGGGAGGAGGGGATTAGACTAGATGACCTACAAGGTTCCTTCCAACTCTGTTAATCTGTCTAACTGTCTGTCTAAGTGGTGAAATTAATACTACAAGCCATTTGTAATTTTAAATACCTGAGTTTCTTTGAGAACGTCATCTCAACACTGATTTTATATTACACTTCCCGTGGTCACACAGGGTAAATAGAGATGGGGTGGAAAAAAGTAAGTAAGACTCCTCAACTCAATCTGCAAGCATAACATCCAATAGATGCCACAGATTTTTATCCACATACACATACGTGTGTGTATAAAGTTGAAGAAAAATTTAAAAGAATAGAAACAAAACTCTGTTTGAAAGAGAAAAGTAAGGAAAGTAAGGAAAAGTAATGTGAAAAAAGTGCAAAGAAATAAATAGAAAAGAGGAGGGAAAGGGGAGTTATAGGGAGGAGAGGAGAGAAAGAAACAGTTTCTGGTCTGCTGAACAGCAGTTATGAGTACATTTATATTTTACCATTTTTCTCTAAAGTTACAACATAATTTCTATCTTTCCAAAGCCTATCCTTTCTAATCATTAAAGCCATAAATATGAGTTCAGTTTTTTTTCAGTCAAAAATCCAAAAGGGGTTTCTAGTCATTACTAAATATAGTTATTGGCTTGAAATTACTACTAAATGTAATTAGGTTCTGTCTTAAGCTTAGCACTCTTCAACGTTTTCATCAATGATTCAAAGTAGGAAATAGAAGGAGAATTCATCAAATTTGTAGATGATATCAAGCTGGGGCGAATAGCCCATGTTTTAGAAGATAAGCTCAATATCCAAAAGGATCTTGACAGATTTAAACACTGGACTCTAATCAAAAAAATATAATTCACTGTGAGAAAAATAAGGTTTTACACTTAAGCAAGAAAACCAAATGGAAAGGTACAGAATATGTGGTACTTGTTAACAGCAGTAACTGTGAGAGAGATCTAGCAATCCTGGTGGTTAACCACTTAAATATGAGCCAGCAATGTGCAGCAATTGCCCCTCCAAAACCCAGTCCAGCCCTAAGCTGCATTAACAAAGGGACAGAATTAAGATCACATGAAATACCACTTTATACAGCTTTGCAAAGACCACCCTTGGAATACTATCTCCTGTTTTGGCACCATGATACAAAAAAGATGTTGAGACTCTAAAAAGAGTACAGAGAAAAGCAGCAAAGGATATTAAGGGCCTGGAGACTAAAATATATTATGAACAGTTGCAGAAATTAAGCATGTTTAGTCTAATAAACAGAAAGGTTGGAGGGTGACATAATAGTAGTCTTCCAATATTTGAGGGGCTATCACAGAGAAGAGAAGATCAACTTATTTTCCAAAGCACATGAGAGCAGGATAAGAAGTAACAGATGGAAATTTATGAAGCAGAGATCCAACCTAGAACTAAGGAGAACTTCTCTGGCAATAAGTATAATAAACAAGAGAAATGGCTTGACCTCAAAAGTTGTGGGTGCTCCATTACTGGAGGTTTTTAAAAAAAAGACTGGGCAGCCATTTGTCTGAAATGATGTGGGGGTCTCCTGTTTGAGTAGGAAGTTGGAATAGAAGAATCCAGGGTTCCTTCCAATTCTTTTATTCTTTATGGTGAATTCTAATCAAACAAGTCAATTGTATAATCTTTGCTAATTCTGTCCTCTACACCAGCTATTTCTCTCTTGTGGGTATTTCAGAATCTTTTCATTTTTGTACATATAATAAGCTTGCAGTAATTATCTTATAAAGCAAAGATTTCGAAGCTTTTTTTTTTCAAAGTGGAAAAAATATTAGGAAATGGCAGACTCCGAGCCACTTCACGCTATACTGGTATAAGTAATTTGTGGTATTATGTGAACCAGGTCAATATATTTGAGGGAGAATGGGTGCTATATCTGTGTGTCTGTGTCTCTGTCTGTGTCTCTGTCTCTCTGTCTGTCTGTCTGTCTCTCTCTCTCTCTCTCTCTCTCTTCCTGAATTTCCAGTCTGCACAGACATTTTAAGAGTGCTCTAGAAATAAGGAGAAATGTTGAGAAAATAGTTGTCTAAAATATATTGACCTTTCTTTGCCATATAACTTCATTTCCATTGCAGACAGCAATAAGAAAAGCCCAGTTTGGAATGGCTCAAAGCTAGATTGTGAAACTTAAAATAAAAGAAGGCAGGGACAAATCACACTCAAGTTATTTGCAAAAAAAAACCTAGAGGATTTATTAATAAAATCCTCAGGATATCAATCTAACTTGTAATCTTTTACAGTTTTTCCCTTAAAATTACAAATGGCAGAAACCTAAGACTCGATTAGAATTAAATGCTAATATCAGACATAGACCTGGTAATCAATTACAAAATTGCCCATAATTTCTTGACAACCAGATTCCTCTTTTCAAACTGCTTTTGTTTAAAAAGAGTCAATACAGGATGTTGAGCTATTAATTGTAAAGTTGTCACATTTTGTTGGTTTCAAAATCTGGGCAAGGCATATTACCCAATAGAGTCAAGTGATTTATTTTCATATTATGTTTATATAGAGAGACAGCAGAATATCCCTTGCAGTGATTCACACCACTGATTCATCAAGCCAAACACTGAAGTTGGATTTAGATATCATTCTACGCTATAAAATTTTACACTGATTTTGAGTTTTGGGTCCTAATGGAATGGATGAGCCCATTTCTTATTTGCATTAAAGAAGATGATTGTTAGTATTGCTTTAGGTTAGTTGTGCAGCTATTATTTGTGTTGTGTATATTTTTGTGAGTTATTTTATTCTGGTTTTAATTATTAGTTCCACGGATCATGTATCTGAAATTAGTAACCAGATAAATAAATAACCAAATAAATAAATAATGCACCTGCACAAAGAAAGTATTCATTGTACAATCCATCTATGATCCAGTTGTACATTTTAGTCAATGTTTCATATTATTTGCTAATGTTGGCTAAATCCCTTAATCCAAGTTAAATGGAAATATTAGGAGATTAAAATAAACAGAGATTTGTTTTTGTTTTTTTTGAAGCTTGTCATGAAGCTAATCTTGGATCTGTATTTATTATTTGTATTTTTTTTTTCTGGAGACATTACAGCTCACTTCCCATCATTCACCGCACTATAATTGTTCTGGAATGAAAATGTTAATAATTGGTAAATAAAAATTTGACCATATTGTCACTGAATCTCAATTTGGAAGATATAGTCTAGAAATTGTTATATTTTCCCTAAGGAGATGCAGCAGACCAAGTTCCATTCTTTAACTGGTATTTTCATACTACAAATTGACCTGCTGGAAGTTATCCAAAGTTTGAGTGCCACAAATAAGCAACCTGCACTGTTCATCCTGACCTAAATCTACATGGAAAGCACCACCAAAACTGCTTGAGAATGTCTTATTATTGCAGGAGCAGATAATTAACTTTTTAAGAAACTTAACATTATTTATACATACCCATCTTTTAATATTCTGCTTTTAAACTTTATCCACAATGAAGAAGCTTTTATTTCAAGATAACTCCTCAACACCCAGACCTCAAAAGATCCCTCCCCATTCTAATTGATTCCATCACCAGGCATCTCCCCCTCACTCACACACTCTCAATAACTCTTTACTCATTACAATGAACAACCAGAGGAAGCTTGTTTGTAGAATGAATCACATAAAGCACTGCTGGCAGCCATTATCTCTCCTCTTTCGAAGCACAGCCTGTCCAGCCACTAATATACAAATTAGTTGGGAAGCAGATATCTATTTGTGAGAAGATGAAATTAGCACGGGAATACCTGAGACCAGCCAGTATCTTTGGACAGGAGAAGAAGCAAGACTTCAGCATCCTTAACAGCCTCTGCTGAAAGTTAGCATGAATACCAAGAAGGCAACGTTATAACTAAAACTTTCCATGTTATTAGCCCTACAGTTCTACCAAATCCAACTGTGAGGGTTAATTGGAGAATCTGCCCAACCAAGAAAGATCATCTGCACCAAGGAGAGTTATAGTTTCTTATTGAACTGGAAAAGAAAAATATCTGCCTTAGATCCCTAATTTCTCCAGTCTTTGGGCAAGAAGTAAACAATCAAACAAGCTGTATTCCAGGTTGGCACCTAGAATCCAGCACCACCAACCTTCCTTTTCCCCTCTCCCACAGGGCACCTTTCCAACATTAGGAACATACTATATAACATGCTTTGCAGTCTTACCTTGGAGCCATTTTGCTAACTGAAACCCTGACTGTCTTTACTTTACTGCCTACCTGCTGCAAATTCCAGCTTCTTGGTTTTGGTTTGAGTTTTTGGCTGAGCAATTGTGACATTGACTTGTCCATCACTCAGGACCATCTCAAGCCATCCTAGGTCATCAGCAAAGGATGTATACATAAGCAGCCCTACAACATCCCATGTGCGGAAACTGAAGCTGATTGCCAGCATATTGCGCCGAGGATATCCAGGGATCTGCAAGAAGTTGTTGACCCCAGCAAAGGTAAAGGGGAACAAGAGATTGTCCCGACAGAAATAGCCCACATGACCCTGCAACAAAGAGAGAAAGCACAGTGGTATTCACAGAGGAAAGCAAAAGCAAAGGGAGAAGGCGAGTCAATTAAGGACTTTTGCTCCCATATCCACATGTCTGATATATGATGACATAATCTGCTGCCTTGGCCACCAAAAAGATCTCTATTGGGCTCCTTTTTTCAGCTAGTTTTCCTAAAGGATATTATACTGGAGTTTCCTTTCCAGGAACAGCTATGAAAAATCAATTCACTTACAATGAAATCAGAACAGAAAAACAGGTGTCAGGCAGCAGCAGGATCAATTACAGGACAAAAGTAACATCAGCTTATGCACAGACTCAGCAGAGATTAGCAACTACAGGCCAAGGGCTGCCTCCAATTACAATAGAGCCAGTTTTTAATCTTCATTGTTACTGACCAGCTTTTCCCAAACATATCTTCCAGATGTGTAGAGTTAAACTTTCCACAGTGGTTGAGGAAGTCTGAGAAATGAAGTCCAGTTAACTGCAGGATTTCTAAGTTGATAAGGCTGCCATAGGTCCTAGACCAGGGGGTCTGCAACCTTAAACACTCAAAGAGCCATTTGGACCCATTCCCCACAGAAAACACCAGGAGCCACAAAACCTGGGTGGTATGGCCAATTCGATGTCACTCACTCCCAACCAGTCACATGAACCCCCCCCCCAGCCACACCCAGCCTCGCCCCTCATCTCCCGGCACTCACCTCAAAGGCCTCAACGTATCTATAGTTCTGTAAAAATTTTGTTCAGCTCTCTTTCTCTCTCTATAGGTCTCCCTCCCTCCCTCTCGGTCTCTCTTGTTCTCTCTCTCTCATCACTCTTTCTCTCCCTCCCTGTTTTAGTCTCGTTCTCTCTCTCATTCTCTCTCTCTCTATGTCTCCTTTTCTATGTCTCTCTATATCTCTCTCTATGTCTCTATGTCTCCCTTTCTATGTCTCTCTCTGTCTCTCTCTCTATGTCCCTCTCTCTATATCTCTCTGTGTGTCTCTACATCTCTCTCTATGTCTCTATGTGTGCGTCTCTTTATATGTCTCTCTCTTTCTCTCTGATTCTGATTCTCCAGCACCTCATTTCTAGCTGGCAGAAATTGCTGCTATTGCTAGGGGCAAGTGGGGCAGGGTAGCATTGTGGCTCCATGTCGTAATAGGCTCCAGGAGGAGGAGGGGACCCCCCCCAATGTGAAGTGCACTAAGTTTAGTCATGCTGTGCAAGGCGTTGTGAAAGCAATAGGCAGGCCATGGAGGCAGCAACAGCTCCAAGCCCGAAGCAGTGGGAGGCGAGGGCTGCCTTGAGCGCAAATGTACCACGACGAAGGCAGAATGCTGTTGTTGTGCAAATGCAAGTACAGGGCTGCTTTGCTCCCACTCTGGAGTATGGAGCGAATCTCCATTCCCCCACTGTCACCCTTACCTTATCAAGCCAGGTGAGGAGTGACTAAGAGGGGAAGGGAGGAGCCAGCCAGTAGTGGGATCAGCTGATAGGGAGCTGCAGCAGAGGGCCAAAAGAGCTGCATGCGGCTCCAGAACCACAGGTTGCAGACCCCAGTCCTAGACCCAATCTATGTTAATTCTTACCTCAACTCGGATAGAGGGATGCCGGCGTCTTACTAAATTAGTAATATAAACCAGGTTGTAGGCAATGTTTTCCATACAGCCACGGAAGTTTGGCCTATAGACAAGTCGCTGTTTCTCATAGTTTCTCACTCCTCCAAAGAAGATCTGTAGAAAACAAGGACGACACAACTCAGCTGGGAGCCAATTAGGTCCTGATTTTTAATGGCTGCATATAGATCATGTGTCCATAATGAAAGACAGAGAATGAAGGGTTAAAGGTCATTAGAGTTCCCAGCAGATATCAAATTCCATGGAAAAGTAGAGAGGAACATTTCAGTTGGTTTCCAAATGAACATTATCACATTGCAAATTCTTCCAAAGCATATCACCTCTGTGTCTAGGTCAAGCTGCTCAAATTCCCCATTGAGGCGGAATTGCAAAATCTCCCCATCCAGACTGAAGTTGACATATTTTCTATAGCGATCAAGGCGAAATTGGTGCCAATGTTGGTCATCCAAGAGACTCCCCAGTTTCATTGTTGTCTCCCCTCCACTCATATTTAATGAGCTGTTACCTGATGGTAGAAACCCATATAAAAAGTATTAGAAATAATGTCAACAAATACTAGGTACTGTCTGCTTCATTATAAGGACATACTCAGATTAGATAATCATTTATTCTGATTAATTATTCTTACCATATAGGCTAACTACCAAATGTTGGTTTGATTTTAATAATATTTTAAAATATTAAATTGATATAAGATCATACTTATATGGAGTACTAATTGAATGTTATTTTGAAATTTTTACATCAGTTTTATACAGCTTGTAAATCTTCTGCTGCTTTTTTTATTCCCTTATTTAGTTTTTCTTTTCCTCGGTGGCATTTTCAAATAGCTGTGCAAACAAACCAAAAGAAAAAAATCCTGGGGCATTTCATTTCTAAGACTTTGCATTTCTGTCTAAAAAATTAATTAAACAAATCTAGCCTTCAGTGAAAGAGTATTTAGGGATAAGTGCATCATTTCACAACTTTAGGCAATGCTAGCTAGCTTACTAAAAAAAGGGTATGTGCTAATTCAATGTCAATTTTCTTTAAATGGACTGCACAATTTCAGCATTTTGCCCTGGTATGAAACAGGAGGTGTTTAGAGGAGACATTATATCTATCTGCCTTTACTGTAGTACCAAAAAGCACTCACATTTTTGCTGTCTGTATCATGGCTTTGACTAATTAGAATGCTGTGAATGAGACTATCAATATTTCTGCTTGACTAATCTATCTTGACAAGGTCTAAATGGCAGAATAAGAGAAAATAAATTTGCACATGGAAATAGAAACATAGGTCAGTCCTCTGTTGGGAAATATAAACCAGGTGCTTATTGGTAACAATAAAAGAAAAAGCCAAAGACCTGGCTATGTTTCAATATGCACTGGTTGAGGAAAAATCCATAGGTTCTAAAAGTTCTCAACACAATTTCCTTGTTCCTATTCCGGTAATACATTACTCCTATATTCCGTTCCTGAATATAATGACATTGGCACATGCTGGTTGTGGGGAGGCTTCCTTCCACTCCTTGATTATTTAATATTATTTTCATCCTCTACACCCTGCCTTTTGGCCTTTCCCCAACACAACACCAACATTAAAAATTGTGGTTAATCATTTCTTTAAATAGGTTGTCACAATTGGATGGCTTGAACACACTGAGTTCATACTGCCTGATTCCAATGCTACAAAGAAGCAGGCAATAAGTTACATGTTGGCATGGAATATTATATTGTGTATACACTTTAACTTGAAGACCTCTGTTGGACCTAGTAGGTGCTTTTTCCCCCAACTTAAGCAATAGCCTAAGTAGCCAAAAAATGATTCACTTCTATTCCTTCATTCATGGTATGGATACATATTCAAAGGAGGTAAAGGGTTAACCTGGCATCTTTTTCACTTAAGAAATAGCTAGCCTTTAGGGAATTCTCAAATATCCTTTGGACCTTGGGTTGAAATCAGTTATAAACTCTACACTTAGCTAAGCCCAAGTCAAACCTTTTGTATACCCTATTTCCTTTAAATACTACCAATAAAGTCATAGCCTGCCTTCTACTTATTTTGACTTTTAACTTTTGTTCTGAATATTGATTTTAGTGAAATGACAAAGACTGAAATGTACTTTGAGGTCTACCCAGCCTTTACTTTGAACCTTTACATTGAATCTCCTCAACATCTGTCTTTCCAGGTGTATTGGTACTCCCCAAAATACCAAAATTTTTGATGAAACTGGAAATTCTGGAAGTCACAGTCCTGATACAGCTCCAGTATTCTTGGAGTGCATGAGACCAGAGAAAAATATATAAAAGTGTTTTAAGAAGAACAAAATTAGTCTTTAAAAGTATTAAAATCTTAATTTAGAAACTGACATACTACAAAACAGAAAATTAGCAAGAAATAAAATATAGTTCGGATGTAGCTGCATTTTCAAAGACAAGTTACATGGTATGGTGGGTGCACTCACTGGTTTTTAAGTCTACTTGACTGCAATCTGCAGCTGATGTAATAAAACAATGCACAGTTCCCATGACTTTACCTATCCCAAAAAATCCCACAGAAATGTTGCTCCAAAACTCCTTATTGCTTGGGATAAAGATATACATCAAAATTCAGAAGTACATTAGCCTCAATTCAAACTTGAAAGAAAGGTGACTCCTTCTCTCCTGACTTGCTTATCAGTTGTATCAATATTTTTCCTCCTCCCCTGGCATATCAACAAAGAATCCTGGCATCTACCAAGCTCATGCTTCTTCCTTCTGACCTCACCAAGACTTATGCTCAGAACCAGCTGGGCTTGCTGAAGTTCCACACTGATATAATCTCCCTGAGATCCTGCCGCATACATTAAGATGCCCTCATGCTCCATTGTTTTGAAGTTGAACCCAATGATGTCTTCAGTGGAACGAACTTTTTTGCTGCGAAACTGGTAAGAAATGGCATCATCCCCATCAAAATATACGATTTCAGAATCTGCAGGAAAGAACAAATGTATAGTTATCACAAGTCAAGTCCTTTCCCCAAGTGACCACCAGCTCACCAAAATCAGCATAATCCCAAATGAGACCATTTAAATCTGCCCAGTGCTAAGCTTGCATGTCTGAAACTTCTGAAGAAGCTGAGATCAAGGATCAAGTTTTCCCTGTTCTCCATAATGCAACACAATTTCCTCAGTCCCAATTTCCTCAGTCCCCTCTTACCTGGTCTTACTCTGACAAAAACACCCCACTTGGAAAAATACAATTTGAAAACAAGTTCTTTCCATCCTCTTTTTTCATCTCAGTGCTAAAGAAGAAAAATGGGAAAATAAATCTGGCAATTATAGTTCTGGCCCAAAACAAAAAGCTGAAAAAGTGCCTTAATAATTTATCCACAGGTTTTTTTTCATTTCTGCCATAAAAGACCAATCTGTTTCATGTATTATCTTACCTACTCTCCTTCTAAGTGATATAAACAGAAATACAAGCACTTCAAATTCTACTTGCATCCCTCTCACTCAATTTTTTATGAAAAGGGGAGAGTAAGAATAAATTTTGCCTTACACCTTCCATTTTTTGTTTCTATTCTTCAGCTAAAGGACATTATTCTCAGCAGAATCACTTACCATAGTAGCATCCATAAAGGCCAACTCGCAAGCCAATAGTGCCCTGTGGGTTCCAAGCCACAGGAATGATCCGGAGATAGCGAGCCAAAATGGGGTGATGTAGGTCATGGCTGACCACGCCACTAGAATTTACATTACCAAAAAATGTCTAGGACAGAAAGAAAAAAAAGCAAAAGTTGGAAACGCTACTTGGGATGTAATTAAGAATGCTTGAATTTTTAATACTGCATAAGTAAGAAATCTTGGCTTTCACAAAGGGGGATGGGTGGGGAAATCCAAGACCAACAAAAGATAAGAAACAACATATATAATTCACATTCAGACTCTATGATCCCACTTATAAAAGATATGTATAGTCAGTTGGGGAAGGGCTTGTGCCAGCTCTTATAGCCAGACACACTTTAATACAATGAACTAGAAGAAATAAAATTCTCACTTTACGGTATCTCCTTATATAATTCATTCTCATCACAAAAGTCTTTCACAGGTTCTAAAATAAGTTTTCAATATGTATTAAATTTATTATAGCAAAGGAACTGAATGTGTTTTGGGTTGAATAACTTATTTTAATAGATATTGGGTAAAGTAAAAATGGTAAGAAAGCTCTATCTTTAATCATTGCCTCTTTCTTCTGAAAAAAAATCAAACAGCAAATTAATATTAATTATTTACTTTGAGTTCAAATGAAAGTTGACATTTTTAGAATTAACCCTCTCTATTACTCTCTTCGCATACAAACCAACAAAAACTCTGTTTCAAATTGGGAAATATAACGATACATACATGCATACGTGTGTGTGTGTGTGTGTGTGTGTGTGTGTGTGTACACACACAGACGAACACAATACAGAAGCCTGATGATGGCAGATGAGATTCTGCCGAAACGTTGCTACAACTTTAATGACATGGGAAAATACCCAAACAAAGCTGAATACCATACATGTAAGTACCCGCGAAAACTTAAGAAAACACACACACACACACATGAAATCTAAGAATGGAAGCGATTGCCTGTTATTAAAATTCTAAACTGTGCTCATATATAATATCATATAAGGATTTTTAAAACTATAGCTTCCTGAATCACCTATAATGGACTGACTCATAATTACATTAAATACAACATGTTAGGGATCTATGCAGTGTGAGGACTTGATTGCATAATCTTTAATTTGTAATTAGCCACCTCCCATTCTGAAGAAGACCAGAAGCAGTGGTGATGGGTAATTAATCTAACTGTACTCCTCTCCTTCTTTCCATTGTCCCTTCCCTATCATGGTTCTTCCTTACCCAGTTATCTATTAGAATATAGTTAATTTAATTGCTTTAATGATAAAATTAGTTCAATTTATCATTCCAATTTATGATAATTTCCTGATGTATTGTTCACTCATAAATAAATATTTTAATGGCTTAGCACTATTCATTGTTTTGCAATCTTGGCAACTTTCAGGTATGACTGGATGGGGAATTCTGGTAGTTGAAATCCATCCACCTTAAAGTTGCCAATGTTGAGAAACATTGGCTTAGTATGATGCATCATCATGAAGTATTCAACAAACCATGATTCAAAATTCCAATCAAAACGATGAGATTGACTCTGTAAAAGCAGAAGTAAAACTTCCCATTACTTTTTCTTGCCTGCACAAAGTAATGCAGTGGGGAGCAAGTGAGTCTGAACCCATTGTAGATTGTTTCTGCTAAAACAGGAGAATCAAAGCCTTCTTTCCCACCAGAATTTTTTTTTTCATCCTGGATTAAATACCCTGGGCAATTATTGGCAGAATGAAGTGGAACAAAATGCCCTTCTTTTCTTTCTTTTCCAAGTCTTGTATCAAATAAGAGTTTATCATGTTTTGCTGAATAAGTCAAGTTTGACTGGCTTCATATAACACCAAGCTATAAACCATGACTGAGAAACTTCAACTGCTGCTTCATACAAAATGCTAAGCTAATGTTAATTCATGCTTGGGATCCATATCTAAAATATCAGAGGAACCTAGATATGTTAATTGATGGGCCCATGAACATTTTTTTCCCCTGAGTTTTTCAGGAAGGTTGAGGAGTTCTTTTAAACACACACAAACAACTTCTAAGGAGATTCTCAGTCATCCAGGTCATGGTTGTCCCAAAGATGTTTTTTCTCAAGAGGCAACTGGTCTGTCTGTCTGTTTGTTTTTAAGACATTTCGCTTCTCACCCAAGAAGCTTCTTCAGCTTAGAAACTGAAGTTGCCTCTTGAAAAAGCACCTTTGGGACACAAACAAAAAATAATACAAACTGTGTTAATAATTACAAAATATGTCTGTTTACAACTTGAATCACAGTTTCTATGTTTTCTATTTCAATGTGATTGGAAATTATATCATTATTTTGGGATAACTATAGTTAGAAAGCTCTTAATTTGTCCACCCTTGTACTAAATAAAATAAACTGTGGATGACGGATTTGTGAATTTTGTAATGAAATCTGATCCTAACCAACAAAGAATTCTCTGTACATTTTGCCAGAAAGAACTAGAAAAATCAAAACAAAAAAGAGTTATCTAGGTTTCGTTATAGGGAAAGCAGACTATGATTACGTCACTTAGGCAAAAGCATGCCAATTTCTTGTTGCATCTTTATTTATTTTATTTGTGTACCTTATTATTTCTCTTCTTTTCTTTTCTTTTTTCTTTTTTTTCTTTCTTCCTTCCTTTTTCTTTCTTTCTTTCTCTCTTTCTTCCTTCCTTTTTCTTTCTTTCTTTCTCTCTTTCTTTCTTTCTCTCTTTCTTTCTTTCTTTTTTTCTTTCTTTCTTCTTTTCTTTCTCTTTTTATTATGCTTTCATTTGATTCCCAAGCAAGATCAGAAGCAACGGTAAGTCATTCTTAACAGTACATATTACAGTGTTTTTCATTCTTATTTTGACATTGGATACAATCTGACATCTGTCAGTAGCATGCTCAGATGATCCCAAAAGGGATCCATCACTTATTGACAGCCCTATCCCCCAGGCCCTTAATACTGTTTTCCAGACTCAATCCACTTTGATAAGCATGAGAATGGTGGGTTTTTTTTCCAAATTGGACTTATTATTCTGTACATGCCTGATCTCTAATGGAATCCCCAGCCCAGGGAGCTGTGGTCAGCCTAAATAGTAATTAATTATTGGTGGTAGCAGATAAGAGCCTCTTTGGCACAGTGGTTAGAATGCTATACTGCAGGCCACTTCTGCTGATTAACAGCTTTTCAGATCCCACCAGGCTCAAGGTTGACTCAGACTTCCATCCTTCCGAGCTGGGTAAAATGACCCAGATGGTTGGGGGCAATATGATGACTTTGTAAAACCGCTTAGATAGGGCTGTAAAGCACTATAAAGCAGCATATAAGTCTAAGTGCTTTTGCTAAGTGCTAAGGGAGAAAGGCTACACAGGAAGTGGGAGACAGAGGGATATCCCTATAGCCAATGCATGTGGTCCAGCATTTTTTTGAATGTTTATTGGTTTACATCCTCATAGAAATCACTTGTATAGAATCATTCTTCTGTATCCTCCAAATAAGTATAGGATCATATGCCAGCATTCTGCCTATAGCAAAATAGGGTGCACCAACTGTTATTTATTTGGTTATTAAATTTGTTTGCCACTCATCTTGCTTCAAAGGGACTCTGGTTAGCTTACATTATTAAAAGCAAAAAAAACAGAAAATAGAATTATTTAATAATGTTATTGTAAATAAACTACATCCTTTTTTATTATTACTTTTATTAGATTTTTTCTACATAATAAAAATATTAAAATTAAAGAAAAATAAGTAAAACATATTTTTCCCAGCCAAACTGGTCAGTTTTGCCTTTCTCATAAACTGCCAATTTTATAATCCTATCTTCCACTGTGGATATTTCATTATTCTTCCAGTAAAAAATTGCATTCTCATTGTTGAAATGACAATCTGAGGCCACCTTACAAAGAAAAGAAAACATGGTATCAGACATCTAAAGCAGAATTTATATCCCTTGTGAAACCTGAAGGTCTGCAGTTTTGAGATTTAGCAAGATAAACATTTTCCACTCCAAAGGTTTGCTAATTAGCAGAGTTATTGATGGCCTGAATGGAAGCAGAGGTTCTCCTGCTGCAACACTGCTACCAGACTGAATGCAAAAAGAAAAATCCAGCTTTGTTTATTATTTAATTTGAAAATCATGTGACTCCAAATTACCCTGGATTGTTTACATGCTTGAAAAGCAAGAAAACAAATTAAGAAAGAAATCATAGACATTCAGAAGAGAACAAAAACCAAATCAAAACAACCCATCCAACCCATCAGTCACTTTGTCCCAGAGCCAGATTTTCAAAGATTTTTAGAACTTGACTTGGTAGATCTCTTCCTACGGATCTCACTCATAGAGATCTTTAGAAGGATACTATGTGGTGAGGGAGCAGGTATCACAACAGAGAAAGCACATTTCTTGGACCCAACAAACACATTTTTCCAGTACTCTCCTTTCTGCCATGGGGTCAGAAAAGCAGGATATATTTGGAAACCTTCCACTTTTATGCAACTCCTCAAGACAAAATTAAATCATGACTAAGTTTGCTTCCACCAAAGAATACTGCAACTGGGGAACCTACTAAGCCTGCATAAGGTAGCTGAATGAGAAAGTTATGACTTTAGATTTCTATGATTTACAGAAATAAAACTATCCAGGACATGATGAATGTAGGTATCCCAAAGAACTTCAACCTGGAAGAAGCTATGTAGATGATAACAAAGTTGAGAAGGTCAGGCAGCCCAGGGCTAGGATCAAGACGTCTTAATGGAGCAGGATGTCACTCAAATTAATTTGAAAAAGGAGTGCTGGTAAGAACCCAGGCAAGAAAAACTTTACCTCGTGATGAAGGCACTATATTCATCCAACTTAAGGGCATGAGGGATACTTATTGAGCAAAAGATACGTAAAAGGGGCAGGGTATTTTGATAAGATTTCCAAGTGCCATAAATGTAAGAATCTGGAACAAAATATGTTGTATTTGAACAGTGAGAGAAACTGCAGAATAAAATAGATCCAATGATCACTTATTTGGGGGAGTAATTGTATGCATATATGTTTCTGCCAACTCACAGGAAGCATTTGTAAATCAATGACTGTGAGGTATGCATTAGGAGCTAAATCAAAAGCTCATAAAACTGTGTGAAGAGGAAGAAAGAGAAACTTATCAGAAATACCCAGGGAGTTTATTTCTAGCCAAAGAGCTGAAACCATTTTAAGTCCATAAGAAGACAAATACTGCATTTGAAAATGACTCAGATATCTCTAATTCATTAAATTATAAAGAGATAAGAAAAAGGAGGTAGAACACAATCAGGCTTGCAAGAGTCTGCTATAACCAGCCAATCTGAATTTAAAAGTATGTTTAGCTTTCTGTGAAGTTGGTTTCCCACCCTGATCCATCTAACAAGGATGACAAGAATGGATTTTAGAATCCATCAATAAATATTTCTAGGGCTTGCTTCATCTCCTATTACATTGCCTGCAGATCAAGGGGAGAAGCTTCATATTGCCAATAGTACTTTAGAGGCAGTACTCAAACAATGTTAAAAATACATGCTACTGACATTTAAACAATCTTACGGGCTCAGAGACTCTCTCCAATAAACTGCTCCCTATACATTCTATACAGCTAGAATGTCATTGCTGTTCTTTAGAAAGTAAAGTCACACTAGAGTAGATTTGCCAAGAGTGTTGGCTGGCAAGGCTCAGAAAGAGACTCCTTTCTGCTATGAGATCACCTTATGGAACATCATTCCATCATTCCACTTGAAATTATACTCCTCCTTCCTGGCCTTTCACAAGGACCTAAAACATTGGGTTTATGCCTGTGCCTGATGCTTCAAAAGTATGATTGAGAACACTTTTTATTTTGTTTACAGTTATTTTCTAATACCCAGCTGTTATGTATTTTTATTTTGTATTTCATGTTTTATTTTTAAATTTTATTTATTAATTTATTCAGTTTCTACAGCTGCCCATCTCAGTCACGTGACTCTGGATGGCTTATAATTCTAAAATTATAAAACAGTTAAAACAATAAAAAAACAATAAAAACAAATATTTGTTTTTATTTATTTTATTGTAAGCTGCCCAGAGTCACATATACAAGGTATGTGGCTATAGAAATCAAATTAATAAATAAGAATGGTTGAAACACAATTACAGAACACAGACTTATGTCCATGAATAGTACCAATGCTCAAGAAATGTGACACATATATTCACGGACCTATAAAAGGAGACATATATGCTTGTAAATGCAATTATTTTACATTTTGGAAATGCTCAGGTATTTTTACTACTTGATACTTCTTGTGGACTCTAGTAAATTAGAAAGATCCAGATTTTCCTATAAGGATTGTGTTCATTAACTCATACTGAAAGCTTTCATTTGAAGTATTATATTTTGGGATTTCTACTACTACTATCTAGTTGCTCCAAAAGGAAAAGTCTGAACTCCTTGAACACTAGGAGGGAATTTCAGCTTTCATGGATTATATGTTCATCTATAGTCTTATTGAGGATTAACATGACCACAGATTGTTTGAAGCAACAGATCTCTAAGATGAAATATAATCTCCATGAAAAATATCACCCAGGCAAAACATTTGTAATAAAAGATGCTTAGTTTTTAAAAGAAGCAGAGATTTTTCATCCAGAGAAGCAAACAATATTAAATTGTATATAAAATTAGTAGCCATCACATATACATAGCACTGAATTCTTTGCCTATTGCAGGCAAAGTCTAGTTCTTGATGGTGTCCAAATTGTTACCTCTACTCATTATACCAAAAAAAAATGTCATGAGGTCAGATCATTAAAAAAGAGATCATGCAACACTAGAGTTCTGATAGTCAAATCAAAGTTTTAAAATATTTGTAATTGGCCATGATTTTTACAAAAAAAAATCTCAGTTGAAAAAAAAAACACTGATAATCACATATATGCCAAATAGATACTAGATAACAAATGAAACTGTTATTTCTGAACTTGAAACCCATAGTTATTATACGTTATTTTCCCAGGTATCTCAGTATTGCAAGCATGAACAATCTTACAAGTTACATAACATCATTTTAACCACTGTCAACCCACTGCAGGATGAACACCTCTTCCACATGTTTCCAATGAATATGGTCTTGAGCTTTCTTTTACCAATTGGGCCCACAATACTTGCTGATGTCATTGATTCATCTTGTTTTAGGTCTCTTTCATGGAACTTTTTATCAAGTGAGACCTGTTCTATGACTGCCTTGGTCCACCTACCATCAGTTCTTCTTGCAATGTGACCACCCACACAAGCCCCTTCACCTTGTTAAGGCCAGATCATAGAAGGAGACCTAATATATTGGCTATATAAATGTTTTAAATAAAATAAATTATAACTATGCTTTTAAAACACAGTAGCTAAATGGGGAAGTTTTGATAATCTCTTAACAGGTAGTACCCCACATGAAAAGCATTTGCAATTTGCAGTGAAGATTTTACTCACATTACAACCAACTCCCATTATCCACAACCTTCAAAGTTTCTTCCCTCACAGGAAGATCCATTCTTAGTTCTATTCTGTAATAAAGCAAGGCCCATCCATGCCCACTACATGGATGTAGTAAATGGATATAAGTGCAGCCCACTACAACTAATGATTGACAGCTATAAATCTGAATTATAACTTTTGAAAGACTGTATTACAAGGCTGATTTTAAGAAACTCTGTCAATTCCTGCCAGTGCTCGCCATCAAAGCTGGAGAGGGGAGGGGGTGGACAAATGGACAGTATGATTGTATGTGTGAGTGTGTGTGTGTGTGTGTGTGCATCGTGGGAAATAGGGAGGGAGGAATGACAGATGATGAAGATTAAAGATGCCCTGAACTGATTTGGACCAGAGGCACCAAAGCCATGCACCCCAAGAAAGGAATGTGAATTGCTCACAAATCTCAGTGTTCTTATAACATCTTATTAAGCTCTGATTAAGCTCTGATTTTTCATGTGGGAAAACTTTAGAGCTAGTCTGACTGTACTGTAACCAACTTCCTTAGTAAAACAACCTTTTGTTTCAACCTAATGGAGTTGAGATTATTTCTTTCCTAATGGGGCAGGTCTGATACTCTATACAAAAACAGTCCAGTGGTCCCAGTTCAATTACAAGCATGGAATGTTTAATTTAGCAAAATTGTATCCAGGATCCTAAATGCAAATTAAATTAGATTATCAGAATTGCGAAGAAGAAGAAGAAAAAAGACACAAAGCTCTATCAGGAAGACCAAAAGAAATCTGCAATTTCAGTTAAGTAACAGCCCTCACATTTACAGAAAAATCCAGAATGAACTAAGATACCCTTGCCAACAGATCAAGTTAGTATCATCCAAAGAAAACAGCATTTGATCTCCTGAATCATATTAATATTCTGTTGGGTAATGCAAAGCTAAGAATGGATCACGAGAAGCCCAGGGAGGAAGAGAGAGTGGCAAGTGACACAGGAATGTAAAACATAAGTAATGAAAGTTCCAATGTTGATATTACATAATAAAAATCTCTGTGGAACAGATGACATTAGAAATGTGTGTACAATATTAGTATTGTCCAGGATATTGTCACTGGCTTCAGTGGTAACATGTCATATAAAATAATTGTATAAAGTATAAGCTCCTTTTTTTTTCAGGCTGCTGAAATCAGAGTCAAATTTTACCCATTAAAAATAGGTCTATGGATCCTCTAACCTTCCTAATATATTGAGGGAGGAAATATATATGCAAAAGGGAAGTTAATCCAATTTTACAGTAACATTACCTCAGCTCCATGTCTTTGCACCTTTCAGAGGATGAAAATAATAATAATTTTGAAATTTGCAGTCTGACTAGGATTGAATGATGAGGCCTGAAAGATTTGTTTATAGATAAGGTAGGGAAACAACAAAGCTTTATATTGTTGGTGAAAATGATAAGCTATGATATCATAATTGAGAGAAGATTAAGAAAGATGGTAGGACATTAATTTGTGGGACATCATTTGAAGGGATAAAAGATGAATATTTTCAAATTGTTGTTTCAGTTCTTGATCAATTTTTTCTTAATTAAGATTCAATAATGAAGCTTTTAAAATTTTGTATAATGGGTTTTTTCCTTTCTATTTTTAGAAAAAACAAAACAAGATAATATGTAAAGAATTATGAAATGGATTTACTAGTTTAAAGTAAGTATAGGTAATTCTTGATTTACAAAATAGTTACTTAACAACAATTGAAGTTACAATAAAGCTAAAAAAAATGGTAATTATGACTCAGATTCGAAGTTCCAACATTCCCCTCTCCCAGTCACATGACTGCATTTTAGATGGTTAGCAACTGGCCCACGTTTTCAGCTATTGGCAGTATCCCAAGTCACGTGATTATAATCATGTGGGGGGGTTGCTGGAAAACTGGCATTCTACTTCAATTTACAGTAAAAACATAAACCTATCAACCAGATCATTCACTTAACGACTGTCATAAAAAGTCATAAAATCAGTCACAGCCACATGTTGACCAGCATAAGCATAATTTGGGGCTCAGTTACTATCATAAGACAAGGACTACGAATATATAGTTACTGCTATAGTTATTTCTAGTAGTTCTTAATGGATTTTACTGATTAAGATTAAAAGATGAAGTTTTATTGTTTGTAATAGATGAAAGATGAGATATGTGATAAGAAGATGCTTCCACTTTTCTTTTTTCCTTTTTTCCTTTCCTTTTTCCTTTCCTTTTCCTTTTTCCTTTTTTCCTTTTTGCAGTTTGTTTGTTTTTTCTTGTTTATATTTTTCTTAGTTTGCATTAGATTTTTATCTTTATAATTTTAAACTTTAATCCAAAGTATTTTGAAAACAAAACAAAACATGCATTCTCAATCACAATTTTTTTTTTGTCTACTCTTGTTCTGTGGGGCATTAAGCCAGATTCTAGAATCTCATTTCGGGAAACAGAAAGGCAGGTTACAGTCAGTCTGGTACAGCCATTTTATTGAATAGAACCTGAAAGGAGAGCATGAAACAAAATAAAAACGTTAAGCCTAACTGTCTCAAATTGTGCGTCACTTGATATATACCAACAAGTGGTATCGATAGTGCTTCCTCTTTCAATTTATTCCCATAACAATCCTGTGAGAAAATTGGATAAGAAATATAGACTTCTGTGATGGAATCTCAACTTGAACCTAGGTTGCTCTTATTTTAGGTTCATAACCTAACCCAGAGGTGGGCAACTATGGCCCCTTTATGACTTGTGGACTTCAACTCCCAAAATTCCTGAGCTAGCATGGCTTGCTCAGGAATTCTGGGAGTTGAAGTCCATAATTCATAAAAGGGCCATAGTTGCCCACCCCTGACCAACCACAATATTACACTGTAGTGTGACTTGCTAGAAAAGCACTGGGTTGATTATAAACTATAGCTCAGATTAACAAATTAAGTAACTTTTTTCTTGAATTATTTTAAATGCTTGTACAATTTGTATGCCACTTTCTGCAAAAACATTTAAATTCTACTACATGCTTCCCCAACTGACTAAGTTTTGCACAGTCACTATGGGTGGCTTTTCTATTAATCTGGACTTACTGCATCCAGCCAGGCTATGTAAAAGAAATAATTGGAATTGTAATCTCAAAAATATGCAGGTTATTAGCTTTCACATCTTCAGGTAGTGAAAAAAAATAACACATTTTATAAGATTAACAAATTGGTTATACACATTCTATCACAATATAATGTCTGCATGTGTCAAATTAAATTCATACTACATCAGAAACTAAATATTTGACCCATGTGCCACAAAAGACCCCATTGAGCCAGCCTAGTACATATGATTATAATAAAATTGCTAACATTTTTTAAAAAGCACAACAAAGCAGAATCGAAAAATGTTCTAACATTGTTTTCAAAAAAAAAAAAAAAAAACACCTTAGTCTAAGCCTAGGAAGAAAACAGGATAGGAAGTGACATTCCCAAACAAAGCAGACAAACAGATAGAAGCCACAATAAATGAAAGCTACAATAAGTAAAAGAGTTTTAAGAAAATGATTAAAAGATGAAATACAAATTTATGGGAAGATAAGAGATCAGAATGGTATAAAAAGCAAAACAATATTCTACCAAAGCCCATCAGAGTTACTGTTCCTGAAGCTTTAGTCAAATCCAGATTCATTTTCAGTCAATCATGATGGAGTATCATTTTACCCTAGAGCGCCACAGAATATCTCTGAAGGCATCCAGTTCATATCAGGATTATATCTCTGCTTGGAACAGATGAT